>NC_090931.1:1370084017-1370391973 GCF_040938575.1 Ambystoma mexicanum
AGGCCTCGATAAAACAACGTGACTCTTTTATCCTCTGGCCATCCCGTTTCCACAATTAGTCTATTAAAGGTTGCAATATAGGATAGGAGGTCTTGATTGCCCTGTCGCAGGGATAGAGGTTCGTCATCCAGAGCCTGCCCCTGAGAGTGTCGAGCAAATAACCTTTCCATGCTTGCTTGAAACCTTTGAAAATCACGGAGAATCGGGTCATCTTGAGTAACCAGTGGAACTGACCAATCGGCAGCGCAGTCGCTGAGATATGACAATACAAAGGCTACCTTGGTCTGATCATTAGGGAAGGCCCCAGGTCTGCATAGGAAGTGCAAACGACACTGATTCATGAATACGGCGAATCGTTTGGGGTCCCCAGCAAAGCGTTCGGGTGGGGCCAGCGGCATGTTTCCAGGTAGATTAATCTGCACAGGGTTCCTGGAAACCACAGGTGCGGGGTTCCCTCCGGAACCGGGTAGAGGAGTTTGCCCAGCTTGACCTTGCAAAAGCTGTCTGGCCAGGTCATCAGTTCTTTCCTTTGATTTTATTAATTCCCTCCTGAGGGCATTAGTCTCTTGACGAGCGGCATGTACTTCGGCCCGTAATTCCCCCAGTAATTGGGCCAACTGATCAGTCTCAGAACTTTCCATAGCGCCTGGGTGGGAATTTGTAGGAAGTATTCGCGTTCTGTAATGCCTACCTGACTCCCACAGAGGCGCTGGCCTGGTTTGCGCTGTTGTGACCTCTTCTAAGGTGATGCGCAGGGTTCGGAAGACGGACTGGACCGGGCCCCCAAATCTGGCTTGTCTGGCTCGCAGAAGTATCCTTCTGTAGGCGAAAATAGGGGATTAACTGTCTGCGGGGTAATGCAATCGGCCTGCCACTTTCCCCTCTCACCCTCCTTGAAACCCTTCTGTGATTCCTCGTAGCGTCTCACCTTAGGGTCTGGAAGGATGAGCTCTCCATCCTACTTCTGATGCAGGGGCCGTTGTTATCCAGTTACTTCACTAGATTTTCGTATTGGTGAGAACCAAACTTGCTTGGCTTCCAGGTACGTTTTTTGATAAGAGGTTCCCCTTGTGTCCATGCATTAATGTACTAATGCTAGTGTCTTTTTCCCCATAGGGGCCGGGGTACGGAATGCCGGGGAACAGGCACCGACCCGAGATGAGAGGTGAAATCCTTGTAGAAAGCAGGTAAGTCTTTAATGAGCGTTTTTTGGTAATGTCTTTTCATTCGCTCATTAACGCTGATGTCTCTTTTTCCCCTTAGGGGCCGGGGTCCGGAAATGCCAGGATGCGGCGCTGACCCGAAATGGAGAGGGAATGAATCAACAGGTAAGTCTTAACATGGAGATTTAGCTTTCCTTATTCCCTTCTCTCTCTCACCTTTTGTTCTGGTCTTTTTCTCGCTAGGCGCTGGGGCGTGACTGCAAATCCGGATGATCGCTGCTGAACATGGAGGCGCCCTGTAAAGGTGAGTGGAATGCGGCGCTGCAGCGATCGACGCGATGAGCTTTTAAATAAAAGTCTTCCTTTTCAGGATTGTCGGTGAGATGTCTCCGGGATGCGGTTTTAGCAGGTAAGGACTTTTCCTTCTTCTGTTCTCTTCTTCTCTTCCTTTGCAGGTGATCCAGGATGCTGGCAGGCGTGGCAGAAGTCAGGATGCAGGAGCAGACACGGTGAGCGTCCAGCTGCTAGATGCAGAACAACACGAAGCACGTGTGGCTGTTCGGGTGGGGTTTAAATAGCCTTGGAAGAAGTTCCAGGTATGTATCCTTCCTCCAATCAGGTATGTATCCTTCCCCAACCACGCCCGAATGGTAAATTAGTCCCACAGGAAAAGTAGTTCCTTTCAGGCCTCAAGGAGGCCGGGATCCTACAGCATGGTCTGCATCAGGTAAGTGCATCCAAGCACTCCCATAATGAGCCTGGCGCCTACGGCACCAGGACAGATGTCTTTTATGAGCCTGGCGCCATAGGCGCCAGGACACTGTCCAAAGGGCCCCTATATGGGGTTGCTGGGTCCTTCCTTGGGGACTGGATGTCCGCTTTTGGGGACGCAGGGCTTGAACGGGCTCCCCGGGAGCGGGCATCATGACAATGCCTGTCTACATGCACATTGTGAATTGCAAAATCAACACTGCAGCTTCTGTGTGCTGTGTCCAACTCCTGCAACACACTGCTCAGCGCACAGCAAAGTGAACAGCCATTGTGTGTGTTGCACACCCTGAGCATCACATCTAAGCAACAGACCACATCAAAAAGCAAATTAGGCATGTACAGGATCCATAATTGGTCACAGAACATGTGCTGCAGGGACACAGTGGGCACCTGAAGGCAAACAGTGTACACGTGGATATGCAAGGGTGGTTGTACATGTAGTGCATCAGAGTGCAAGTGTGTGGGTCAGTAAGGACATGCACTCAACATATGCATGTGCAATCAAGTGACCATCAGTGTCCTCTACACATCACATGTGAACATTCACCCTGTGTACACCCCAGCATGTCAAACCACAACTATCCCCTCACACCTGAAAGGTAAACACAACACATGAACAGGCATTGATCAGCAGAACACAACATGTACATAGGATACCACCATTACAATGTCAGGGTTCCCATCACACTGCAGGGCAAGGCAACTATCAACAACAACCCCCCCCCTCACAAATTACCATGACCCATGTGGGTTGCACACCCTGAGCATCACATCTAAGCGACAGACCACATCAAAAAGCAAATGTGTTGCACACCCTGTGCATCACATCTAAGTGACAGACCACATTAAAAAGCAAATTAGGCATGTACAGGATCCATAATTGGTCACAGAAAATGTGCTGCAGGGACACAGTGGGCACCAGAAGGCAAACAGTGTACACCATTACAATGTCAGGGTTCCCATCACACTGCAGGGCAAGGCAACTATCAACAACAACCCCCCCTCCCTCACAAATGACCATGACCCATGTGGGTTGCACACCCTGAGCATCACATCTAAGCGACAGACCACATCAAAAAGCAAATGTGTTGCACACCCTGAGCATCACATCCATGCGACAGACCACATCAAAAAGCAAATTAGGCATGTACAGGATCCATAATTGGTCACAGAACATGTGCTGCAGGGACACAGTGGGCACCAGAAAGCAAACAGTGTACACGTGGATATGCACGGGTGGTTGTACATGTAGTGCATCAGAGTGCAAGTGTGTGGGTCAGTAAGGACATGCACTCAACATATGCATGTGCAATCAAGTGACCATCAGTGTCCTCTACACATCACATGTGAACATTCACCCTGTGTACACCCCAGCATGTCAAACCACAACTATCCCCTCACACCTGAAAGGTAAACACAACACATGAACAGGCATTGATCAGCAGAACACAACATGTACATAGGATACCACCATTACAATGTCAGGGTTCCCATCACACTGCAGGGCAAGGCAACTATCAACAACAACCCCCCCCTCCCTCACAAATGACCATGACCCATTGAACAACTGCACCTGGGTCATGGAGCCTTCAACCCTCAATTCCACCTAGCAACAGGATCACCTTTCCCCTTCGTCACCATCTCCCACCATGTGTGTAAAAAGGTGCCTGCACCCTCAGAGTCCACACTCATTTGCAAAATCACAAAATCCAAGCCAGAAAAACGAACCAGAACACCCTCCAGTAGATGACTTGACGTAGCAGTACCTCACAAAGGCCAAGTACTACCACAATGATGTAACAACCAAGGTAGCACAGTAAAACAATGTCACAACAGGATGTGAACCATGTGTGGTACATAACATAGAATGATGCACCATGAACGGATGTGTACTGTCACAGGTCCTGTGTACAGGCGCGGGAGTGTCACGAAACAACCACCCCCACCGTGTCCCGGGTGCCTGCAAGGTCAAACTCACACAGGCCTCTGAGACCCTGGTGGGGAAGGAGGGTCAGGGATATGCAGTCGGGACAGGTGTTGGCACACTGGATAACTGGAATGAGTGGCAGGAGAGTGGAGGAGGAATGACACATGAAAGTAGTGAATGCACGAAAATGTACTACCTGCATGAACACATACACAATCCAAACAAACTTGGAAATCATTGTCATGGCCTATTGTAGTCCAGGCTTAGGAGTGGCATGAACCGACCACCCCCTCTAGGGTTTTGGCGCATGCAAGTTTGGGGCTTACACAGGCATCCACAACCCCAGCGGGGAAAGAGGGTTAGGGAACGTTGCTTGGATAGGTACGGGAAGCAGGAACACCGGGTAGAGGGTACAGGGTTCAAAATTGGATAGGATTCCGGGTGATTAGGGGAAAAAAAACATACCAAATTGAATTACACATTCATCCATGCATTAGTGCACCCCCCAGCAAGCCTATGCAGAGCAGTTTGAAAGAAAAACAACACGACACTTAGCTCTGGTTTTGAGTGCTGGCCTCCTGCCTGCGCACTCTCAGGTCCGGTTACAGGAGCACTGCAATGCTGCAAAGAGAGCCACAGTCAATAACCTGTACGTGCCCATTACACAAAAACACACCACCAAACATGCCCCATAGCAACAAACTACTCTACAAACAGACAATCTGGTGTAGATGCTTTGTACCCATATATAACATTACCCCTGTGATGGGTCAGACACAGTCAATGCAGTAAGTCAGCCGCCGGTGGGTGCGTGGGAAATGGAACACCAATGTGTCACAATTCACACAACATGCAATGTTCCCTGGGTAAGCAGACAGACCCATATAGCAAGGCATGACTTCAGAGCAAGTTGTGTACCACCATGACCGAAACAAAGTTGGCAGTGAATTTATCAAAATGTACATGGAAATGAAATGCACTGCACCCGAGTATTTCCCTTGCTGTATGTCCCTGTGAGCTGCCCCTTTCCATTTCTCTGAAGGCTACATGGTTGATACAAGTGCCTCAATGGACCTTGGTGTACCGGAGGGTATGTGCCACTGCCCCTGCAGGTGTCCCAGACAACCTTACAATCAACAGCCATCAGTCCACCAACACATCTGAGCTGCATTGTGTGCTTCAACACCAATATTCGTCCAAGCTCACCCTCAGTGCTGTGACTAAGCCTGCATGTGCAACTCGCCTGGTGCAAGCTTTGCTGTGTTGTGGCCCCCCCTGTGCTGCTCACCTTGCCTGGAGTTCCTTGGAACACGTCAGCAGTTGTAGGATGCAGGTCTGCAATCCCTGTGCCTCTGCTTGTGCACACATGTGCATGTGGGCACCAACAAACGTGTCCAGAATTCCGACGTCCAATGGGCCATGTCTGCTGGCAAAGGTGCTCTGGAGGCTCATCCCCCTGCAGAAAGGGCATGAAACACATGATTAATGCTTTAAAGTCATCTGTGTGTGTCTCTTCAGGCATCTCATTACTTGACCATGTCAGAGAGTTACATCAGAAATCACAGCATCAGTCCATCTTTCACATCCAAAGTGTGGAACACAATATCTACGGCATGAATTGCAACAGCACGTGAACAGTAAAGATAAGAAACATACTACACAATGCATAGCAATGAATGTACACATTAATCATGAAACACCCCATCTAGCAAAAGCTGAACAGTGGACAATAACACCAAAATCATCCCCACTAGGGGTGTCAACACAAGTCACACAGCACCAGACATGCCACAGATATGACAGTCCAAAGCCCTTGTGTAATAGGTTGTCACACCGAACCATCCTTGCAAGCCCATGGATAAGGGAGGCAGGAGTGGCATATGTGAGTCAAGGACCCCAAGCAGCAAACACATACACAAGACAAGCCCGAAGGGCCCAGCTGGAACAGACAGTGGATGCCTTCAAAAGCCACAAAGCACTGCACCGTCACATGAAAGCACAATAGACAAGCAATTTTAAACTATATTAACTAATTACACTAACTATGGAAAACCTACATCACCTAATTAAACTAACTATCAAACAGAAACTTAACTAACTAAACTAAAAGAAAAATCAAAAATGGCCACATACGACCCGGCGGGGAGGGGAGGCACCCAGGAGGGGTGAGGTACAGGGTGCTGCTCAACATCCACATGCGATGATGCTGAGCCAAAAAAAAAACCTCCATGGGCTCAACGGCTGCACAGCCCGACCTATGTGGGAGATAGATGGTCGTCCGAGTCTGGTTCATCCTGGAAAGGAGGACGTGGCACAGTAGCCTGGCCATGCCTAGCCGCAGCTTGCCCCTCGTTGGCAGCAAGTTTGCCGGATGGGTGAGCCTGGTTCTGTGTGGCGATGTGACGTAGGTCTGCATGCAGAACCTCACGTGATACACGTGCTTCCCCTTGCAAGGTAGCATGTGTAACACAGAGCTCCTCCTGCAAGGCCTGGCTGGACAACCGCTGCACCTCCCGGCAAGCCTGTAGCTCAGCCGAGATGGTACGCTCAAGCTGTGCAAACCTCTCCTCTGCCCGCTGCCTCTGGGACATCTTAAGGACACCCAGAGTGAATTTGAGGGAAGCATACTCCTCCCTCAGGGCATCCATGTGCGCCTCTGCGTGAGCAGCAATTTCTTGACGCAGAGACGACATTTCAGCCTGGTGTGCCCTGTCTGAGGCCGCCATGCCCAGCCTGAGCGAGCGGGCCGTGGACCGTGCTGCCTGCTGCTGGAGAAGCACCTGCCTAGCAGGGGGGAGCACAGATCGGGCTACACGCTCCATGCTTTCAGCGATGTTCTCCATTGCTGCCCCCTGCCGTTCTGAATTGGCAGTCATGTCTTGCTCCCACTCAGTATACTGCGGTTGCGTGCGGCGAACGCGTTGCCGGGCTTGACCCCTGCGGGACCCAAGGACCGGGGGTCCTCGCTGTGTTGGCACCGCCCGCAGCTGCACGACTACATGCCCCCGTCGACGTGATGTCCAAGGCACATCAGTGACTGGTGTGGAGGGTGACCCTGCGTCCCGATCTACCACGGGCAGAGGAACCAAGACTGTCTGATCCCTCAGTGCAGGTGTCGCAGACAGAGGAGTGTCCACATCAGAATCACTCACCCCTGACACATGGACTTGATGCTCATCCAACTCAAAATGGACGTCAGAGTCGTCATCAAGGCTGGACTCATAGGCAGCCAGAGACAAGATGGACTGTAGCACTTGGGGGTTTTCGTGGCCTACCACCCCACGACCCCCACTTGTGCCGGGTTGATGTAGTGGTAACAACCCTGTGTCTGGCATGACAACACCATCCTCCGCCTCCATTGCGTCATCACCTGAAAAATAGAGAGAAAAAAGGTAACTACACATGTCAGAAGCACACAACACACACACAAACCGACAGCAAACGCATCAGGCAGACATGTGACACACAACATATAACCTGGCATGCATGCTGGGTCAACTTTGAATTGCTTCTGTGATCAGACCTGTTGAAAGGTGGCAGTTTCCATGGAAGTGGGTCTATGCAGTGCAGAAAATGTGTACGCCACTCACTACCTACATGTACAAGGACTCCATGGTGTGTGCCAGGAAATGTGAAGGCAGTGCAAGGTCAAATTCAGGCATCACGTGCATTGTGCATTCAATGTGTACCATATCTAGAAGCCAAGCACCCCTCCACCCCAGTACCAAAGCAGGGATGCCTAGCATGGTATCAAAAGGCTGACCATACACCTGTGTATTGACAGGCAGTGTTGACTGGCATAAACAGCTTAATGTGATTCAAGTGACAACACTGCAAATGATGATGGGACAGTAAGCAGGACACATGATGAAAACTCTGGATGCCGCCCATGTGTGAAGAAGACACAACAACAGTTGGACAGAGTCATTGGCCATTGAACAGGCTGAGGCCTGTGAGCCACACAGATTGTCAGACCCTAAACATGTGTGCAACGCAGTACTGAGCCACAGTTGAGATGGGAAGGCTGATGAGATGCCATGCAATGTATGTAACCAAGGACTTGTATTACAGTGATCATAAAGTCAAGGACACATAGGGGCATTCGTGAAATGCACATGGAGCATGAATGGGCACTCATGTCCCTGCGGGACATCTGACTTATGCACAGTACAAGTGAGATACCCTGCATCAAGTACTAAGGCTGTACCACACGGCATATTTCTGGCAGATTCTACGCTGGAAGTTAGCATCTACACAGGACGCATGAACAAGAAAGTACACATTGGCAAGATTGAAGCAGACCAGTGCAAAGGTGGAACTGGGGTGCAGAGTGGTGGAGGAGGGGCAAGGGAGCATGCCTACATGGAGTCCCCGCATGCAGGCAGAGGAGACATGCATCACGGAAGCATTGCATTACTCACACATCAGAACCATGTACACGTCACATGTAGTGGCAATCATGCACAACACATCCCACAAGTGAAACACACACGTCCTCAACAAACACGCATCAACACTCACTGGACTGGGCATCAAAGTCCAGCATCTCTCCCACTCCTTCGACCAATTTAGGTGGTATGAACTCCGCAACGAGTGCCTCATGCGGAGTGAGCTCTTCCTCCTCTGGTGCAGGCCCACCGCCAGTCACCAGAGTCAAGTTGTAATTAGAGACACACTTAGCCTTAGTGCTGCGTTTGATGTCATTCCAACGCTTTTTGCACTCTTGCGCCATGCGCACCTCATGGCCGAATGAACTGACATGTTCCGCAACATGCTTCCAGTGGGTGTCACGTTGGGCAGCCGTAGTCTGACTATTGGCACCCAATAGCATGTCACGGCTGTGGCCCCCCACATAGTCCACAAGGAAGTCCAGTTCCTGCTTGCAGAAAGGCTTCTTCCTCGACATTGCAGGAGGTTGTGGCTGCGTGTGGGGACCCAGCCTGTGATGCAGGTGCAACCTTCCTCCTCTTGGACTGTGGCACAGACCCTGGCTGGTTAATGCCGCCCTGACCAGTATGGCCAGTGGGTTCGGTGGATTGAGCCAAGGGAGTGGCAGGTGGAGGGATGACCAAAGGCCTGACTTGTGTCAGTGGCAGCTGGGTGCCCTCTAATGGACCCTGCGCAGCAACATCAGCTGTGGCAGGGTCATTGACCGCACCGGTCCTGGTTGGCTGCCCCTGCACTTGCCAACACCCGGCTGTTCGGGGCAGCAGATGACATAACTGCCCCAGGGACATGTGTCTTGGTCTGAGCAGCCCGGCCTGCCCCTATGGTTTCCCTCCTGGCCTGTTGGAGATCTACCAAGGGCTCCTCAAGTGCCAAGGCAGCCTGCGCTGGCAGACCCTGAGCCTGGGTGGCGGTGTCCACAGCTGCACCTGCAGCTACCACTACCCTTGGGCCCGTGGCAGTCGATGGAATGGACTGCCGGGTCACACGGGCACCAGTGCCAGATGCAGAAGCTGCATCCCCCGGAACCACAGGGGGTGGTGGCATGACTGCAATGACACATGGCACAACATTGTGCTCAAGTGGCGCACCCCTGCCTCTTCCCCCTCTGTGGCCGCCCTGGACACCCTGGAGTCCCCCTACTCCCTGGTCACCACCGCCACGTCCCCGACCACGCCCACCACGAGGAGTACGCCCAGCTGAGGCGCCACTCACCTTTGGTGGCCTCCCAACCATGGCACAGATGTAGTAGTGCCGGCACAGATGGAGTGGTGCCAATGGGAGGTGTACACCACAATTGACCTGGGCAATTGGGGTGAAGGGGGTGGGAAGCAAGATGTTAACAGCCCCCCTGCACCTGCAAGGCTGTATGTGACCCCGGTGATGTAGTGACGGTTCACGCAACACTCAGGCACCCCAAAACTGCAGTAAAACCGTGCACGCAACCCTGCAGCCTACGTGCGTGGATTCAACCTCCCGCAGTACACGGTGGCACCCAGTAACACGAATAACGCGTACGCGTGGGACACGCAGGCTACTATGACATCGAAATGGGTGCGATACACAGGGGCACCCGCAGTGGGAAAAAGAGCGTGTGCGACTCACTGTCTGACTAGCGCGATGCAGAAAAACATGTGTAGCCAATACCCCCGCCAAAAGAAGAGATACGTCCTTGATAGCTGTGAAGTTGTGATGGCGCGTGAAACAACAGGAAGCAGCAACACACGTCAGTCTCCACGAAAGGCACGTACAGCGAACTGCTGGCCCCGCTCACATTTAACCTGTGCTGAGGGAAACGCCTGCGCGCGTCACGCCACTTATGCGCATGGGCCCTTTCCTCGGATTACACGCGAACGTGCAGTTTTTCGCGCGTGCTGAAATGCCCATGCAAGCCTGCGCGCATCACGTCACAGGGGCGCTTGAGGGCCCTTCTGTCCAATGAAATTGCGTATGCGTGCAGACGCGCTTACGCGCTAAGGGCCTTTCCTCGAATTACACGCTGACGTGCAGAATTTTCACGTGCCAAATCACTCCGTATCGAGCTGGCCACGCGTAAGCACACCGAAGACCACACTCCTGCCCAGAAGGCCGAATTACTGCCCCCCAGAGCCCCGAGCATGCTCCCACCTGCCATCTACTGCTGCCTGACTGCCTGCTGCCCACATGCCCTGCCATTTGCTGCCTGCACATCAGCCAGGGGTGCTGTTGCTGTGACCACCCCTGCTGGAACCGAAGACTCCCGACTGGGATTCCATCGCTCCACAGCCCAGCCCCAGGACCCAGTTGCCCACCCACTCCTGCCTCTGGGGTTGTCATGTCAGGCACTGCAACATCTGGCACCACTGACAACCCCCGGCCAGAGAGGCAGAGGGGCACCAGCTTCAGTGCCATGGAAGTTGGTGTCCTGGTGGAGCAAGTCCTGGGGCAGTATGATGCCCTCTTCGGAAGTTCCCCCGCCGACAAGGAAGGACGGTCTCAGATCTGGACGGACATCGTGACTGCCAATAACGCGGAGGGGGTGGCAGTCCGCGACTTCCAACATGTCAAGAAGCGCTGGGAGGACTTCAGGTCCAGGACCCTGAACAAGGCCAGGCGCCTCTTGAAGGCAGCGGATGCTAAGGGGCGCCGGAGCCACTTGTCGGAAGATCAGATGAGGGTCCTGGAACGCATATCCCCAGCGCTCCATGTCCAAGTCCTTGAGAGGCAGACCCGTCTGGAGTCGAGCGGTAAGTGTACATGCATCCTGATTGTGAGCTGTGCGTGTGGTGATGTTTCAGTAGTGTGCAGGTTGCACATGTGTTTGTATGGGGTCGAGTATGGGTGGGGGTGTATAGGGCTGTGAGGCTAAGACATGGGAGGGCTGTAATGTGTGAGACATGGATGGTGCTTGTGTGTGTAGGCTTGCATGCCAAATGCAGTTGTGTGGACACACATGTTTGGATGAATGTGTATGTAAGTAGACATGTTCGTGATGTCACGCATGTATGTTGTTTTCAGCTGCATGTATCAGCACTGTGTACATGTGCATGTGTGTGTATTTGACAAGGGTGCAACAGTGATGCAACATGGATGCATGTGACAGCGGGATGTGGAAGCCTGATTGGCAGATGTGACATGGATGCCCATCTGAACACTGCGACACTTGGCAGAGGTGTACACATGCATGCAAGTGTGGTGGTGTGTGTACATGTGTAGTGCACTCCCTGTGTTGCATGTGATGTCTGGCTCACCATTGCCTGCTCATGCTGTTGTATGTGTATGGATGGTGCTGGCAGTTGTGATATGGCTGTGGTATGGCTCATGTGTGCAAGTTGAAATGACATGTGTGTTGGGGATTGTGATGGCATGTCTGAGGTTTGCCAATGCCACTCATGTACAACTGTCATGTGTGTATGTGTCCATTGTACAGTGCCCTGATGCCTGTGTTTTATTTCTCCCTGTCTGCAGCGTCAACTGATGAAGAGGGTGGAGAAGGTGCTGTGGAGCACAGCGGCGGGGATCCCACCGCCAGCCGGAGACGCAAGGCCCAGCTCCCCTCCCAGGTTGTGATCTCGTCTGGGAGTGAGGCGTCCGGTGCCGTGTCCCAGGCCGCAGCTGCCGGGGGGGAGGTTCAAGAGGCATAGGTTGGAGTTGGACTCCTCGGCAGCAGAAGGGGCAGCTGGGACCCCACAGGGCCCAACTGGGGAAGATGGTACGGAGTCATCCAGGTTGGTGGGGGGTTTGGTGGAGGAGGAGGCCGTGCAAGCAACAGAGATGGGGTCTGGAGGTGGGGATTCCACTGGTGCTAGTGGTGCAGTGCAGGACCAGGGATAGGAGGCAGCACAGGCCGCCGCTGAGGTGCCTGTGTGCAATCCTGTCCCTGATCCTGTCCCTGCATCATCTTGCACCAGCAGGGATGCCTACGTCCAGACCGGTTTTCGGGCAGGGGATGAGCTCACGACAACTTGCCTTCCTCTGCCTGCGGACGTGTCTAACCGGGTCCGGGTTGAGCCTGTCCTGACTGGTGTGGCGTTGCGTCAACGGGCCATGCGAGATGACCTGCAGTATTTTCATGAGGAGACTGCACGTCATCTTGAATGGCTCGTTGACCGCGTCGGCCTACTGGGACAGGTCACCCAGGCCGGATTCCTCCGTTTGATGGGGCTTGCTACGACCCCCTCCTCAACTGAACCCCCTATGCACCAGTCGTCCTCCGTGCCATCTTCCCACCCATCAGTCACCTGGGTGCCCTGTGGAGCTGCCTCTGATGGTGCGGCCAGGCTGGTGGAGGAGGCATCCCTGCCACAGTCGGGAGTCGGACGTCCAGCAGGGGTGGCCACATCAACGACTGCACCCCAGCCAGCAGAGGATGTGCAGGCAGCAGGAGGCAGTGCACGGGCAGAGGCACAGCAGCAGCAGCAACGTGGTGGGAGCCATGATGGCTCTGGGCCATCGACATCAGAGGAAAAGGCATCGGCCGGAGGGCAGGAGGACCCAGGACAGAAAGTGTCTTCCGTGTGGCAGTGGTTGGGCCACGCCATAGATGCAGAGCGGCAGCGGGCGGAAGATGCACGGCTCACGATGGTCAGGGCGGAGAACTCCATGCGGAGGGCCCTGAGGCAGGCCGAGTGCCTCGAGGCAATCCACAGGGGGTTGGAGGTGGACACGTCGATGGCCCTGCGGACCCTCGGGGCCATGGAGGAGGACCGCCTCCGGGACATTGAGCAGGAGTTCGATGATGCCCTGGCCCGGGACATCCAAAAGTGAGTCGTCGGACTAGCCCGCTGCCCTTATAAATAGTTCTGTAGTTAGTGTTAGGTTTCCTTTGGTTTTGCATTTTTTTTGGACCTTTTGGACAATGGGCCACATTTTTGTATATATTTTTTTTTTATTAGGTAGTGTTATTAGATAGGTTTCATTTCTTCTGTTGGGATCATGGACCCTGGCTTGTTCATCTGTATATAGTTGACTGTTGGATTTTCTTTTTTTTTTACAATTTACCCATGGAGCAATGGCTTTCAATTATAATTTTCCATTGGATTTACTTTTGTGGACTGTGACTTTGGACACCATTCCTTTGGATTATGATTTTTGGTTTTGCATTATTTCACAGACATGCTGCTTTTTATTTTTTTAAATTCCCATTTCTGTTTGTTTATTTTTAATTCAATTTATGTTTCCTTTAATACATATTTTTGGTTCAAACTTCAATGTGTAGTATCATCTCATTGGTTTCATGCATATCATGATATGGGTTTTGAGATTCACTGACACCCATTGGGAGTATGTGAGGGACATGTGTTCATTTCCAAACTTGCAATTGGGGTTCTATCATGTTATTGCCATTTCTAAGTGGGTGGATGCAATACTCGGGTGGGTGTTTGGCATTTGGAGGCTGACCATAGGGACCAGGGATCTAGATTGTGATGACATGTTGGCTGGGGGACATGAGTGGGGGTCTGGTGGCGGGTGCCCCACAGTGCTTGGGGGTGGGGTGCAGGGGAACATGAGCTGGGGCCTGGTGGAGGGTGCCCCACAGTGCTGGGGGGTGGGGTGCAGGGGAACATGAGTTGGGGCCTGGTAGAGGGTGCCCCACAGTGCTGGGGGGTGGGGGTGCAGGTGAACATGAGTTGGGGGCCTGGTGGAGGGTGCCCCACAGTGCTGGGGGGGGTGGGGGTGCAGGGGGACACGAGTTGGGGGCCTGCTGGCAGGTGCCCCACAGTGCTGGGGGGTGGGGGTGCAGGGGAACATGAGTTGGGGCCTGGTGGAGGGTGCCCCACAGTGCTGGGGGGTGGGGGTGCAGGGGAACATGAGTTGGACATGAGTGGGGGCCTGCTGGCAGGTCCCCCCAGTGCTGGGGGGTGGGGGTGCAGGGGAACATGAGTTGGACATGAGTGGGGGCCTGCTGGAAGGTGCCCCACAGTGCTGGGGAGTGGGGGTGCAGGGGAACATGAGTTGGACATGAGTGGGGGCCTGCTGGCAGGTGCCCCACAGTGCTGGGGGTGAGGGTGCAGGGGAACATGAGTTGGGGCCTGGTGGAGGGTGCCCCACAGTGCTGGGGGGTGGGGTGCAGGGGGACATGAGTTGGGAGCCTGGTGGAGGGTGCCCCACAGTGCTGGGGGGTGGGGGTGCAGGGGAACATGAGTTGGGGCCTGGTGGAGGGTGCCCCACAGTGCTGGGGGTTGGGGGTGCAGGGGAACATGAGTTGGGGGCCTGGTGGAGGGTGCCCCACAGTGCTGGGGTTGGGGGTGCAGGGGGACATGAGTTGGGGGCCTGCTGGCAGGTGCCCCACAGTGCTGGGGGTTGGGGTTGGGGGAACATGAGTTGGGGCCTGGTGGAGGGTGCCCCACAGTGCTGGGGGGTGGGGGTGCAGGGGAACATGAGTTGGGGCCTGGTGGAGGGTGCCCTACAGTGCTGGGGGGTGGGGGTGCAGGGGAACATGAGTTGGACATGAGTGGGGGCCTGCTGGCAGGTGCCCCACAGTGCTGGGGTGTGGGGATGCAGGGGAACATGAGTTGGACATGAGTGGGGGCCTGCTGGCAGGTGCCCCACAGTGCTGGGGGGTGGGGGTGCAGATGGACATGAGTTGGGGGCCTGGTGGAGGGTGCCCCACAGTGCTTGGGGGTGGGCGTGCAGGGGAACATGAGTTGGGGCTTGGTGGAGGGTGCCCCACAGTGCTGGGGGGTGGGGGTGCAGGGGAACATGAGTTGGGGGCCTGGTGGAGGGTGCCCCACAGTGCTGGGGGGTGGGGGTGCAGGGGGACATGAGTTGGGGGCCTGCTGGCAGGTGCCCCACAGTGCTGGGGGTGGGGGTGCAGGGGAACATGAGTTGGGGCCTGGTGGAGGGTGCCCCACAGTGCTGGGGAGTGGGGGTGCAGGGGGACATGAGTTGGGGGCTGGTGGAGGGTGCCCCACAGTGCTGGGGGGTGGGGGTGCTGGGGGACATGAGTGGGGGTGCAGGCTAGTCCCCCGTGGTGTGGGCTGCCTGCAGGGGCCGTGGAGGTTGTGGAGTGAACACCTAGGAGGACCCACACGGCCAATTCACGTGTAGTACTCCACGGAACCCCTGAAATACACGTACCCTGCTGATATCGCGTGTGAAATATCCCGCGCACCCCAAGATACACGTACCCAGGACATTCGCGTGTGGAACTTCCAGCGCACCCCAGTAATACAGGTACCCTGCTGAATTCACATGTGTAAGTTTCCGCGCACCCCGAAATACACGTACCCAGGACATTTGCGTGTGGAAGTTCCAGCGCACCCCTGAAATACACGTACCCTGCTGATATCACGTGTGAAACTTCCCGTGCACCCCAAGATACACGTACCCAGGAAATTCACGTGTGAAACTTCCAGCGCACCCCTGAAATACATGTACCCTGCTGATATCGCGTGTGAAACTTCCCGTGCACCCCAAGAAACACGTACCTAGGACATTTGCGTGTGGAAGTTCCAGCGCACCCCTGAAATACACATATCCTGCTGATATTGCATGTGAAACTTCCCGCGCACCCCAAGATACACGTACCCAGGACATTCGCGTGTGGAACTTCCAGCGCACCCCTGAAATACACGTACCCTGCTGATATTGCGTGTGAAACTTCCCGCGCACCCCAAGATACACGTACCCAGGACATTCGCGTGTGGAACT
This sequence comes from Ambystoma mexicanum, assembly GCF_040938575.1. Classification (NCBI taxonomy): domain Eukaryota; kingdom Metazoa; phylum Chordata; class Amphibia; order Caudata; family Ambystomatidae; genus Ambystoma; species Ambystoma mexicanum. Next base: position 1,370,099,957 of record NC_090931.1, read on the forward strand.
TCCAGCGCACCCCTGAAATACAGGTACCCTGCTGATATCGCGTGTGAAACTTCCTGTGCACCCCAAGATACACGTACCCAGGACATTCGCGTGTGGAACTTCCAGCGCACCCCTGATATACATGTACCCTGATGGAATCGCGTGTGAAACTTCCCGCGCACCCCTGAAATACACGTACCACGCTCGCACAGGGCCAATCGTGTGTGAAACTTCCCGCGCACCCCAGTAATACAGGTACCCTACTGAATTCACATGTGTAAGGTTCCGCGCACCCCGAAATACACGTACCCAGGACATTCGCGTGTGAAACTTCCAGCGTTCCCCTGATATACACGTACCCTGCTGAATTCACGTGTGAAACTTCCCGCGCACCCCTGATGTACACGTACCCTGATGGAATAACGTGAGGAACTTCCCGCGCACCCCAGTGATACACGTACCCCGCTTGCCGTGCTGGTACAGGGTTAGCGCAGCCCTTTGCGCTGGATTGGGGATTTTGATACCTTTTCCCTGCGCAAGGGGAGTTCTTGGGGGCATAACTGGCGCTGCTGCAGGGTCGCTGCGCCACTGTGCGCCACGGCTGGTTTTGGTGGCTGGAATCCATGAATACGCTGTGCGCGGAAATGTATTTTGGCGCACGCTGCTGACGCAGGGATTCGCACGCGCACACTGTGCGCCAGCCGCGTGCGCCACTTGTGCGCTGAATTCTATGAATTACACCCAAAATGTAACAAATTCACATAAAAACACAATTAAACAATTTCATATTCACCCATATAATCACATGCCTAAAATCATCAGAAACCTTAAAAAAAACACAAAATATGCCTTTAAAAACTCTAATTGAGAGGGGCATTTTTATTTGTGTTTAAAATTATAATCCACAAATCCTTTTCATTATCATGACTTTAGAATTAACCTAGCTGCACACATTGAACTATTGATTATTGACCACCTCAAGGACACAGCCCCTCATGTTCCAGGAAAATATTCTGTGTTTCATTTTACCCCCATTTAACACCAATACCTTAGATTTTACTATGTTCACTGAGAGGTCCAAATTGGCCAAAATGTCCTCCACCGCATATAGGGCTCTCTGTAAGCCAATTGGGGTCAAGTCACAGATGACAATGTCATCTGCGTACAGTAGGTGCTGAATTTTAACCTCACCCAGCCTGGGAGGATTGGTCATCACACAAATGCAAAAGGCTAGTATTCCCTTAATGTAAAAGCAAAAGAGGAAGGGTTCCAGGACACAACCTTGGCACAGACCCCTATTTGTCTCTATCCAAGACGTATAGAATCCGTGGGCATCTAATCTAACTTTAATCTTTTTGCCCACGTGCAAAGCCTCCAAAATCCCTATCAAAGGAAGTGGACAACCATTTTCAAACAGATTTTCCATAGAACTTCTCTATTTACATGATCAAAAGCCTTACTGATGTCAAGCAAGGCCAAAAATACCGGCCTACCTTGCACCTTGGTCAGTAGAGAAAGCAGTTGCAGGACAAAACTATTCAGGGAGTGTCCCATACCCTTCCTGAACACTGTCTGAAATGGGTCCAAACAGTTGGCTACACTTGCCCAAGTTTGGAGTTTCCACAAAATCATTTTGGCAAACATTTTATTTGATACATCTAACAATGATACAGGTCTATAAAACAGGGGCAAGGACCTATATCCCCCTTTAAAAATGAGGACTATTAGTCTAGCAGAGCAGGTTTCAGGGAACTCCTTTTTATGCAAAATATTTGCAAATAAATTTGACAGTAATTTGCTCCAAACAAAAACATTGGATTTAAGAGTCAAATTTGAAAGGCCATCAGGGCTTGGGTGTCATGATGCCTACCTCCAAGGAGCCAGGTCCGACCCAGCAACCCCAGAGGCAGGCATCATTTCCCCCAGGGGAGTGCCCGCGGGCCCAAGCTGGGGCCCTGTGGACGCAGTCCTGGCGCCTTAGGCGCCAGGCTCATGTTGGACCTCTGTCCTGGCGCCTTAGGCGCCAGGCTCATAAAGCTAGACATGTGTTCAAGTGTTTTAATGTGCACTTACCTGATGCAGACCATGCTGCCACATCCAGGCCCTCTTGAGGCCTGAATGGAACTACTTTACCTGTGGGACTACTTTCCACCCAGGTGTGGTCGGGGAAGGATACATACCTGATCGGTGGAAGAATAAACACTTGGAACTTCTTCCAAAGCTATTTAAACCACACCCGATCAGCAACTCACGCTTCGCGTTGTTCTGCTCCTCGCAGCTGGATGCTCACCGTGTCAGCTCCTGCATCTGGACCTCAGCCACGCCTGTCAGTATCCTGGGTCACCTGCAAAGGGAGACAAAAGACCTTACCTGCTAAATCAGCACCACAGAGACATCACACCGACGATCCTGAAAAGGAAGACATCATTTTAAAAGCATTTCGCTACGATCACTGCAGCGCTGCATTTCACTCACCTATCCTGGACGCCACCATCTTCAGCAGCGATCATCCGGATCCACAGCCACTTCCCAGAGCCTAGAGAGAAAAAGACAAGAACAAGGTGAGAGAAGGAAGGGAATAGGAAAAGCTCAGTTTCCTTCTAAGACTTACCTGTTGGGTCATTCCCATTTCATTTCGGGTCTTGCCACTTCCAGGCATTTTCCGGACCCCGGCCCCTATGGGGAAAAAAGACAAAGACATTGAATGAGCGAATGCAAAGACATTACCCGAGCGCTCATCCAGAACTTACCTGTCATTTACTGGAACTGCACGTTTCACTTCGGGTCGGCGCCATATCTCCGGCATTCCGAACCCTGGCCCCTAAGGGGAAAAAGACAATGAACATTATTATTAAGCTTGGACTTTTGAACTTGCAACAGAACTTTTACAGAGACTTACCTGAATAGGTAAGCTTACCTGAACTCCCATCAATCCTCAATCCAGTGAAGTAACTGGGTTTCAACGCACCCCTGCATCAGAAGCAGGATGGAGAGCTCATCCTTCCTGACCCTAAGGTGAGACTTCACAGGGAATCGTGGAAGGGTATCGTGGAGGGTTGGAAGAGAGTGGGAGGCTTGAGCATAACTCAGTCAGTAGGTAATACTCCCTTTTCACGCACAGGGGAATATTCCTGCGAGCCGGAGAAGCCAGAGTAGAGGGGCCCTTCCTGTCCATCTTCAGAGTCCTGCGCTTCACCATTGAAGAAGCATCAGCACTCGAAGCCAGACCTGCGCCTCCGTGGGAATCAGGTGAGCGTTACATTGGGGCATTAGATTTCTTGCTAACTTTTATCAGATGAGCAATGTCATCCAGATTCCAGTAAATAGCCCCCTTCCAACTGGTCTGCAGCAACACAGAGTCCACATTAAACAAAGGCTTCACATATAGGTCAGTAATATGCTTGACCCAAACTGCCTCTAATATTGGTTGGGTTTACAGGTACCGATTCCTCTTTTCAGGCTTTATCAATTGCCAAAATCTGATAGAGCAGTTACCCAACATACAAGCATGCATTTTTTCTGCATCATTAATGTTCATTAAGTATTTCCGTTCCTTCACCCAATTCCAATAGTTTTGCTCTGCCACACAAACCTCATTACCACAATAATAATAATAATTTGGCATTTATATAGCGCTACAAACCCTCAGGTACCTGAGCGCTGCTTATTATTACCCACGGTGTGTGGTGCTCATTTATCGACCTCAGAAGGATGAAAGGCTTAGTTTGGCCTCGCCGGGATTCGAACCTGCGTGAGCAGGCTCTGCACGGATGCACTCTGCACCCTGTTTATCTCCCATAAAAAAAAAACGAACCTGTACATCAAAGCGATGAGTGACACCCCCCACCCCCTTTAATACCCTCTTGTCCAATACTCTCTCTGCGGTAAGACCAACCAATACTGCCGCTATAGAGGATGAGAATCCTGCTGGATAACCCCTTTGCACTTAACTCCTCAATCTTGTTTTCAAAGGCCCTTGCCAGTCTTGGTGACCATTTAAGCACATGATTTCTTGGATTTATTTCCACCACAAGTTGCATGTTTTTCTCCGAATTGTTTGGTGGGGGTGCAATTTTGCAGGTCATTGAAAGATTGTCACTTATCTCCAATTTTTTTTGCTAAGTGACTTCCACCCCTCAAGAACAGATCGGATGAGACAAAAATATAATCTACGGTAGATTTCCAACGACCATTCAGCCATGTGAAACTAGCTGGAATCTCCCAGGGAGATGTGAAATTCACTGTTTAGAATTGAAAAATGCCATTCCTCCACTCTCGGTGTACCCTCATTCCCCTTATGTGCTTCCCTATTGGATTTCAACCCATTGGGCATCTGATACCAAGAATCTTCCAGGCATTCTGCACTGAAATCGCTGACAATCAATGCAGCTCCCTCTTTGGGCAATTCCCTCAAAAATGAAAAGGAAAGGCCCCTCTAGTGCTTCCTCTAGCTGATTTGTATCCAGATTAATGTATACATTTACCAAAAGGCATTAACTAGGCACACCTACTCCGACGGTGTGCCATTCCAATAGGGCCACCAGCATATCGCTCTGCTCCAACTGAATTTTATGGAGAGATAGGCCATGGCTCCATTGAATTGCTGTCAGTAACCGCACAGCCACCCTCTAACACCACGCAGCATTTCAATATGCATTACGTCAAAGCCTTCAAAAATTGGTATGTCAAGCAAAAATGTTTCCTAGAGGCAAACTATTCCAAAGGAAGCAAACAAGTCCTGGTATTCAGTATGCTATTGAAACCTCTAGAATTCCAGGAGGCCACTACCCATTTAGGCAATCACGAATCATACACAGCCCTTGCTTTCCCCTCAAACCTCAATTCTTGAATGTGTCTCCCACCATCATTTATTGAGGTGCCCCTTGAATATATCCCCAAGTCCTACTCGTGTCAACCTGTCACACGGGAAGCAAACCATTCACTCCACTGCCCGTTCCTGAGTAATTTGGGGTTAAACTTGAAATTATTGAAGTTCCTGCATCAGCCACTTCAAAGCCTAATGAAAAAAAACACTCATTTTCTGCCAAAATTGTGCCTTTGATAATATATCACCTTAGGTAGAGTTTGACTACATCCAAACAGTCTTCATGCACAAACTCCACAATACCTATAACTCCAGTTGTTACCAACCTCAAATTGGGAATTTCATACTTAAGAGACAGAATGTAGTGTCTATTCAGGGGGTACCTATTTAAGCTCTCAAAGAGACTGCTCAAGTAGATACAAATCTGCTCCTCCTGCACTTTGACTTTTTGGGGTGATTTATAGGGTTGTCTATGCTGGGCTTTAGTAGTCTCCCCCTGATAATCAGTATGAGGGGGATACCCTGTCCAGCCTCATTTGTTGGCTCTTTGGCATACCCAAACTTTGTCCTTCTATTCTTCGAGATGGCGCACTGGCATTTCACAATGAACACTGCTTGTCTCCCGAGCCTGAACATCCACTACAACAGGTTTTGAGAATATTGCAAACAATGTTTCTTTTACTTCCCCCAACGTCGGTGGCAATTTGTCTTTTCCCCCTTCCAGTAACTTTGATTGTATTGGCCCTAACAACAGTGTCGGGCTAAACTCCCTTAAGACACAGCACTTCCAAGCCCCTTGCCTAGTCATTTTGTCCGATTTTACCTCACTCACATGCTCCTCCCTCCCTAAGGCTTCCAGGGACTCCCTCTCTATTGGGTACAATGAAATGTAGCTTACGTCAAAGGATGGACTATCCTCCTCTGGCTTAATAGCATGTCTTTCTGAATCCCTAATTGGATCTTTAGAACTTTTTGCTCTTTTTGCCTTAAAGGAATCCCTTTTCTTTTGTTTAAGCTCTGCCCTTTCTACCAGCATTTGCTTGTCTACCTCAGTTCTTAAATTAATCAAAAATGTTTGGGATCCCCTACTATTTTGTTTGGGCAGCAATTTAGATTTTTTTTGTTTTTTACTTTAAGTGAGTACTTTTTCTTTAGTTTGTGGGCCGCTCAGTATGTGATTCGGCTCTTTGGGCTACTACATACCATTTCATTTCCCTGTTCAGGATCCACCCCCAAAATGGAAACTGGTGGAAGTTGCACCTGTAGTGAAATTTCCAATTGCTGAGGCTGGATAGTTAACATGCCACCATCTTTGACCAACTCAGTCCCTACCACTTTTACTATTACCTCGCTCTTCTGGATGTTAGCCTCCTCATCAGCTGTTTCCCTTTTATTAAGGATTGCATTTTGAGTATAGATGGCAATTATGTATCCTTCCATAAAGTGAATCTTCCCCACCAGTTCCCTCAAAATCTGTCTGAGGTCCTGTATTTCAAAGTTGAAGGAATTATATCCTCTGTCCATTGAGTCAAGGAGCGGGATAAGATTGAGAAGGATGGCTATACCAACCACTGTGGCTGACTCCTCAGCCCTCCCCACCTTGACCGATCCCCCTGGGACCTGTTCCTCAGGGGATAACTGAGACTTTGTCTCTCCCGCCGAGCTACCCCAACTTGGGCATATTCTATCTCCCAGTTACACCCCTCGCGGTCAGACATAGTGGGCGATTGTGCTAGAAAACCTGCCCCTGCAATTATCTGAACTTTCCCTGTGTGTTGATGCAGCATTATTTCCGTAAGGCCTATCTCACAGGCAGGGGATTCTGGAATAGACATTTGATTGGTTTTAAAATCCATTGACAACCTTACCCGTTTAGCCAACTCATGCGAGATTTCTGGTGCCAAGATAGAGACATCAGAAACCAAATCACTCCCCTGCATCATATCTTCCGAAACAATAGTTCCTAAATTGCCTTCAATGTTATTCAAGACTGGTTTTATGTCTCCTATGATCCCTAAAATGCAGTCCCCCTGTTTAATTTGTCAAGGTGAGACATGCCCATGAATTTCAACCAACGCTTTCATTCCTGAATTTGTTTCTTTACTAGATTCAGCAGTCTCCAAAGTGAGGGGTCTAACTGGGCTAAAAAGCTGGCGGAAACATATATCTGTTCTGAATTTGAGCCCTCTCCTATTTCTTGGCTTTCCATGGAGCCTATATTACTTTGGTGCCTTGTGGGGGAATCAACAGAACAACCCACACGTCTCAGTGTTACCCCCATTTTAGCCCAATCACACCAATTAGTATCAGCTTGTAGAGGGTCCCTTATTGGTCCAAGAACAAGGTATTCTCGGCCCAGTGTTACCCAATGTTACCCAATTCACCTGATGCTTGGACTAATTCTACAAGGCCTTCAGGGTAAAAAATACAATACTTCATTAAATGCTAAACCCGGCTTGGACAAAATTCTGTGGATAAAAGGTCTTTGCTCATACAAAGTCAATAAAACGGGGTTCAATGCTCCAATGGCCTGCAGTCACCCTTAGATAAAAAGGCTCTGGTTAGCTATTTAAACTTCCAATTAAGAATAGTACTCTTTGTACTGAAGAGTTAAAACCCAGTGTTCAAAGGCCAAATTGGCCACAGTCACCTCACGTAGAACGCCGTAGAAGGCTATGACCAGACATTGCTGCAGTCTGTTGTAGATCAAACAACTGTGCCTCCTTCCACTTGCTTTTGTTTGTTTTATTTGTATGTGAATATGCCGTCAAGCAAGGGGTTCCGGGCATTAACTGTTACAGTTTAAACGGAAATAACAAAAATAACACACCGGCTGCAGAATCTTTTTGCTAAGACCTGGCTTCTAACACCCGTTACATGACATGTGGTCACTCTTGATTGTGTTGCAGGTGAGAACCCTTCACCTACACCTTCCTGGACTTTGACCAGAACGTCACACCCTCATGCAGTTGCACTTGTTCTTAGTGCTCCCTTCTTTCATTTTCCTGTAGAGGATGATTGAGATATTCACATCCTTTATTCACTGTTTTCTGTCAAATCCGGTGGCCATTTCGGAGTCAAACAACAGGAGAGACTAGAGTGCTTGTTTATTTGTTAGCCAGACTCTGCTGCTATTTGTTTCCTTCCACAATGCGGTGATTTGTTATTCCAACCAGCTCTACAAGACTATTAGACTCTTATTACTGCTTTTTCAGTTATAGTGGTGCCATGCATATTGTCTCAGATATCTCTCAGACTGAACCAAATGACTATATTTGTGACATCAGGGCCTAGGGGAGTGGGGTTGTCCCTCCTGGGAGTGGTGTTTTCTCTGCCTGGTGAATGTTCCTCGGCGGTTAGTCCAGCCAGCGGGTGATTGGGGACCTTTGTGTGAGTGCAGGGAATCGGTCTGCGTAGTCTATGAATGGGGCCCATGTGTTCCGGAAGGCACATTGGCCCTTTTGAACACTTCCATCCTTGCACTCCAGAATGCTGAATCTCCACGCAACAAGAATTACTTCATGAATGAATATTAGAACTCTCATATTCTCCAGCTTGCTATTATGGCAATCGTCATGACTTTGAACACATTCCAAGTCACATGCAAGTTTACAGAGATGTCATACAGACATTTCTCTCTTCTGCCACATACTGTTCCCTGTGTGATGATGCAGTGCAAGGTTTGGGCCCAAGATAAACAAGGCCAATCTTTTTAACACTTTCCTCCATCAGATGTTAAACCATTATACCGTAGCTGAACTCATTGAATTCACCAACCTCACTATCCTCTTTGTCTATAGGACCCCTGGCCAACTTAATTTGTTCTACCCTGATCTGTATCTGCTTCTTGTTTCCCTTCCCACTGAGACACATATTGCCCCCATAGGTACCTTCTGCCTTCTAAGGGAGCTCAACCACCTATCAACCCAATCTTAAATGTCTCCCTCCGACCATACGTTGACTGCCCTTTATGACCAACCATCATCTGTGGCAACTCCTTGGCCCTCATCTTAGTATCATCTTCCCTCACCTCCTCCTTTCTCTCTATTGATTACTCTGGTGGGGTAAGAAAAATCATAGGAACTGATTGTTGCACCTATAATTCGGACTCTTCCTCTACTATTCAGGAACCATTGGCAACCAAGTGCCTGTTCCTACTGGTACATGGGAACTGACATACTCCTTTTGGAGCACCCTTAGCACCGTTCCTCAAAATAGTTGTATTCCTCATACTAGGATGTTGTTTACTTTTTCACTGCCTGCATGTTGCCAATGCTTGGCCCAGTTACTGAGGCCCCCACTTGTGCCTCAGTCTCTGTTATCAATGATTTAATAATGCAAGAGGTTGCTGTTCGACAATTAATGGATATTGATGTTAGCAACGTTAGTGGCCCTGCCCCTGTTTATTACAACTCCCGCTAGTAGCATTATGCTCAGGGTCGAACTGCTGTTCAAAGGGCTGTTTGTGGAGATTGCAGCTGACAAACAACAGTTCTCCCCTGCGCCCTGTTAGCAACCTGGATTCTGAAAACAAATGCTAGTTGCCAATGGCTAATTCATTTAATCAGCATTGCCCTTGCAATAGTAAACCCATGTTTGAATAGAACCATTCTTTATCATAAACATACTGGTGCTATAGATAGCCTGCTGGGAGGAATGGCACGTGAGAATTCAGATGTCCATTTATCACCCACCCCAAAGGGAGAGGATGGATGAGGTTTTACCCTTACCGTATTAGTCTTAAACTAAAGCCTCTCTGTTTTGCTATGTAAGATTTTCTAAGCAGACATGCTCTCAACTATCTAAGGTTATTTCCTATGTGCCTTCCTTTCTGAATGTTTCATGTAACTTCATTTGGAAATCTGCATTTAAGTTGATGAATGTGTGGACTCAGCAGAGAGTTCTTGTGAAGCGTGTGTTGTCATGCTATCTCCACTTGAGTGCACATTTGCTAATGCTGGAATAAATGTGTATGCAAAACTGTTACTCTGAAATGGTGCCTCATCCTTGTTTTTGTATTCCCAGCAGTAGCTCTCTTTCATGATTTTTCCACATTATGTTATGTTATGGGACATTTGTATAACTCCTTTTACCATTGGTATGATTTCAAAATGCTTTCAAAATGCTGTGGGTTGAACACCCTTGGGGATCAACGGCCAGGTCAGTGGAGAGCATAGTGTAGTACATGGTGCTTGCTTGCACTTGGCATGTGTGCATCCAGGGTCGATTAGGTGGTGTGTACCTGCATTCTAGTGCTAGGTGTGATGCAGTGGGCGTGTTAGATCACTAGAATGTATGCAGTAAGGCCAATTGGTTTGAGTAGCTACCTTCTGACAGTGGTGAAGTTTGTGAATGGGATTATGTGTGCAGCTAGGCCAATTCCCATGGGGTATATCTGCGTTCTAAAGACTGTTGAGGTGATCCTGGATGTGTATGAGTATGTCTTCAGCTAGACCAAATGAATCAAGGGGTATAGCTGCATTCTATTGTTTATTTGTGCAGAGGAGAGAGTTAGCATATTGGTCTGTTTGAGTGTCTGTGTGGATTGGCGGGAGACACTGTTCTTGCTAACCTTTCAGTGCCTCTTGTGGTCACGTTATCTCCCCTGGTGTCTTGTTACGTCTGAAATTGCTTATCAAAGTACAGCTGAATTTCTAAGCCACGCCCCAATGTGCCCCACACGAGCCCCACGTCAGAAAATAGTCAAAATATTGCCATTTACAATCACTTCTCAATAATGAGAGGAGGAATTGCATACTAGGACACACAAGGGAGGCATAATTAAACTGATTAGTAACTCCAGGGTTCCGGCCCAGGCGGAGTGCTGCAATGTGTCCTTGGATCACCTGCTGCTCTGGAACCTTGTGGGAGTCTGTTTCCTCTTTCCAGCATGTGGGGGCAGAGTCGGCACAACTCAGCACAAGAGGTTCAGGCGCGGAGTCGAGCCGTGTGCTGCAGTGTGTTCTGTGTTCCGTGAACCAGAGGGCCAGGAGGAGGAGTCATCTGCATGTTTTTTTCCATTTTTAAAGTGTTGCTGCTGACACAGCCGGGCTATTGTTTGTGTGGTCATGCACGAGTAGTTGTAATTGTACCATCAAACAACAGCACAACAGCACAACAGCTATGTGTATAACGGTCAATAAGTTCCTGGTGGGGACAACTCGGGACTGGTGATCTCACGTCAAACAGAATTGAGCCATAAAAAGCACACATACATTATAACCTGACGGGTGTTAGAAGCCAGGTCTTAGCAAAAAGATTCTGCAGCCGGTGTGTTATTTTTGTTATTTCCGGTTAAACTGTAACACTTAATGCCCGGAACCCCTTGCTTGACGGCATATTCACATACAAATAAAACAAACAAAAGCAAGTGGAAGGAGGCACAGTTGTTTGATCTACAACATGACCACATCTGGCTGCTGCACTAGTATTCCTACCCATTGGAATGTTCCAATGTTGATCTGCCTCTGTCACAGACTCACCTTCACTAGACCTTGCCAGTGGAAAGTCAATGATCCTGTAAAAAGGCAAAATTTAGACAAGATGATGCTGTTTACCGGTTTGGATGTCAGACTAGATGGATTGTGTTCTGATTAAATATGATTGAGCATGTTAGACATTTCCTCTGCAGGGAGCTTCTGAAGCCTATCCCCAAACCCTCCTCCATGAAACTCCCACAATGGATGTTTCCCATTACCAAAGAAAATGCAAAAGCAGTTTTTGTATAGACTATTCATTCCTTGCTTTATTTTATATCCCATCGACCACTTCTGTCAACACTAATCGCCTGTTTTCCAAACAAACACTTTTCACAAATCTTTGATGTTGCTCCTCTTCATTTAGTTCACTGTTTGGAACCTGTTTAAGATTTTTGTATAATTATTTTCAAAGTTCTGTTCTCTTATAGTTTTCTCTATTTCTGTCACTATATTCTATAGCAATTTAATTATCTGCATTTCACATCTGCATTTTATAATATTGTTGGCTGCGTGTTCCCCAAGTTCAAGTTACAGTGTGGAAAAAAAACGGAACTTTGTGTACGCCAATAACTAATATTAACTGCTAATGCAAAGATATAGGAAGCTAGACACACTAACCACTACGACGAATGGTCATCAAACAAACCACACTTTCAGTGTGGGCCCCACAATATCAAACAACTTTATCAGTTGGGCAATTTGTCTTAGTCTATATCAAAAGTATTGCTATCTCAGGTTAATTCACTCTGATCTTCTCTTGACCTACCACAGAGAGATAACATTCAATTTGCAAAGAAGATAACAGGAGTGACAGTGATTTAGTGATGTCTTACTGCTTGCTCCATTCCCATATTTCCCAGAAAAAGGTTCCCTGGGCATGCCTCTTGTTCCCTCCTAATTTTCCTTCGCTTTGGAAGCTTTCACTCCTCCCGTTACATTTTCCCTATTGGCCACTCCCATCCTTGCGCTCCAGAATGCTGAATCTCTATGCTACAAGACTCGCTTCATGAATGAACATTTAAAATCACATAATTTCAAGCTTGCTATTATGGCAATCTCCGTGACTTTGAACACATCCCAAGTCAGATCCACGTTTACAGGGATTTCATACACACATTTCTCTCTTCTCCCACTTACTGTTCCCTGTGTGTGCGTAAAACAACTTTGCACCTATTGAGTGCAAAAGTTTCTTAGCGTGCTCTGCACACTTGTGGAATTATAACCGCAAAGTAACCGTAGGTGCACGTATCACCCGGGAACGCACACGACACACCCCCATGGAAATTAAAACCAGCGACGTATACCAATGCTTCTACCAACCTTATCCGCACCGTCAGTCACCCCGGCAATACTGTGTGCCATCCCCCCGCAACCAAGGCGGCACCCCAGCGACACTGGGTACAAACCCCTGTTACCCAAAATTGCACCCTGATAATCTGCAGACCATTTTGCATAACTCAAAGCAACGGCTGGTAAACCTACATGCAAACCGCTGTAATTCAAGACTTCACGTGCTAATCTGCATCCGATCACACCTAACTCCAAGCAACACCTCAACTATGTGCTGTCACCCCTAAATTGCTATGTGAACCTTACATTTGCACGTTGGATCCTATGTGCATAGTGCTTTCCGGATCCTTTCATGTGGCGGTGAGTTCACAAGGTTTGCGTGTGACTTTACCTGACGTGAAGTTTCACATTGAAATCCATGAATGCGAATGGGTTCACGCTTGACTGGGCATAGGACTCTTTTGCATGGCCTGTCCCTCAACATTCCCACGTTCTTCCTCATTTTGCTGGAGAACAGAGAATATGCATGCTCCATCTCCTATTTATTTCTTTGCCTTGGCCTATCCCACACTTTGCATGGTGTGTCATGCAGAGCGCCTGACTGCATGTAAAGACGTGATGGACCCGTGCAGAGTCCCAGAAAATCATGCAAAGTCTGATCTATGAACAGGGAAAAGGAGTTTTGCGCTGTGAAAAGTGTGCATGGTCACTTTTCAGAATGCAATACATTCTAGGAATCAGGGCCAGAGACAGTTACTTAACGTTGCATCAAATAATTCTGATTCTGGGCAACACAGACTTACTCATTGTGACTCACCACTTATGGGAGTGTTCTTTTCTTTCTGATGAGAATGCCTCGCTGTCAGACAGTGCCAACCGAATCTCCCAGAATTAAGTTGTTCACTGATCCCCCTGTGTAATGAATGAATTAAGAATGACTGAATTGCTTTTTAACTAACATTGTCAACATGACCTTCTGATTCATATGCTTTTGCCATTACTCTGACTAGTGCTCTCCGTCATCGCAGCGATGAAACCACCTTAATTGTTTGTCCTTGCGTACTTCCAGATCGTCTTATCGATACCACAAGTGCATGTCTGTATCATACGGTATTGATGTTCCTTCTCAAGAACAGTCCACACACCTGTCAGTCTCTTTAACATATCTGCACAGAATGTTTGGAAGACCAGAATAGACAAACAAGTACAGGCTACGTCTTCCTGCTCTGTATTCACAAACTTTTATTGCATTAGCACATCAATGCGTGTGTTTCCCTTTTCTGAACTCGAAGCTTCAATAAATTGCACTGTTTGGATTGAGTTTTACTGATTCAAGTACTGGAAGCCAGCTGCATTGCTGATTGATGCCATCGTTGTTAGGATGCAGCCTCAAAGCGTTCAGTGAAGATGTTCAGAGAAAATAGCTTTTATGCACATTAATCACTAATTGTGAAAGAGGAATGCTCAACAATTTGTGGACATCTGTGTTCAAGTTGGGACTGCAGCCGTTTTTGACAAATACAAATAAACAACACACATAGCGGCTGTCTCCAGAACATTGCAACATTTATCAAAATAGTCAATTTAGCATTTAAACAAATATGTGTGCAACAACCTGTTGGTCGCAGACTTGGTAACTGGAAGACAAAAAAAGTGTGGGGTGGGAGGCTTGAACCCCTGTACTAATCGTCCCAATTTAGGGGCTGATTCATGGAATTATTTGCACTGAAAAACGGGGATTTGTGCGCCATTCTGCCCGCAAATCCCCATTTGTTAAACAGGGATTTGCGGGCAGAATGGTGCACAAATCCCCGTTTTTCGGCGCACATAATTCCATGAAGCAGTGTGCTGTGCCCTCAATTCATTGCTGTCTGGTAAGGTTGGGAGCATAAGACAACAGCGTGATGAAACGTCAAATCATTTTACTCACTATGACAAAATGTGCATCCAATGTAGATAGGACAAAAAAGCCACGCTTATCAAATTTGCAACATAGGGCACTAAAACAATTCTAATTAATGTGCAATTCCCCCAAAGTTGAAAAAAAAAGAAAATTGGTCATCTTTACACGAAACTAGAACAGTTCCAATGAATGTTCCATACTCATGAATAAAACATGAACAAACGCCTAATAGAGGCAACACAATGGGCCTCATTACGACCCTGGCGGAGGACCATGGTGCAATTAGCACCATGGTCCATGGCGGTACGAGAAAATACCGCCATGGGGGTTGGCGGACTTACCGCCCCATTCCGACCTTGGCGGGGCGGTAAGTCCCCAATCCCCATTTTACCCTTCCCCATTCCCATTCTTGCCCCATAGGGCATAATGGGAGTGGGGAAGGCGTTAATTACGCCACCGTAAATTATGGTGGCGTAATTAACACCTAGTTCCCTTAGCGCCATGGTTTTTAACGCCTGCAAAAAGCAGGCGTTAAAGTCACCATGGCGCTAAGGGAACTCGTAATTGGCAGTAAGGGGTCGGCGCTGTTAACGCTGGCATAAACCCCTTACCGCCAGGGTCGTAATGAGGCCCAATGTGTTGTCATTGCAGAGGCAACCAGCGTTTATACTGATGTTAGTAAAACATCCTTTGGTTGACGTCCTGTGTAAACATCACTGTATCATATTGACATCCAGGTTCCATTGAATCACATTTTCTGTGTAGTAGTCAGTTTTCATTTTTTTTACCTACATTTTATGTCACCAATACACAGAACATTTTCGAAGAGTAAGAGTACTTACTCCTAAATAAATGGATACCTTTCTGAGTAGTACATACTATCAATTCACAAAATAAGAAAGCGACTCACTACAGAAGTTGCGACTTTTCTATTGGCGTATGCCACAAATATGAAACATGGCCATTGTGAGAGGCATTTTGGGAGTTGTTGGTGTCAGAATAGGGTGCCAGAATTGGCAAAGAGGATCTCACGCATGAAAAAATGTGCAACTATATGTGTCCTATCAAATCTTCAGTGTTGCTACACATAATTTACACCTTAACATTCAATGTGTGAGTGCTGGTTGTTGGTTGTGAACGTCATTGAAGTTGAATCTAAAATGGGATGTATAGCATAAAAAGGCATAGGTGAGAGGAAAAAGGTTTGTCAGCATGAAATGTCTTTATTCTGCCTGAAATGAAGTTATCCTGAATGTAGCTATTCCAGGATAGACCACCAATGTTTGTCACTAATAGGCCCTCATAATTTGCATGCAACGAAGATTTTAAGCTACTCATAAATTACACTTCATGTATTTTTGAATCACATCTTATTTGGGCGTTTCAACTACATTAGTGTTCCCCTCTGGAAACCCATACAAACAAGAACTGACAAAACCGTTAGGTTTGCTGTTGTAAATATACCTCATTTTTGGAATGATACATTCAACATGGAGTCCAATCTCTGAAGACACCAGAAGACTAATAGAAAAGAAAAGATCTAAAGAGAGGCATCAATTTCGAATAACTCTGCTTTGTAAATGAACAGCATAACTCTATGTCGAAGAAGTGCATAAGTAAGGTTATACGATTGCTGGTCAGTTTGTTTTCTGGCACCAAACTGGGCTGGTGGCATTTGAAGTCCTAGACGAGAGATTTGGCATTGGCTGGCTGCAGCTGGCAAGTTACACTCCTATGTTGATGTCACAACTGTATGTGGTATCCCGAGAATTCAAGTATGAGCCAGATCAGTGTACGGTTTACAAATTCGCCAAAAGCAGGGTTTGAACATTTTTTGTATCTCATGTGTGTGGCTAGGAAGTTTGAAGCAAGTTGGGAGACAGATATGTCTGATTGGGCTCACGACTGTGGGGGAAAGTCTGGAATTGAACATTGTATGCAGTCCCCTAGCATACTGCAGCATTATAATATTGAGTAGGTGAACCAATTTCTTGCCTGTGTGAGGTGAGGCTTTAGCCTTTACTGTGCATGTTCTTGTAATGAACGCTCTTCACCTAGTGTGTAGCTATTGTAGCTATGCTTGCTTCAACCTCTCTCACTTCTGATGTGTTTCCCTTTTGGCATCTATAAGCATGTTTTAGACTCCAGCATTCAAAGGAAAAGCACCTTGGAATGCATCCTACTGAAAGCGTGCTTGCCTGCCTCAGACTGTGTGCGAACCTCTGAGGAGTATATTCAGCTCCACTAAATGTATCATTTTATGCCGTCCTTCTCGATCACACCATCTTGCATAGCTTGCATCACAGCTGGTATAAACGATTTGTACAGAGGGGCTTTGCAACATTGTTACGGTATGATTCCTTGCCCTGTCTTGACATCCCCTTCTATTGAAATGCATGTGTTCCTTTGAGTACAAGCACCATTGCTTTGAGGGATGGGGGTGCTCACTTGCATCGCAGTCTTGCACTGTTGATTTGTTGATGTCCTGATGCTTGCCTTTTACTAATATATTGGTCACCAATCCACAGGAATAGACAGTGGTAATCTTTCCACCACAAGCTGTTGGTTGTGTCCTATCCACTGAACAGTGGCATGTGTGGGGCTCAATTCCCAGCAGAGGCAGGAATAACTTACATCGGAGAATTGCGCTCAACATTACTTCTTCTATTAGATGCTTGTAAGGATGTGCACATCTCGAGAGGATAGCTCAGGGGCAACATGCTTGCCTTGGAAGTAAGACGACGCGGTGCAACACAGGTTTGATCCCTGAGTCCAAGCTTAGACACCTATGGCTATTAAATGTGTTATAAATAACCAATTATAATTGCTGGGGCCAGACAATTGTTGGGACTTGCAGAAAGAGTAAGGAAGTTAGTCCAACATGATGTGGGACTGTCAGAGCACAAATGGTCAATGCTAGTATGTGCTTAATAGAATTATCCTATGAGTGGTATTAAACTGGTATGGCATTCTGTGCTGGAACATTTTGGTTCTGTAATGGGTACATCTTTGTGCAGTAATGGTATGAAAATTTGGATATACCGAGTACAGATACATAGTAGCAAAGAAACATATATTGAAAGGAATGTGACCTGCGATGAAACTTAAAGTGGAGGAATGGATTTGAAAGCTACATCTGCTGTCATGAAAAGATTATGGTTGAATAGGGATGTGCCAACACTGTGCACCTCAATGTTGTTCAATGTGAAACTGTACCCTGGGAAAAAGTCAGCAGGTAGGCTATTTTTTTCCCTGCAACGAAAAGCATTCCCCCACATATTCTAGGATGGGTATTAATTACTACTAGCTGGGGTACCCGGCGTTGCCCGTCTTCTGATCCAGTGGTGTCTCATGTGCCCTGGAGGATGTTGCTCTTGTCCTCATGTCAGCAATTCTTGCTTCAGTTTGCTCTGGAATCTCGTTTTCCCTGGAGAAATTTGCTCTTGTCCTCTGGTCAGCAAGTTGTGCTGCTGTTTGTTATTGTGTTTCAGAAGCTCTTGATATTGATTTTCACTTTGCACCAGCTTTTCCAAGTGATGTTCGTTTTTTGTGCGGCATTGATATTGATATTTTATTTGTATCGCTCTCATACACAAGTGGTTCAGAGCCCAACAAGGCAAGGGAGGGGAACAAGGGGGAACAAAACAACGATCTTACTAAGCCCAGTGATATTGAGAGTGTGCAAGTGCATGGGAGATGGAAAGGGTAGAAGTGCGTGGGAGCTGGGAGAAGTGGAAAGTGCGGGCAAGGGAAAAACATAAATAATAAAATAAAACATATATAGGTAATGTCTGATGAGTGCAGTAAAAGAGGGGGAACTGTATGGTTACATATACGTACCCCAGTGCAAGGGATTGCCTGGAGGCAGTGCAGTTGGGTGGCAGGGTGAGCAGGTACCTGGGCCAGGAAGTCAGATGGTAGACCAGCTGCACGGTGCCAAGAGAGAGAAGATCAGCAGGGGAGCGGCGGGGTGTAGGGAGGAGCAAAGAGGAAGGTCTTGAGGTGCTTCTGGAACCGGAGATGGTTCTCCTCAAGTTTAAGAATTTCGGTCACTCAATGGCTCCAGCACATTTAAGAAAATGTCCAAGAATGATTGATTGATTGTGGTCTCTTCTTGTGAATGGACTTAAGTAAACGGTAACCTTGTCAATTCACATATTTGGAGTGGTATGACAACATTTTTTTTTATATTTTTTATTCCCTTTAAAAATGCTTTAATAAATATGTTCATACTGTATACAGTAGTAATGCATTTCAAATGAATAACCAATACATTGAACATTTTGCTTCAGACACTTTTCCAAATGTTGCCTCCTTCTAGTACCTACTGTATTGAATTGGGGTGAGCATCAGTAAATGAGGGTGTATACAGAGTGTTTTTTTTTTGCAATCAAACATAGAGGAATCTATGTATAATCTGGTAGCAGTGGGCTCAATGGTGTGGATTTGTATTGCTTGACAAACATACACACATCCCAAACGTTTTTTGAATATCAGATTTTTGCATCCAAACACGGACTACGATATTGTCCCAGACAAAAGAGGAATCCATGCAAACATTGGTAGATGTGGGTTCAACGGTGTGGATTTGTTTAGCCGAACAAACATACATACATACATACATTCATCTTTATACATACATATTCTAACTCCAGTCTTAGAATATATGGGGAAAGTGCTTGATTTTTGTGGGAGTGAAAGTGTGTTCCCTGGCGACTTTTTTCCCCAGGAGCCTTTATCATTGGAAAGACTCAATGTCTGTGCTTGTCTCTTATTGTCAAATCAATACATGCTGCAAAATCTAGATTTGTGATGACAAGTACTTTTTTCTGACATGTTTTGCTTTGTGTTATTTTTGTGCTGAGGTGCCTTTGTTAAGTGTTTAATGTCACTCAAAACACAACCCGCCCACAGTGATTTTTGCTAACACAGCAAGTGATGATGCTTGAAGCCAGTTGCTTAAAGATTGTAGTTAATTGTTGTGAACATTATGGGGAGGGTGAAAGTTAACAAAACAACTTTGTGTTTGTAACTGTGCTATGACTCTGAGGTGATTGTACTGCCTATACAATTTTCAATATTGAATTTCTGTAGTACATGAGTTTTTGATTGTATTGCTCATTAATTCTGCAGTTGGGAGAAACAGAAGGCCTTGTGACGTATTAACATCTTGCAGTTTTTATTAACAAACAATGTTTGGCCTGTTAAAAAGGATATGCAAATGTTACTGTAAAAGGCCAGAAACTGAGAGTGAAAAACATGTCAGCCAAATTATGTTTTCCTTGCTGTTGGATCAAAGAGATAAGGTTGCTGTAAGGACATTGAGAGCATGCAAAATATGAGTATATGCATGCTCTCTTTAGGCACATTATGTGGTGAGAAGAGTTGTGCAAGGTTTTGTATGTACTGTACAAAATAAAGAGGTGATGGCGGAAGATTTAGAATTAATCTGAAACATCTGTAATTGCTCTGGGACACCATACTGACCATCGTTCTTCACCTGCCAAGCCATTACAGATAGTGGAAAGACCATATGCAAATCATGCTTGGTCCCCCCCACCCTAAAGGGTCAGTCCTGCCCAAAATGGTAGTTCACATCCTTTATGCATCCACAGTCATGTGTCAGCCTACTTTAATAATGGTAATTTATTTCATTTAACGCTAAGTCAATGCGTAAGAATGTCCTCGTAGCAGAATGTACTAATTCCCCTGCACCATGATATTTTTTGTCAATCTAACAAGGATCAATTGTTTACGTGGGATTAAAGAAATTGCAGTCTGTTTCCTGGTAGAGCATTACAAATTCACAACAAAAAGCACATTTGTAGTGTTTAAATTGCACCATGCTGATTTTTCAAAATCTGATTTAAAAGCAGTGGTTCAAGCCCAAAACATATCCAGACTTACAAGCCGATTCATGGAATAATTAGCGCGGCGCAAGTGGCCAAAAACGTGCGAATCGCAGTGGAATAGCGAAAATCGCAGTGCAAGTGCGAAAATCGCACGAAAAGCAGCGCACATCGATTCATGGAAGGCCGTGCGCGAGAAAACCATCGGATGTGCGCTAAAAAAGTGCGCGGCGCACGTTGGCGCACAGGCCATCTAACGGCGTGCGCCAGATCACAGCGAAAATCGCACAGGCCACAGCGAAAATCGCACATAGCGCGGCGCACGCAACAAAAGTAGGCGGAACACGGGGCGTAACACTCGGAATGGGGAACAACTTGCCAAAATGTGGGCGTCACAGGGGAAGTACAGGGTACAAGTGCGCGGAACGCCCACACGCTCGCCTACAACACGTATTCATGGAATACAATAGGTCAAAAAAGCACCCGCTCAAACCAGCGCACAGGCACAAACACGACCGCCACAAGAAAGCAGGCGGTAGCGTCTCTGCGCCTGTAAGAAATGTGCGCCAAAAGGTGCGCCAACAAATAGCACCTATATACAGCCATGATGAATGTCCTTTACTGTGGCCCTCCAGGACAAATGACGTGCAAAGGAGTACCCACAAACACGGACACCCGCTAACAGAAAAAAAACGTGTGCGTGTATACCAGGGTGCGCGGGAAGTCTCACACGCGAATTGGCAGGGCATGTGAATTGCAGGGTTTTGCGGGAAGTTCCACACGCGATTTGTCAGGGTACGTGGATTGCAGGGGTGCGCGTGAAGTTCCACACGTGATTAGTCAGGGTACGTGGATTTCAGGGGTGCGCGGGAAGTAACACACGCGATTTGTCAGGGTACGTGGATTGCAAGGGTGCGCGGGAAGTACCACACGCGATTTGTCAAGGTACGTGGATTGCAGGGGTGCGCGGGAAGTTCCACATGCGATTTGCCAGGGTACGTGGATTTCAGGGCTTCGCGGGAAGTTCCACACGCAATTTGGCCGGGTACGTGGATTTCAGGGGTGCGCGGGAAGTACCACACGCGATTCGTCAGGGTACGTGGATTGCGGGGGTGCGTGGGAAGTTCCACATGCGATTTGTCAGGGTACATGGATTTCAGGGGTGCGTGGGAAGTTCCACACGCGATTTGGCTGGGCACGTGTATGACAGGGGTGCGCGGGAAGTACCACACACGATTTGTCAGGGTACGTGTATTGCAGGGGTGCGCAGGAAGTTCCACACGCGATTTGTCAGGGTACGTGGATTTCAGGGGTGCGCGGGACGTTCCACACGCGATTTGCCTGGGCACGTGTATGACAGGGGTGCGCGGGAAGTACCACACGCGATTTGTCAGGGTACGTGAATTACAGGGGTGCGCGGGAAGTTCCACACGCGATTTGTCCGGGTACGTGGATTTCAGGGGTGCGCGGGAATTTCCACACGCGATTTGGCTGGGTACATGGATTTCAGGGGTGTGCGGGAATTTCCACACGCGATTTGGCTGGGCACGTGTATGACAGGGGTATGCGGCAAATTCTACACGCGATTTGGCTGTGTGCTCCCCGGTATTCCCTGTACACCCTCCACGGCCCCTGCAGGCAGCACACACCACAGGGGACTAACCTGCACACCTGCTCATGTCTCCCACCACCCCCACCCCCCAGCATCCAGGGGCACCCTCCACCAGGCCCCCACTCATGTCTCCCACCACCCCCACCCCACAGCATCTAGGGGCACCCTCCACCAGGCCCCCACTCATGTCTCCCACCACCCCCACCCCACAGCATCCAGGGGCACCCTCCACCAGGCCCCCACTCATGTCTCCCACCACCCCCACCCCCCAGCAGTGCAGGGGCACCCTCCACCAGGCCCCCACTCATGTCTCCCACCACCCCCACCCCCCAGCAGTGCAGGGGCACCCTCCACCAGGCCCCCACTCATGTCTCCCACCACCCCCACCCCCCAGCATCCAGGGGCACCCTCCACCAGGCCCCCACTCATGTCTCCCACCACCCCCACCCCCCAGCAGTGCAGGGGCACCCTCCACCAGGCCCCCACTCATGTCTCCCACCACCCCCACCCCCCAGCAGTGCAGGGGCACCCTCCACCAGGCCCCCACTCATGTCTCCCACCACCCCCACCCCCCAGCATCCAGGGGCACCCTCCACCAGGCCCCCACTCATGTCTCCCACCACCCCCACCCCCCAGCAGTGCAGGGGCACCCTCCACCAGGCCCCCACTTATGTCTCCCACCACCCCCACCCCCCAGCATCCAGGGGCACCCTCCACCAGGCTCCCACCCATGTCTCCCACCACCCCCACCCCCCAGCATCCAGGGGCACCCTCCACCAGGCCCCCACTCATGTCTCCCAGCACCCCCACCCCCCAGCATCCAGGGGCACCCTCCACCAGGCCCCCACTCATGTCTCCCACCACCCCCACTCCCCAGCATCCAGGGGCACCCTCCACCAGGCCCCCACTCATGTCTCCCACCACCCCCACCCCCCAGCAGTGCAGGGGCACCCTCCACCAGGCCCCCACTTATGTCTCCCACCACCCCCACCCCCCAGCATCCAGGGGCACCCTCCACCAGGCCCCTACCCATGTCTCCCACCACCCCCACCCCCCAGCATCCAGGGGCACCCTCCACCAGGCCCCCACTCATGTCTCCCACCACCCCCACCCCCCAGCAGTGCAGAGGCACCCTCCACCAGGCCCCCACCCATGTCTCCCACCACCCCCACCCCCCAGCATCCAGGGGCACCCTCCACCAGGACCCACTCATGTCTCCCACCACCCCCACCCCCCAGCAGTGCAGGGGCACCCTCCACCAGGCCCCCACTCATGTCTCCCACCACCCCCACCCCCCAGCATCCAGGGGCACCCTCCACCAGGCCCCGACACATGTCTCCCACCACCCCCACCCCCCAGCATCCAGGGGCACCCTCCACCAGGCCCCCACTCATGTCTCCCACCACCCCCACCCCCCAGCAGTGCAGGGGCACCCTCAACCAGGCCCCCACTTATGTCTCCCACCACCCCCACCCCCCAGCATCCAGGGGCACCCTCCACCAGGCCCCCACCCATGTCTCCCACCACCCCCACCCCTCAGCATCCAGGGGCACCCTCCACCAGGCCCCCACTCATGTCTCCCACCACCCCCACCCCACCCCACAGCATCCAGGGGCACCCTCCACCAGGCCCCCACTCATGTCTCCCACCACCCCCACCCCACAACATCCAGGGGCACCCTCCACCAGGCCCCCACTCATGTCTCCCACCACCCCCACCCCCCAGCAGTGCAGGGGCACCCTCCACCAGGCCCCCACTCATGTCTTCCACCACCCCCACCCCCCAACAGTGCAGGGGCACCCTCCACCAGGCCCCCACTCATGTCTCCCACCACCCCCACCCCCCAACATCCAGGGGCACCCTCCACCAGGCCCCCACTCATGTCTCCCACCACCCCCACCCCCCAGCAGTGCAGGGGCACCCTCCACCAGGCCCCCACTCATGTCTCCCACCACCCCCACCCCCAGCATCCAGTGGCACCCTCCACCAGGCCCCCACCCATGTCTCCCACCACCCCCACCCCCCAGCATCCAGGGGCACCCTCCACCAGGCCCCCACTCATGTCTCCCACCACCCCCACCCCCCAGCAGTCCAGGGGCACCCTCCACCAGGCCCCCACCCATGTCTCCCACCACCCCCACCCCCCAGCATCCAGGGGCACCCTCCACCAGGCCCCCACTCATGTCTCCCACCACCCCCACCCCCCAGCATCCAGGGGCACCCTCCACCAGGCCCCCACTCATGTCTCCCACCACCCCCACCCCCCAGCAGTGCAGGGGCACCGTCCACCAGGCCCCCACTCATGTCTCCCACCACCCCCACCCCCCAGCATCCAGGGGCACCCTCCACCAGGCCCCCACTCATGTCTCCCACCACCCCCACCCCCCTGCAGTGCAGGGGCACCCTCCACCAGGCCCCCACTTATGTCTCCCACCACCCCCACGCCCCAGCATCCAGGGGCACCCTCCACCAGGCCCCCACCCATGTCTCCCACCACCCCCACCCCCCAGCATCCAGGGGCACCCTCCACCAGGCCCCCACTCATGTCTCCCACCACCCCCACCCCACAGCATCCAGGGGCACCCTCCACCAGGCCCCCACTCATGTCTCCCACCACCCCCACCCCACAGCATCCAGGGGCACCCTCCACCAGGCCCCCACTCATGTCTCCCACCACCCCCACCCCCCAGCAGTGCAGGGGCACCCTCCACCAGGCCCCCACTCATGTCTCCCACCACCCCCCAGCATCCAGGGGCACCCTCCACCAGGCCCCCACTCATGTCTCCCACCACCCCCACCCCCCAGCAGTGCAGGGGCACCCTCCACCAGGCCCCCACTTATGTCTCCTACCAGCCCCCACCCCCCAGCATCCAGGGGCACCCTCCACCAGGCCCCCACCCACGTCTCCCACCACCCCCACCCCCCAGCATCCAGGGGCACCCTCCACCAGGCCCCCACTCATGTCTCCCACCACCCCCACCCCCCAGCAGTGCAGGGGCACCCTCCACCAGGCCCCCACCCATGTCTCCCACCACCCCCACCCCCAGCATCCAGGGGCACCCTCCACCAGGCACCCACTCATGTCTCCCACCACCCCCACCCCCCAGCATCCAGGGGCACCCTCCACCAGGCCCCCACTCATGTCTCCCACCACCCCCACCCCCCAGCAGTGCAAGGGCACCCTCCACCAGGCCCCCACGTATGTCTCCCACCACCCCCACCCCCCAGCATCCAGGGGCACCCTCCACCAGGCCCCCACCCATGTCTCCCACCACCCCCACCCCCCAGCATCCAGGGGCACCCTCCACCAGGCCCCCACTCATTTCTCCCACCACCCCCACCCCACAGCATCCAGGGGCACCCTCCACCAGGCCCCCACTCATGTCTCCCACCACCCCCACCCCACAGCATCCAGGGGCACCCTCCACCAGGCCCCCACTCATGTCCCCCTGCACCCAGGTCCTCACAATCACCAACCATGTGTGTAATGGTCAGCCTCCACAGCCAAAAGGCCCTACCAAGTAACCCATTCACCCACATGGAAAAGGAAATTACATGTTACACCCCCAACGTACATAAAGCAAATGAACCCATGTCTGTCACACACAATGGTTGCAAATTAATTGGAAAACACCTAACATGACATGCATGAAACCAATGAGATGATACCACACAGTGAAGTATGAAAACAAAATTGTATTAAAAAAGACATGAATGCAAATTAAATGAAACAAACTACAATGCCAATGAAAAAAAAGAAAAGGTGCATGTCCGTCCAAAAAAATTTAAAACACCAAATCAAAAAAAAATGTACTTCAAAGTCACATTAAAAATGAAATCAATCCGACAGAAACAAAATAATCCAAACACCATTGCTCCATGCAGAAGAAAAAAAAATAAAAAAATTAAAAAATCCAATGAAGAACTATGTACAAAATATCCAAGGGTCCATGAGCCCAACTGAACAAAGGAAACCTACAAAAAACCCTAACAAAAATGCAACTATATACAAAAAGTAGAGCTGTGTCCGTCGACTCCAAATCATAAGAACAAACAAGTGAAACCTAAAACTAAAGAACTATATACAAAGGCGGCGGGCAAGTCCAGCGGCTCACTCCGTAGTGTTCCGGGCCAAGGCATCATCAAACTCCTCGTCTATGTCCCGGAGGCGGTCCTGTTCCATGACCCCGAGGGTCCGCAGGGACGACGCCATCTGCTCCTCCAACCCCCTGCGGATTGCCTTGAGGCACTCGGCCCGCCTCAGGGCCCTCCGCAT
Source organism: Ambystoma mexicanum (assembly GCF_040938575.1). Lineage (NCBI taxonomy): Eukaryota > Metazoa > Chordata > Amphibia > Caudata > Ambystomatidae > Ambystoma > Ambystoma mexicanum. The sequence continues at coordinate 1,370,126,170 of NC_090931.1, forward strand.
GGAGTTCTCCGCCCTGACCATCGTGAGCCGCTCCTCTTCCGCCCGCCACCACTCCGCACCTATCTGCTGGCCCAACCGCAGCCACACGGAAGACACTTCCTGTCCTGGGTCCTCCTGCCCTCCGGCCGATGCCTGCCCCTCCGATGTTGATGGCCCCGAGCCATGATGCCTCCCACGTTGACTCTGCTGCTGCCTCCGACGCAACTGCCTCTGCCAGCACGACGGCATCCAGGCTGATGGAATCCACCGACGCCGTCGTGCACGTGCCCTGCCTGATGATGCCGGCACATCCTCCATCTGCTGGGGTACAGTTGCTGTGGTGTCCACCCCTGCTTGACCTCCTACTCCCGACTGTGGCAGGGATGGGATCCCCACCGAGCTGGCTGCATAGGTCAGGGCAGGTCCACAGGGGGCCCTGGTGGCATCTGGGCCGGAAGACGGCAAGGAGAACGACCGGCGTATAGCCTCCACAGAGGAGGAGAGGGCCGCCAGATTTGCCGACACATGCAGGAAACCCCCGAACATGAAAGATCCCAATTGGGCCACGTCGGCACGGTGCTCTTCGTGATGATGTGCGTGCTCCTCCTGGGAAGAACGCACGTCATCATGAATTTCACCCGCGCGCATCACAACCCCAATCAGGAACTTCTCCATACGGACACGGGTCCCCTCGTCCGCAGGTGGAGGGGAGTCAGGTGACATGGACATCCCCTCTACCTGCGGACGGGCCTGGGACGGGGCATCCCTGCTGGTGCATGGTGGTGCACTCACAGGGTCAGGGACAGCGACATGCACAAGCCCCTCCACGGTGACCTGTGCTGCCTCCTGCCCCTGGCCCTGGACTGCACCACTTGCACCAGCAGGGATGCCCCCACCAGGCCCCATGTGTGCCCCAGTGGCGGCCTCCTCCTCCTCTGTGGAAACCACCAACCTGGATGGCTCCTCACCGTCTTCCACCGTAGCAGGCCCCTGTGGGGGCTCACCCACCCCTTCCGCTGCAGCCGTGGGGGCATCCCCGCCGCCTTGCTCCACAGCGCCGTCTCCGCCCTCTTCTTCACTAGCCGCTGCGTAGAGGGAGACAAAGAACACAAGCATCAGGGTACTGTACAATGGTCCCCTAGACAGGAAGCAATAGCAGATGAGTACCACTGTCAAAGTACACTTCCATCATGTCCCTCCACAACACATGGGTCAGTCCAGGCAAAACACACACAGTAACAGGCATGGTGCATGCCATGGACATTTCCATACATGTCCAATGGACTCTTGAAACATACAATGATATGGAAGTCACATGCATCATGGGTCATGCCTATCACATGCACACACTTCACTTCAGTCACATCCATCTGGCCCTATACACCCCAAACACAGCGGATACAAGGGTAATTAGGCTGCATCAGTGAATCTGTGCATTGTCACATCATGTGTCATGCATCCATGGCGTGCACAAGTCACAGACACGCAGGTCAGGCACACAGACATGGCTACCATATATGTACCTGGCATCAGCACCCATCCCTCACCCCCACCCATGTCCAGGAACAGAGACTGGCATGCTCTCATGTTTAAAATCTGCATAGGGCTCCCCATGTGGCATTTAAACACATGCAACAACCATGTGGTTCACACATCACTGGTCGCACATGCATTACCATGATGTCCCTGCACACATACATGCATACATGGCCTATGTCACACATACAGGCAAGTATCAGACAACCAGCACACCGCAACATGCCCTGTCTCACATGGCAATGCTTGGACACTTACCGCTCAACTCCAGACGGGTCTCCCTCTCAAGGATCTGGGCGTGGAGCGCTGGGCGTACGCGTTCCAGGACCCTCATCTGGATGGAACTCATGCGGCCCTGGCCCCCCTGCACGAGGCGCCGGGCCTTCACAAGGGTCCTGGACCTCAAGTCCTCCCAGCGCTTCTTGATCTTCTGGACGTCGCGGGTTGCCACCCCCTCCGCGTTGATGGCAACCACACAGTCGGCCCAGATCCTCTCCCGTCCTTCCTTGCTGGCGCGGGACGATCCAAAGAGGGCATCATACTGCCCCAGGACATGCTCCACCAGGACACCAACTTCGGTGGCAGTGAAGCTGGTGCCCCTCTGCCCCTCTGGCCTGGGGTTGGCACTGGTGCCAGATGTCGAAGTGCCCGACATGGCAACCCCAGAGGCAGGTGTGGGTGGGAAACTGGGTCCTGGGGCTGGGCTGTGGAGCGATGTAATCCCAGTCGGGAGTCTTCAGTTCCAGCAGGGGTGGACACAGCAACTGGACCCCTGCAGATGGCTGATGTGCAGGCACCAAATGGCAGGGCACGGTGGCAGCAGGAAGGCAGGCAGCAGCAGATGGCACGTGGGAGGCTGCTCGGGGCACTGGGGGGCAGTAACTCGGCCTTCTGGGCAGGAGCGTGGTCATCCATGTGTTTTCGCGTGGCCAGCTTGATACGGAGTGATTTGGCACGTGAAAATCCTGCACGTCAGTGTGAAATTCGAGGAAAGGCCCTTAGCGCGTAAGCGCGTCAGCACGCATACGCGATTCTATTGGACCAAAGTCCCTCAGCGCGTAAGCACGTCTGTGACGTGACCCGCAGGGGTGTTTCCCACACAGCACGTGATGACGGAGCACACGTGGAAAGACTGCACGTCAGAGTGTCATCGCGTGTAATTGGACAAAAGTGCGCGTACACGCGATTGGCCTATGTACGTGTATTTCAGGGGTGCGCGGGCACTTACACACGCAAGTAAGTCAGCGCACCTGTATCCCGGGGTGCGCGGGAATTTCCACACGCTATTGGACTGGGAACTGGATTTCAGGGGTGCGCGGGTCACACGCTCACCTACAACACGCGCAACGCATACATTTGCGCGCTTACAAAATAACAAGCTCAGACGCCAGGATGAACATACCGTTCCTAGCAGCAGTGGCCGTGGGCTACCAAAGGAGGAGGAGGAGGATAGTCAGGGCCAGAATATTCACACCCAGAACCAGCCTTTTCGGGATGCCTGATGACCAGGTGTATGGGAGGTACAGGTTTCCACCACACATAATACTGGACCTGGTGAGTGAGTGGGAGGATGACCTCACATCACCCACCCTGTGCTCCCAAGCACTCAGCCCCCTGGAGAAGGTCCTCAATGTACTGCACTTCTTAGCCACTGGATAATTTCAGCGGACAAGTGCCATAGTGGGTGGGGTATCACAGGCCACCCAGTCACGCTGCCTACACCAGGTCTTGAACATCATCACTGCACGCCCATCAGTCCGCAGGCACATATACCTGCCCAGAACACCTGCAGAAAGGCATGCTGCCGCCCTGGATTTTTACGGTGTGGCACGATTCCCCAAAGTGCTAGGTGCCATCGACTGCACCCATGTGGCTCTACGTCCCCCCAGGGCATCAGAGCACATCTATAGGAACCGCAAGCACTGGCATTCCATCAACGTGCAGGTAGTATGTAATGCCAAGGGAATCATCACCTCAGTATATGCCAACTATCCCGGGTCCACCCACGACAGCTTCATTTACCGAATGTCCACCCTAAGCCGGGAACTAGAAGCTGGGCGGCATGGCGATACATGGCTGCTTGGTGAGTATGAATGCCACTGCACATGCATGCATGTCGGATACTGAGCAAGGTCACAACCCCACCAATGATACCAATCACCACCTCCACAGGGACAGTGCCTACCCTCTCAGCCCCCACATGATGATGCCAATTCGGAACCCCACCACGCCACCCGAGGTAAGATATAACACAGCCCACATTACAACCCGGGGCATAGTGGAGCGCACATTCGGAGTGCTAAAGTCACGCTTTCACTCCCTTGACCGTTCTGGCGGGCAGCTGTTATACGCTCCCCCAGTAGTGTGCAGGATCATAGTGGCAGCATGTGTCCTGCACAACGTTGCAACACGCCGGGGCCTGGCCGTGGACATGGTGGTGGCCCCACATCCCCAACCACATGCACAGCTGCTGCGCATGTGAGGGGAAAGGGCACGGGGGGAGGCAGCCCGTACACAGCTAGTGGCTAATTACTTCACATAGAAATGACACCCCTGTGGAGTGCACACTGCCCTGGCACATTCCATCTGACAATCAATGATGACTCAACCTGACACTGATCCTGAATGTCTGGAGAATCAACCGTGAAAGGCATATCAGCCTGAGATTGTTCACCTGGAAGTGTTACAATGTGTGCATCCCTACCCACACAGACACTACCAATGCAGTTTTGTGAAGAAACACATTCAAGCAGCTAAAATGAATACCCACTTGCTAAATGCAACAAGAGGACAGTGCCATGTCAAACAACCCATCCCCAGCACCACCACACGACACACCGTGCCATGTCATGCTATGTGCAGGTAAACAAAGTAATCCCCACAACATGACACAAGTATCACAATGTACAGTGTCCCCAATTGAAACTTGCAACAACTGAAATGCTCACAGTAATGCAGGACCAACAACAAACTTGAGCAGGTTCTACCATTAACATGACATCACACATGTAATAAATTAGTAGTCTCACCACCTGGAAATGCCTGCACTCCCACCACTTCCAACTGTACAGTGTTGGTGCCATGTAGAGTTGTAGGTGCACTGCTGCCAACATGGACCCCATCTCCAAACTAGAGGGCCCTGTGTAGACATGAGGAAGGGACCTGCAAATTGGGAGGTAGACACAGATGATGAGTTACACATCAATGCAACATGCAGTGTACAACACAACAGCAATATGCACTAGGAATGTATACACAGTATTGACTAGACTACCCATACATGTAGTGGGAGTCCAATGTCACCATGTACGTCAATGTCACTTGGGCACACCCTTTGCAAGCCCATGGAAACGGGAAGCAGGAGGGGTGTGTGTGACTCAAACCCAGGCATCTGAACCAAATACATGACAAGCCTGCATGTGCCCAGCCACAATGCAGTGTATGCCCACAGGAACCACAGAAGCCAACAAATTGTCCCCAAAAAATTGGGAATAATAAAAATAAAAATAAAAATAAAAATAAAAATAAAAATAAAAATAAAAAATGGCCATTGATGGGCCCGGGGGGGTTGGAGAGGCCACCCAGGAGGTCCGAGGACAGGGTGCACACCAAAACCCACCTGTGTGGATCCTGGGGAAAAAAAACACCTCCATGGGCTCATGGCCCACACGGCTACCCTATTGTGGGAGTATCACTGCTGTCGCTATTATCACCCTGTGCAGCTGCATCCGGGGGTGGTTGCACTATGGGAGGCAGCCCACGCAAGGCCCTAGTCTGTTCCTCCATGGCTGCAAGCATGCGGGTGTGGTAGGTCTCGTTCTGGAGGATGAGTGTGCGGAGGTCCCCATGCAACAACTCACGGGATGCCCGGACCTCTGCCCTCTTTGCCTGCATCTCAGCTGAGAGCGTACGGGTGAGACGCTCCAGCTGCTGTTCTGTCCTTTGGTGTGTTCAAGCCTCAAGCACAACAAGAGTCGTCCTGAGGTGATGGAGCTCCTGCCTCAGGGCTTCCCTGTGGCCCTGGGACTCTATGGAGATGGCCTCCTGCAGAGTCGCCAGTGCCGCACGCCTGTCCCTGTTGGACGCCAACATGTCCTCCCTGTGTGACTGGCAGATGGAGTCGGTTGCCTGCTCTAGTCGCTCCATCAGCCTTTCAGGGGGGACAATGGAAGTGGCCACCCTATTCATGGCCTGAGCCATCATCTCGGATGATGCTGCCTGTTGGGTTGCCATACCGTAAATGGATTGCTCCCATGCGGTATTGCCAGGTGGCGTACGGCCACCACGTCGGCGGGCACCACACCTGTCTGGGGCAAGGCGAACTGCGCCTTGCTGTGCCGGCACTGCCTGAGGCTGCAGGACTGCATTCCCCCTCTGATCTGCTGGCCCAGGAACAGGATCAGATGTCGCGGAGTGTGACCCTGCATCCGTAACCACCAAAGGCGTAGCTGGCAACACTGACATCCCCATTGAGGGTTCTGACCCTGGTGCAGGTGGGTGGGACAGAACAGATTCCCTCCCTGGAACACTCACCTGCGACGGCACGTAGGTCTCATCATCCGAATCAACAGCTGAGTACAGCTCGGGGGAGGTGCAGCCAGAGACACCCCTTGAGAGCACGACCTGCAGCACTTGTGGGTTCTCACCCACCAGCACACCACGTCCCTCACTGGTGGTTGGTCGGCCCTCGGACCCCTCCTGGCTCTGCACCATCTCCACAACCCCAGCAGTATCAGGTGCGTCTTGCCCTGCAAAGACATAAAAACAAAGAAATGGAAACAGGCATTAGCACCATGGCACACAATGAGGGCTGAGAAGCAAGAGAACCAGTACTTGATTGACACATGTCCCACATGACTAAAACCCTCCCATGCATGTACCCTCACTGCGTATGAAGGGCAGGCAAATGGCACACACTGATGACACAAAGATGGAAGATGAACACATTTTCTGCATGCTGCCTGGCAGTGGCATCACACATTGGCCTGTGATTGCCAGGTGAAACACACATGCCATCACACAGATGGCATGTACCATTGCTATTGAGTGAAGATGGAGAGGAGGGCAGCACTTATTCATTCAGTCCAGTTCCCGCATGTAATAGCTTTTCTAATTCAAACAGGTCTGATTTTTCACCTGGAGCTGCCAGTCCAAAATGGTCCAATTGCACAGGGACATGTGTGAACAAATGATATGCAGGTAACAAAGTCACTCCACTTTACAATAGCCATGTCAGACATGTGACTAGAGGACTGAGAAATGCCTAGTAAAAGTGGTGGAATGCAAACAATCTGCCTGAATGAACAGAGAAAAATAAGCAACAATGTTGTGGCAAGGTGACACTTCAAGGGCAACTGGCGTGCTGTTGAGCTAGATGTCTACTGTTGGCAGAAGGGATACTGCTATGGCCAAATGCTGCTGCGCAGGAGGTATTGCATGAAGCACATGACTGACCCATACGACTCAGGCGCACACACTCTCACCTGGCACACAAACAGAAGCCCTCACACACACACCATGCACATGGATGACACACACATGCATGTGCACTCACCGGACAATGCGTCGTAATCAGGCAGATCTCCCAGGCCTTGGATCTGTTCCTCTGTGACGTAGGTCCCAGCGACTGACTCATGTGGAGTGAGTTCCATGTGTACTACTGGAGACCCACCTCCAGTCACTAGAGTTGCGGCATGACTTGAGGCCAGCTTATTCTTTGCCCTGCGCTTTAGGTCATTCCAGCGCTTATAGCAATCATTGGCTGTGCGCCTCACAATTCCAAGGGCACTTACGATGTCCGCAATGGTCTGCCAGTGTGCCTGGCGTTGTGCAGGTGTGGTCTTGGATCCTGCAACAATGACCATCTCGTTATCATGTGCGGACACATACTGGACAAGTGCATTCAGTTCGTCATCCGTGAAGCTGGTCTTCCTCGACGGGCCGGACTGTGTAGCCGTGTCTGGGGCATCAGCCTGTGCCGGACGAGCACTCTTCCTCTTCCGCTTGGAAGGTGGTGGTGATCCTGAGTGTCCTGCGCCACTCTGGACACTAGGGGAAGGAGCCCTGGTGGACTCTGTATCAGGAGTGTGGGATTGCACACTCAGCATGGGAGTTGGTGCAGGCATTGGCTCAAGTGTAATGGTGTCAGGGGGAATGTCAGCAGGATGGACTAGGACCGACACTGTCCTGGCTGGGTGTGTGAGAGCTGGGGTGGATGGAGCCGCAGCTGCCCCTGCAGCCTCTCCGCCCTGCCAACTTGGGGCAGCAGATGACCTTGCTGCCCCAGATCCACGTGGCATGATGACATCAACGTGCACCAGCGCACGTGTCATAGGCCTGCTGACCTGGAAGTCTGCCATGGAGTCAGCCAGGTCTGGTGCCACAATGGGCTGGTCCAACAAGGGCTGAGCATGGATGGTGTCAGCCACATCAGCCTCAACGGGAGGGAGGGGGGGGGGGATTATGGGTGCCCTTGACTGGTCCTCCACACATGGGGGGACAGGCTCACCCTGCAAGTAACGACCACGTCCCCTACCGGATCCACCACGGCCACCACTTGTGGCTCTTCCACCTTTGCCACCCTTACGGAATCCTCGCCTCCCAGCCATGGCACTGATGTTAATGTGCGTATGGAAGTGGCTGTAAACTATTGTCCTGGGAAAATGGGGGTCAAAGGGGTTGGGTACCAGATGGTAATTGTACCCTAGTGCTCTAGCAAGGCTGAATGTAACCCCTGGGGAAAGATGACGGGTCACGCAACGCACAGGAGGCCCAAAAAAGGGAGATGACGTGCACGCAACCCCTCCTAGACCACGTGTGCAGAAAGAAAAACCTGCACTACGCTGTGGCACCCAGTAACACAAGAATGAACGTATGCGTGTCACACGCAGCCTAGAATGACCTCTGAAGGGGTAGGCTACACACGGGGCAAGCACAGATGTTAGATACGTGCGTGACTCACCGTCTGCCAGGTAAAAGAGCGTGAAAAAGGAGCGCGTTTGGTTGGCAACACCCCCGCCAAAAGAAGATATGTACGCTGTCTGAGGAGACAGGCCAACAGTAGAAGGGAACACTGTTTGAGGGAACAGGCCCAGGTAAACCAGTAAAAGAGAAAAAAGAGAAAAAGCTGTCAGAGGTAACAGGGAGTACGAACTTGAAACGCCGTGAAGTAAATCGCGTGTGAAACGACAAGAAGTACAGAATTCACCCACTCGCTCTCCACGAAAAGCACGTACAAGGAAATGGTGTTCTACACGTACCTTTTATGCAGGCCCACACGTACAGCGTCACTTACGTGGCGTGTACGCGCTAGGGCCATTTCCACCAATTACACGCTTTGTCACGTCTGCGTGTAGGGCCATTTTCACCAATTACACGCTTTTTCACTGCCGCGTGTAGGGCCATTTCCACCAATTACATGCTTTGTCACTTCTGCGTGTAGGGCCATTTTCACCAATTACACGCTTTGACACTCGGACGTGTCTTTCATTTTTTTCACATGCAACATTTTCCTACGTGTGCCCAATTCAACGTGCACGTGACTTCATAGACGTGCATATGCTGGTGACGCGTTTACGCGCTAAGGGCCTTTCCTCGAATTACACGCAGACGTGTTGGATTTCCACGTGCCAAATCACTCCGTATCAAGCTGGCCACGCGTTCACACACGTAAGACCACGCTCCTGCCCAGAAGGCCAAATTACTGCCCCCCAGAGCCCTGAGCACGCTACCACCTGCCATCTGCTGCTGCCTGACTGCCTGCTGCCCACGTGCCCTGCCATTTGCTGCCTGCACATCAGCCAGGGGTGCTGTTGCTGTGACCACCCCTGCTGGAACCAAAGACTCCTGACTGCTTTTCCATCGCCCCACAGCCCAGCCCCAGGACCCAGTTGCCCACCCACTCCTGCCTCTGGGGTTGCCATGTCGGGCACTGCAACATCTGGCACCAGTGGCAACCCCCGGCCAAGGAGGCAGAGGGGCACCAGCTTCACTGCCACCGAAGTCGGTGTCCTGGTGGAGCATGTCCTGGGGCAGTATGATGCCCTCTTCGGAAGGTTGCGCGCCGACAAGGAAGGACGGACTCGGATCTGGATGGACATCGTGACTGCCATCAACACAGAGGAGGTGGCAGTCCGCGACTACGAACGTGTCAGGAAGCGCTGGGAGGACTTCAGGTCCAGGACCCTCAACAAGGCCCGGCGCCTCCTGAAGGCAGTGGATGCTAAGGGGCGCCGGGGCCACTTGTCGGAAGATCAGATGAGGGTCCTGGAACGCATATCCCCAGCGCTCCACATCCAGGTCCTTGAGAAGCAGACCCATCTGGAGTCGAGCGGTAAGTGTACATGCATACTGATTGTAAACTGTGCGTGTGGTGGTGTGCCAGGAGTGTGCAGGTTGAACATGTATTTTTATGTGGCCAAGTAGGGGGGGTGTACAGGGCCGTGAGGGTGACACATGCGAGGGGTCTCATGTGTGACACATGGATGGTGCTTGTGTGTGTGGGCTTGCATGGCACAAGATGTGGAGGAATGATTGTCAGGTGTGACATGGATGTCGATCAAGACACTGCGACAGTTGGCGGAGGTGTACACATGCATGCAAGTTTGGTGTTGTGTGTGCATGTGTAGTGTACTCCCTATGTTGCATGTGATGTGTGGATGACCTTTGGCTGCTCATGCTGTTGTATGTGAATGGATGGTGCTGGCTGTTGCATTATGGCTGTGGTATGGCTCATGTGTGCAAGTTGAAATGACATGTGTGTTGGGGATTGTGATGCCATGTGTGAGGTTTACCAATGCCACTCATGTATAACTGTCATGTGTGTATGAGTCCATTTTACAGTGCCCTGATGCCTGTGTTTTCTTTCTCCCTGTCTGCAGCGTCAACTGATGAAGAGGGCGGAGAGGGTGCTGTGGAGCACAGCGGCAGGGGTCGCACCACCAGCCGGAGACGCAAGGCCCGGAACCCCTCCCAGGTTGTGATCTCGTCGGGGAGTGAGGAGTCGGGTGCTGCGTCCCAGGCCGCAGCTGCCGAGGGGAGGTCCAAGAGGCGGAGGTTGGAGTTGGACTCCTCGGCAGCAGAAGGGGCAGCTGGGACCCCACAGGGCCCAAAGGGGGAAGATGGCACGGAGTCATCCAGGTTGGTGGGGGGTTTGGTGGAGGAGGAGGCCGTGCAAGCGACAGTGGCGGGGTCTGGAGGTGGGGATTCCACTGGTGCTAGTGGTGCAGTGCAGGATCAGGGACAGGAGGCAGCACAGGCCGCCGCGGAGGTGCCTGTGTGCAATCCTGTCCCTGCTCCTGTCACTGCATCATCTTGCACCAGCAGGGATGCCTACCTCCAGACCCGTTCTCAGGGAGAGGATTGGCGTACAACACCTGGCCTTCCTCTCCCTGCGGATGTGGCTATCCTGCACCAGGTTGAGCCTGTCCAGGGTGGGGTGGCGTTGCGTCAACGGGCCATGCGAGCTGACCTGCGGTCTTTTCATGATGAGTCTGCACGTCTTCTCGCATGGCTCGTTGACCGCGTTGACCCACTGGGACAGCTCAAAAGGGCTGGATTCCTCCGTTTCCTGGACCTTGTTCCGACCCCCTTCTCCACAGAACCCCCTATGCCCCAGTCGTCCTCCATGCCATCTTCCCACCCATGTGTCACCTGGGTGCCCTGTGGAGCTGCCTCCGACCGTGCGGCCAGGCTGGTGGACAACAGATCCCTGCCACAGTCGGGAGTCGGACGCCCAGCAGGGGTGGCCACGTCAACGACTGCACCCCTGCTGGAGGAGGATGTGCAGGCACCATCGGACAGGGCACATGGACAGCAACAGCTGCAGCAGCAGGAGGCTGTAGGTGGGAGCCAAGATAGCTCGGGGCCTTCAACATCGGAGGGGCAGGCATCGGCCGGAGTGCAGGAGGACCCTGGACGGGAAGTGTCTTCCGTGTGGCAGCGGTTGGGCCACGCCATAGATGCGGAACGGCGGCAGCAGAAGAGGCGCGGCTCACGATGGTCAGGGCGGAGAACTCCATGCGGAGGGCCCTGAGGCGGGCAGAGTGCCTCGAGGCAATCCGCAGGGAGTTGGAGGTGAACATGTCGGCGTCCCTGCGGACCCTCGGGGCCATGGAACAGGACCGCCTCCGGGACATAGACGAGGAGTTCGATGATGCCCTGGCCCGGAACACCACTAAGTGAGCCGCTGGACTGGCCCGCCACCATTGTATATAGTTATTTAGTGATAGGTTTCCTTTGCAGTTTGTTTTTCTTTGGAGTCAACGGACACTGCTCCACCTTTTGTATATAGTTCCATTTTAGATAGGTTTTTGGTAGGTTTCATTTCTTCTCTTGGGATGATGGACCCTGAATACTTTGTACATAGTTGGACTTTGGATTTGGATTTTTTTTTAAGTATGAACATTTTTTGCCATGGAGCAATGGTTTTCTATTTCTTTTTTACCTTCATTTACTTTTCATGGACTTGAACTTTGGCAGATATTTTTTCGTATTGTCATTTATTGATTTCATTTTGAGAAGAGAGAGCCTGCTTAATTTTTTCATTATTTTACTTGTGTCTTTTGGTTGATTTTGATAGCCATTGCTGTTGTTTTTAATACATTATTTTGATTTTTTCATTCTTCAATGTGTGGTTTCATCTCATTGTTTTCATGCATGTCATGATATGGGTTTTCAGGTTCACTTGCAACCATTGTGTGTGTGTGAGACACATGTGTTGATTTACATTGTTTCCATTGGAGTAGTATCATGGGCACATGTAATACTTGGTTGTGTCTTTGGGCTGTGGTGGCTGGCCATGAGGCACATGCTTGAGGATTGTCAGGGCCTGTGGGCAGGGGGACATGAGTTTGGGCATGGTGGAGGGTGCCCCTGGTGGCTGGGGGGTGGGGGTGGTGGGAGACATGAGTGGGGGCCTGGTGGAGGGTGCCCCTGGTGGCTGGGGGGTGGGGGTGGTGGGAGACATGGGTGGGGGCCTGGTGGAGGGTGCCCCTGCACTGCTGGGGGGTGGGGGTGGTGGGAGACATGAGTGGGGGCCTGGTGGAGGCTTCCCCTGGTGGCGGGGGGGTGGGGGTGATAGGGGACATGAGTGGGGGCCTGGTGGAGGGTGCCCCTGGTGGCTGGAGGGTGGGGGTGATAGGGGACATGAGTGGGGGCCTGGTGGAGGCTTCCCCTGCACTGCTGGGGGGTGGGGGTGGTGGGAGACATGGGTGGGGGCCTGGTGGAGGCTGCCCATGGTGGCGGGGGGTGGGGGTGATAGGGGACATGAGTGGGGGCCTGGTGGAGGCTGCCCCCGGTGGCGGGGGGGTGGGGGTGATAGGGGACATGAGTGGGGGCCTGGTGGAGGCTGCCCCTGGTGGCTGGGGGGTGGGGGTGGTGGGAGACATGAGGGGGGATTTTTTCATTCTTCAATGTGTGGTTTCATCTCATTGTTTTCATGCATGTCATGATATGGGTTTTCAGGTTCACTTGCAACCATTGTGTGTGTGTGAGACACATGTGTTGATTTACATTGTTTCCACTGGAGTAGTATCATGGGCACATGTAATACTTGGTTGTGTCTTTGGGCTGTGGTGGCTGGCCATGAGGCACATGCTTGAGGATTGTCAGGGCCTGTGGGCAGGGGGACATGAGTTTGGGCATGGTGGAGGGTGCCCCTGGTGGCTGGGGGGTGGGGGTGGTGGGAGACATGAGTGGGGGCCTGGTGGAGGGTGCCCCTGGTGGCTGGGGGGTGGGGGTGGTGGGAGACATGGGTGGGGGCCTGGTGGAGGGTGCCCCTGCACTGCTGGGGGGTGGGGGTGGTGGGAGACATGAGTGGGGGCCTGGTGGAGGCTTCCCCTGGTGGCGAGGGGGTGGGGGTGATAGGGGACATGAGTGGGGGCCTGGTGGAGGGTGCCCCTGGTGGCTGGAGGGTGGGGGTGATAGGGGACATGAGTGGGGGCCTGGTGGAGGCTGCCCCTGCACTGCTGGGGGGTGGGGGTGGTGGGAGACATGGGTGGGGGCCTGGTGGAGGCTGCCCATGGTGGCGGGGGGTGGGGGTGATAGGGGACATGAGTGGGGGCCTGGTGGAGGCTGCCCCTGGTGGCGGGGGGTGGGGGTGATAGGGGACATGAGTGGGGGCCTGGTGGAGGCTGCCCCTGGTGGCTGGGGGGTGGGGGTGGTGGGAGACATGAGTGGGGGCCTGGTGGAGGGTGCCCCTGGTGGCTGGGGGGTGGGGGTGGTGGGAGACATGGGTGGGGGCCTGGTGGAGGGTGCCCCTGCACTTCTGAGGTGTGGGGGTGGTGGGAGACATGAGTGGGGGCCTGGTGGAGGCTGCCCCTGGTGGCTGGGGGGTGGGGGTGGTGGTAGACATGAGTGGGGGCCTGGTGGAGGCTGCCCCTGCACTTCTGGGGGGTGGGGGTGGTGGGAGACATGAGTGGGGGCCTGGTGGAGGCTTCCCCTGGTGGCGGGGGGGGTGGGGGTGATAGGGGACATGAGTGGGGGCCTGGTGGAGGGTGCCCCTAGTGGCTGGGGGGTGGGGGTGGTGGGAGACATGGGTGGGGGCCTGGTGGAGGGTGCCCCTGCACTGCTGGGGGGTGGGGGTGGTGGGAGACATGAGTGGGGGCCTGGTGGAGGCTGCCCCTGGTGGCGGGGGGGGTGGGGGTGATAGGGGACATGAGTGGGGGCCTGGTGGAGGCTGCCCCTGGTGGCGGGGGGGTGGGGGTGATAGGGGACATGAGTGGGGGCCTGGTGGAGGGTGCCCCTGGTGGCTGGGGGGTGGGGGTGATAGGAGACATGAGTGGGGGCCTGGTGGAGGCTGCCCCTGCACTGCTGGGGGGTGGGGGTGGTGGGAGACATGGGTGGGGGCCTGGTGGAGGCTGCCCCTGGTGGCTGGGGGGTGGGGGTGGTGGGAGACATGGGTGGGTGCCTGGTGGAGGGTGCCCCTGGTGGCTGGGGGGTGGGGGTGGTGGGAGACATGAGTGGGGGCCTGGTGGAGGCTGCCCCTGCACTGCTGTGGGGTGGGGGTGCAGGGGGACATGAGCAGGTGTGCAGGGTAGTCCCCTGTTTTGTGGGCTGCCTGCAGGGGCCGTGGAGGGTGCCCCTGCACTGCTGGGGGGTGGGGGTGGTGGGAGACATGGGTGGGGGCCTGGTGGAGGCTGCCCCTGGTGGCTGGGGGGTGGGGGTGGTGGGAGACATGGGTGGGGGCCTGGTGGAGGGTCCCCCTGCACTGCTGGGGGGTGGGGGTGGTGGGAGACATGAGTGGGGGCCTGGTGGAGGGTGCCCCTGGTGGCGTGGGGGTGGTGGGAGACATGGGTGGGGGCCTGGTGGAGGGTGCCCCTGCACTGCTGGGGGGTGGGGGTGGTGGGAGACATGGGTGGGGGCCTGGTGGAGGGTGCCCCTGCACTGCTGGGGGGTGGGGGTGGTGGGAGACATGAGTGGGGGCCTGGTGGAGGGTGCCCCTGGTGGCTGGGGGGTGGGGGTGATAGGGGACATGAGTGGGGGCCTGGTGGAGGCTGCCCCTGCACTGCTGGGGGGTGGGGGTGGTGGGAGACATGAGTGGGGGCCTGGTGGAGGCTGCCCCTGGTGGCGGGGGGGGTGGGGGTGATAGGGGACATGGGTGGGGGCCTGGTGGAGGGTGCCCCTGGTGGCTGGGGGGTGGGGGTGGTGGGAGACATGAGTGGGTGCCTGGTGGAGGGTGCCCCTGGTGGCTGGGGGGTGAGGGTGGTGGGAGACATGGGTGGGGGCCTGGTGGAGGGTGGCCCTGCACTGCTGGGGGTGGGGGTGGGGGTGGTGGGAGACATGGGTGGGGGCCTGGTGGAGGGTGCCCCTGGTGGCTGGGGGCTGGGGGTGGTGGTAGACATGAGTGGGGGCCTGGTGGAGGCTGCCCCTGGTGGCGGGGGGGTGGGGGTGATAGGGGACATGAGTGGGGGCCTGGTGGAGGGTGCCCCTGCACTGCTGGGGGGTGGGAGTGGTGGCAGACATGAGTGGGGGCCTGGTGGAGGCTGCCCCTGCACTGCTGGGGGGTGGGGGTGCAGGGGGACATGAGCAGGTGTGCAGGGTAGTCCCCTGTTTTGTGGGCTGCCTGCAGGGGCCGTGGAGGGTGTACAGGGAACACCTGTGAGGACCCACCCAGCCTAACCGCGTGTGTAACTTCCCACGCACCCCTGTAATACACGTACCCAGCCTAATCGCGTGTGATAATTCCCGCGCACCCCTGTAATACACGTACCTGGCCAAATCGCATGTGAGAATTCCCGCGCACCCCTGTAATACACGTACCCAGCCGAATCGCGTGTAAAACTTCCCGTGTACCCCTGTAATACACATACCCAGCCAAATCGCGCGTGATAATTCCCGCGTACCCCTGTGATACACGTGCCCTGGCTAATCGCGTGTAAAACTTCACGCGTACCCCTGTAATACACGTACCCTGGCCAATCGCGTGTTAAACTTCCCGCGTACCCCTGTAATACATGTACCCTGGCTAATCGCGTGTATAACTTCACGCGTACCCCTGATATGCACGTTACCCGCTTTGCGTTCCTTATTTGGCAGCCCTGTAAACTGGTCCAGGGTTAGCGCAGCCCTTTGCGATGATTTTGCGATTTTGATGGCTTTTCCTTGCACGAGGGCGTTCTTGGGGGCGTTACTGGCGCTGCTGCAGGGTCGCTGCGATACTCTGCGCCACGGCTGGTTTGGGAGCCTAAAATCCATGAATACGCAGTGCGGAAATCGGTTTTAGCGCACGTGCCTGGCGCAGACAATCGCACGCGGACACTCTGCGCAGGCCGCTTGCGACACTTTTCTGCAAAATTCTATGAATTACCCTGTTAGTTTTCTCGGCCAGGAGATATTAACATATGCTGTTAATGGGACGGGAATAACACTGGCTCTTATTCTGGATTCCGATTAAGGTTGACTCCCTCATTCATAATGTTGGGAAATTGGAAAAGCTTGAACTGTGTGTGCCATACCACTGACTGGGGAGTTGACACGTCATCATCGTCATTTCTGTCACTTTCTCAAATTTCTACAAATATTACAATATTTATTGTAAATGGGATAAGTGTTACATTTAGGTTACTTTGTGTTATTTTGTGCAGAGGTGACACTTTTGTAGATCTGTATGGGTGCAGAAACATAACGATTAAACATTGTCACACAGAGGTGAAGCAGGCAATCAATATGTACACATTGAGTTTAGCTGTATGAATGGCGGTCATGAGAGGAGATTTTAATAAGTATAAAATGCACCCATAATGATATATATGTGATGTGTGGGAAGTATTTTTATGGAATATATGAGGTGTGGTTAATCTGTGTATCATGGTTCTTTGTATTGTGGATTATTTAAAAGGGTGTTTTTTGCAATCAAGGCAAAAGCTGCAAAGGTCCGTCAGCAGTCAGGGAACAGGTTCTGTATGTTGGTCAACGGGGTGGCTGTGGTCAGTTTGTTGATGGCTGAAGTGCTGGAGGGCAAAGGGAAGATATGATCTCTTGTAAACAGGAAAGCTCATTGTTGTAAGTGATATGAATTTGTGACACTCGCTAGGTTGTTTGAACAGGTAGCTTCTCCTTGCAAGAGTAGTAGCAATACATTTCAGGAGAGCGATTGTGTTGTCAGATAGTGGGTGTAACTCATGTGAATAGAGGAGGTCAATAGTCATTAAAATCGGACACCAGACAGCTTTGGGAAATGCGGTTAGCAAACATGAATAGGTCAAAAGGGAATCTACGTCTCTTTCTCACATATTCATTCGCTTAGGTATTTTTAGGGCAGGTGTGTGTGCGTGTGATTAATAGGAAGTCTGCTGTTCAGTAACTAAGAGGCAAGGCTGCCACCAAATATGGAGAGGTTTTTGGGAAGGGGTGTGTTGATAATGTAAACCTTGTAATGATACTTTGTTAGGGCTTTGTGTTATAATGTCTGTGTCCACTGAACTGTGTGGGTTTCATACTTCTCTGTATAGGGCAAGCAATCATGTTTGGGGGATGCCTTTGTAACAGTATCTGGGAGAGTGTATTACTGTTGCAAACTGTATCTAATATGCGTTATTTGTGTCATTCGTGGAGACCAGGGTTAGTGTCACTGTTAAATGTCATCTATGCCCCCTCCTTGCCATCTGTACAATAAACTTGTTTTATGGAAAAAAGGCAAACTAACTAATTCTAGAGGTGGGCCTAATTTGGGTAAAGGGGCGGAGCAAAAGGTCCACGTTTACAATAACAAACATCTGTCTCACCGAATCAGCTACATTTAGCTGCAAGAGTTTAATATCCAGTGATTTACTATGGATGTGAACAATATGGATGAACTGCAGTCGAAAATCCCAAATTGATGATTTTCAAAACCGTATCCAAGATCTTTCCTGGATATGGTGCAATCACCTGGAATGTTCTTCCATTTCATTGGAAACAAGTGATAGATGCCTTGCCCTTTTGTAAACACTAGAAAATACTCTTCTGGATATAGTACATTCCACCTGCAATGTGGCATGCTCTGCATTTATTATATTTGTAATGCCACACATGTTTTTATATAGCGCTTGTCATGCACCATGGATCATGTTTTTGCACAGCCGATTATTGCACATTTTTCTGGCCCATTCCAAAACATGCGATATTGATATCGTGAGAGTAAAAGGAGAACTAGGGAAAATGGGTGTGGGCATCTCCTTGCAGATCCAGGTAGCACCCTGCCGCCTGCAGCCCACAAAGTAAAGGAACAGTAATTGCCAATACAGCCAGTGCTAGCTCTAGAATGTTTTAGTCTCAGTGCTGCAAATGTTGTGCAGCCACCACCCAATGTGCATATCTATTGACATCACCAGAAGTGACCTCACAGAAAATGTCATCAAAAGGAGGGACATCATCCTTTGATACTTAAGGGTACTATAGGAAGCTACATTATACAAATGTGCAAAGTGGAGGTGAAGAACCTTATGTTATATAATAGGCAATGTTATTATTATTAATTATGTAGAGCATGAGTGAGTCAAAATGTGCAAAACATTCAGTTTGAATTGATTCTCTTCTTGCAACTTGTGGCAACTTCTAATGTTGGCAGATAAGGCATTGTGAGGCCAAATGCTTTGTCTCCCATCGCACACGCCAGGATACAAACCTAGTCTGCAATTTAAACACTCCACATATCTTTTTTTGCCCAGTTTGTACAATGTGCATTACTGTTTAGCTTTCAAGAACACTCTTTTTTTTAATAGAAATTACTTGAAAAGTACACAAATCATATAATAAACTGACACAACACAAATACAAGAATTTCTGCTGGGTTTTGTAAAAGTAATTTCAAGACATAACGACACACCGCAAATTATAATGGGCAATACAGTCACTTGCTTGAAGTGATTGTTTTCTCAGGCATGTTATTATAGCTCTTGTGCAGAACATGATGTGACTTTGCTAACAAGAGCAAACCTTTTAGTTGCATTTGTCAAATATGCACTCCACATGAAAATAGGAGATACAGCTTTATTTGTTGTGTTACTCGGTTTAATTGTCTTGTGAGAAAGCCCATATTTAGGTTTTAATTGGAGCATTGTTTGGCATGTCATAAGCATCAGTTTGTGTCAGTCAAACCTGAACAGCTAGATAGCTACCTTCTAGGGGCTGAGGGTGGGTGGCAGTGTAACATGTAGAACATTCTGCCTTTGTTTGGTGGACCACACCTTCACCACCTTCTGAACCCAGATGAACCCAGATGATACGATCCTACACAAGGTGGCTGGTGTTGTTGGTATATAATGCAGATGAAGGGCTTGCCCAATAAATGCATATATTCACCATTAGGCAGTTCTGTAAACCATGTGAAAAATGACCACATACCTGGGCTTTCTAGTGAAAAGTGTTCAGTCCCCTATGTCGTCGTCTCAACCCATGCCATGGCATGGAAAACAAATGCAATTTTGTTGCTTTACAATGTGTCAACGGTGGCTCAATGAAATGACATTCATTTAAAGTGAACTGTTAAGGGTTGCACAGAGTTAGTCGCAAACAGTGAAACACAATCCAGACGAACAAAGCAGGCGCTCCTTATCCAGGCATAGAGTGTCTTACCATGAAGTTCCAAATGTAGAATGGAAGTACTTGTATTCATTTAGACTGTGTCTCTGGGTCTCAAGGAATGGGCAAGCCAGAGAATATTTGAGGAGCATGAATTGTGAAGCAGGGTGAGGGACCTTGCAGTGAGAATAGTATCACCTTCAATATAGCTTTGTTTTCCAGATTCCTTCTGCTTTCAAGTGGTGCAATCATATTCTTTTAATGGACGTAAATCAATCTCCAGGAGAAGAAAGGGTTGAGGTGGGCTGTGATTCTAATCTATCAACACAGACAAACACTAATATCAGTCTAATGTGTAATTTGCTCAGCTATCTTGCCCCCAATGAGCTCTCAGCTGTGACCCGGTCCCTTACCTTCCTCTCTGCAATTTAGTATAGTTCTTTCTCACATCAATCTCGTTGGGTAATACTTTATGGGCCTCATTACGACCCAGGCGCTAATGGGTTAACAGCGCCGTAAAAGGCTGCGGCACCGTTAACCTATTAGCGCCTAATTACGAGGTTCCTTTGCGGGACCCGACCTTAACGGCTGGTGTAGACCAGCTGTTAAAGTAGGGACCTGCAAAGGGACCTTGGTGCTAATTACGGTGCCGCAATTTGCGGTACCGTACTTAGCGCCTTCCCCATTCCCATTGAGGCCTATGGGGCAAAAATGGGAATGGGGAAGGGCCATGGGGGAAGGGGGAATTACCGCCCCGCCAACCTTGTAATGGGGTGGTAATTCCCCCTTTCTCCATGGCGGAGTCGGTAACTTACCGGCATGGACCATGGTGCTAATAGCACCATGGTCTTCAGCCAGGGTCGTAATGGGGCCCTATGTGTATTGTATAGTACGCATATCATACTTAAGATGATGAAACAGGCATGTCCGATAATAAACAATACAAATATCTTCTTTTTTGACATATTGGATCACTGCAAAAGCCGACTGTAACTATTCTTCGTTCTAGTGTATTTCAATGTATCAACCTCACAATCATGAAAAACCAATTAAAACATGTCACTGTAGGTTGCACACTGCTTTTAACAGCGAGTTCTTGACTCACTGAGTCATCTTTTAGTGAACACATTACAGCCTTTTTTTGGATGGACAAGTATTTTTAAAGATGTGCTGGCATACCATGGGTGGAGAAGCAAATGCGCCCATCGTTTGATACCACCAACACAATAAGGGCCCAATTAATGGAAAAGTGTGCAGAGATCCTGCAGTGCCAGAGCACTGAGAACAATTCTGTGTACAGAAGTTTTTCTGTGTGCTCGGCAGATTCATGGTACTGTTAGTACAAAGTAACTGTATATTCAAGTCATGGCCGGAATGCCCAAAACGCCCAGATGCAAAGCAGAAACAGCCAGATAAGGTTGGACTGATTTAAGAAGAAAGACACCCTTCTTCCTTAAAGAATTTGGGGTAAACAGGACAACACGGATTACCCAATAAATATATAGGCTATAGTTTTCGGCACACACTGGTAAGGAGCTTTGTTAATTTCAAATTTTAACAAAATTCACCCCGTCATATTCTGCCAATGGAGGAATTAATGAAATTATTGATTCTGATTAAATAGGCTAAGGATCCACACAGTTTTGCCTCCCCAGCCGACTATAAAGGGAAACGATTCAAGGCAACCAGACCCCCACCCCACCTTTTGGTTTCTAAGGGCTTAGTTCTACTTACATAGAAAGCCTATGTTTAAAATTCAGGAAAGCTAGCTAGATCTCAGGACACTGTGGAAAGCAAGGGCAGGGGCCTGGTCACTCCACTCTCAAAGATGGCTTCCCGCTCTCCACTAAAGGGCCCAATTTGTTTTAAGGCATTCCTAGAAATAGACAGTTCCACCCAAATGCAGTTTTCTGGGCAATCTCCTCTGGTGTTTCCTTACAGCCGTCTGGTGGTAAGTTTCAGCAGCCCTGTCTGTCTGTCTCTCTCCTGTTCCGGCATGTGCAGTCCCACTTATATAGCAGCAATGACACCACCACTTTTAGATTCATGGGGAAGTACCCTGAAATAATTCCCGCAACTAGGATTGGACAGTTAGCCTTCTCTCTCCTGCCAAAACCCAGCCCCCAAGTCAGGATTGGTTTAGGGATCTGAAGCAACATATGGGAATTCCCACTTGTAATTGTCATTTGTTCTCCTTTAAAATGTTTGGCAAAAACTAGTTATGTATCACAACTTCATAATGTTACTATCAACTGCCGCACTATACATATTTTCTGATTCAGCTAATCATGTGGAAATAGATAAGCCAACCACCAAGTCCATACCATGTAGCACGGCCATGTGGCACCTTTCTGCCATTTCCATAAAAAGCATAGCACTTGTGAATATGTAAGTTATTACTGATACCCCTCATTTTATTCTCCACCCATTCACCACTCTCACATTTGCAACATGTTTCGGTCAGCCAGAAACTTAGTTTAACTGGACATTATGGTTCGTTGAGTCGCAGGTTGAGGAATTGTACATCACTACAATCGCCTGGAAATTACATAATAAATGGTACATACATAAAATCAGTACAACCTATAGTTGCTGAGAAAAAGGCATACATGATAATATTCCTTTTAAATTAATTGTGAATCTTCATGTGGAGCACATGGCCTTCCTCCTGCCTTCCGGCCATTTATTTTCACTGGGTCAGTTCTTTTTTTATCAGTCTCATTTGTGTTTGAAGCTTGCTCTTTGAAAGTTGCCCCCATTTTCGCACATTTTAGTCATGTTTCAGTCAAGGGGAACTTATCTTGCAGTCAATGCCTTCAGAGCCAGCATGTCTGGGGAATACTGAATTTCAACACCTTTGGCCAGACACTTTATTGCAGTTGGTAATTAGATGGGAGATGTGACATCCAGGCTCGGAGTGAGAGATTTCTTTGTGAAGTTTGCCCACAGCCAGCAAAAGGATTTGTCATGGGCTGACACAGTGGATTTTAAAATACCACTGCTGTTTTGATTGTGAAACATAATATACATCGTTTTTTTTAGCCCAGATTTTGATTTTTTTCCTGCCATTTTTCTGTTAGCAGTGATCCATTTTTACATTGAAACTGCTTTTATTTGCACACACCTGTGCCAGACATTATTGGTGTCATTGTTTAAAAATCCTGTTTTCCATGCAAAAGGGATCTCTGATTTGTCCTTGTTTGTAAATTTAAATGCTGCTTTTCCTTTGGTAATGACAGGTAGGCCCCTTTTCCACATGGCTCTTCAATTTTACTTGAAAAAAACAAAAACAAAGGCCAAGTCGTTTTGGTTTTATTGTTTAATATCCTGCTGTTCTTGTGAAAGGGTCTTCTGTTTGGGGCCTTTGCATGCTCCCCACAATAATCAATGGAGTGTACACATGGTGAGTGCAACACCATAAGTCAAACAGCATTTGGATCTAGAAGAAATTAGCTACCATTTTGGATCTGTTTTTTTACTCTTCTGGTCAGACAGAGATTGGCCCTTGGCCTATCATAGAGCATTTGATTGCTACGGATTAGGGGCCTCATTGTTATAATTCCTATCCACACTTTATTGCAGAATATATATATTAAAAAAATCACTGTACCAAGTATTGATTGACTGTAATGCAACACAAATGTAAACAAAGACATCAGCACACAAAACAGCATTAAAACAAAGGAAGTGCCTTAAAATAACATTAAGCAACTTTTGAAACTTACACGGATGTACTAGATTTGATAATATGACTTTAGCTATAAAATAACCTGCTTAATGAAGTAATCCTTTGGTGTATGCCAATGTCCCGCTTCAAGTGCTCCTATTGAGAGCTAAGTATCTGTTTACTGAGGACTGCAGAAGGTTTTATTTGTGAATAGACCCCTATACGCCCAATATTCAAAAAATCACCAAGTCTGCAATAAGTAGATAGTGCAAGCAATAACATTGTGCGGAACAAATGTACAGCAATGGGAGCTGATTAATGGAATTAAATGCATGCATAATCATGCAGTGCAAGAAAAAATTAGTAGCGCCCGGAACGCTCACAACACGCCCCCATGGCAAATAGAACATAGTGCTTTTGAACACCCTTTGCGCCGGACCCATGGAAAAAAACATAATCAAGCAGTTCCCCCTAATCTGTGGCCCAGCCACCTATGTTAAGGCAGCACCCACAAGTCCACCCTCATCCTGGTACCCCCACCAATCTGCACCCTAGCCCCCTAAATTAAGGCAGCACCCACTAGTGTGCCCTCTTTGCAGTACATCAACAAATCTGCACCCCACCGCCCTACATTAAGACAGCATCCAGAAGTCTGCCCTCATCCCAGCCACCCCACTAATCTACTCGCCAAAATCTGCAACAGTCTACACCCACTCCTCCCCCACACAGTTTCCTCAAAAAGGTGCCACATCAAAATAATGCACCCCAAATACACATCACCCCAGTGCCCACTCTTATTCTTACAGTGCACAGCACTGACACCAGGAATTGGATGAAATGTGAAATGTCTGATTTAGTATCCAGTGATTATTTTTTACTTAGACTATATTCAATCAATGAATTCACCTAAAATGCAAACAGTGGAGAACTCCCAAGGATTTTTATGAAATACAACATTTATTGCAACTGTAACAAAAATCATATTGGTTAAAACATCCTTTTGATCTCCAAAATATATAGCGCAAATAAAACAGTAAAGGGCATACTAATTACATCAGTCGTCACCCTGTCAATTCAAATAATATTGTGATGTCACTGTCATGGATGTACTTCTAACATAATGCAGAAAAACGTTAAAACATGATGTTGGTAAGAGTAAAAAAAACAAACGGCCCTCTGCTGACTTTCCTGCTGTAGCTCCTGCTGCCGCAGGCTATAGCGATCATGATCTGGGACTAGATACAGTTCTAAGCATTAATGCTCAATGCTGGCCAATACCGTACATGGTCATGCCGCATGTATGACTGCAGGGCAAAATGTCATATTTCCACATGTCACAAGCAGGCGTAGATGTAGTAGAGAAGGGGCCCAATAATTTAAGACAAGGCCTTCTGTTATACCTTCCATTCTCATATATGTATTTATGGTAATCTAATCATCCAATCTGTTGCTTGATGCACGACCCAATGTACCTGGAAATGACTTCTCAGAGCATTGATTATGACCTACCTGCGTATTCCACATTACAGGATACCCAGTTGCAATGTCTGATGTTTGTGTGCCAGGCCCCTTCTATGTATGAATTTGATGTGTATGTGCATGTTCAAGGGGATAGGTGGTCCTCTGAATCTTGTTGTCTGACTTGATGCAGTTTATGATGCAGGGATAAGGAATAGGAGGAACTACTGTCCACCTGTGTAGCCTGGGGCCTGTGCCTGGTGAGAATACTCTCTTGTTTCAGGCCATCTTCATCAGGCCTGCTGACACATCTTCTGATGATGTTGATGAATCCGATCTGGACTGCATATTGAGGGACATGGTGGAGGGGCCACCAATAAATAATCTTGATGCCATGGAGCTCCTTGAGTTCCTAGAGTATGCTGAGTCTGAGGAGGAGAGCCTGGACATGGAAGTAGAGAGGCCTGCTTCAATGATGAATTCTGTATCTGCAAGTTTGCATCCTGGCATTGTAGAGGAGGAGCAAAGTACCCCCACCTCAACCACCTCACTCATATTGCCTATATGTTGGGAGCCCGGATGTGAAAATTGTGCGGTACCAGTAAAGGCACTGATACCTAGTAGAATCCTAGAGGCAAGTTTCCCATTGAGAAAACCATACCTGCATACTAGAAAAAAATGGTGGCCGTGTGAATGAAATCCTGGTAGAAGCAGAGCAAATGAATGGTCTCGATGAATGGTGACATCATACAGACGTGAGCTGACGTGCCTAGAAGAGATGCAGAGACTACGGAATACAGATATTTTATAAGGCATCAAGAAAGTATCAAGGATAAGTGACATCTTGGTATCAAGGTGAAGAAATGTATGCTATAAAATGGATGAAGAAATCAAGTCAGTTTACGCGTGTACAGATGCAAAAGAAGCTCGAGCAGCTGAAGTATTCTTGAAGCTAGCTTTATAGTGAATAGATTGCGGCATGCGCCAATATATACATATATGCATTTAAGAATAAAGTATGGATACATGTTATAGCAGAATTGAACTAAAAATAGAAGTCCTCATTCTCAGTGTGGCGCAGTAAGAAAACAGATGAATTAAAAGTGAATCTCAAAAAGAGGAGGCTGAACGAGCCATGAAGTCAAGCCAAGAAGCAAAAGTCTTATCAGGTTGAAGTGAGCTGACATTGGATACAGAATCGTGTGAAAGAACAGATTTTGTTCATAAGACAAGAACAAAACACAGAAGATGTGAGAGGTCTATTAAAGAATTGTATTTTAAAGACAGTTAAAGCTCAGAATCATGGTCTTCAGTCAAGTGGAAGGATGATGTTTGATGAGAAATATGCTCAAACCTACACAGGCCTGCTCACAAAGCCTAATTGACTACACTGATCATTCAGGTGATGCTAGAGGGAAATGCTAATTGGTGGGAAGCTGGGACTAAGACAAGCTCACCAGGACCTGGAGGTCCAATCTGTGTGCTGCTAGACGTAGGTGGAAAAGTACTGACGAAGGTTAGTGTGCCAACCAATGGTGGTGGACCACATAATTAAGAGTCCTATAGTTTGTGTAGCCAATGAGACTTTGTGTATTTAGTGATGTTCATAGTGGCCATTTTGAAGGGAGGGCTTAGTTGCCCTACCTGATGTTAAGAAACCTAGCACTTTCACTTACTATCCCATACTAGTATGGATTGTATACTTGGATGTTCACTCAGAGCCTATCATAGGTGATAATAGGTTTTGTAGTTCGCCATGTAGAATGACATTCGTATTAACTGCTTTGAGTAAGAGGATCGAGTAGATTCATTGATGTTTGTTATGCTCCCTGTTTTAGACAATTGAAAATGAAACAGTTATCATTTTTACCAACTAACTGAGTCATTTTCTGACTAGTGATGTTGCGTAACTTCTGCATCCACATCCATCTCCAGGGTAATTGCTACTCATCTTAAAGGGTTCAGGTTATTCAGTTCACTTTGTAGCGGAGAGGATGGTTTAAAATCCATTTGCACAAGTAAACTTTGGAGTCCCAGCAATATTGCACGACCTCTGCCATCGCTAACAGGGCGTGAAGCTCTCTGTAGATAGTGGTTTAGTTTAAATTGTAAAATCTTGCAAGTAGGGCTTGATAGTCCCTCCGGTTTCAGACAGAATCCCCTCCAATGGTCTACGAGAAGCTGAACGAACAGGAAGTTGGTGAGGAGGTAAAAGATGCGTACAATGCCGAGTGTCGGAAGACGAACGTGTGAATGGTGAGTAAAAAACTGAGCAAGTTGGCAAAATGATGCATGGTTTATAAGTGACGAGAAGTGATAAGGGAAAGAAGTGTAATGGAGGGAGGTGGGATAAACATAACCCAAGAATAAGAGTTTTAAATAGTAAATAGAAATTGACTTGTGTGAGATCAAGCAATTGGGAAGTATCGTGAGGAGAGTACCACGATAAAAGGATACGCACTGAACCTGCATTTTAAAGAACGTATCAGAAGAAATCTTAATTTAAAATCCCATTGTGGAGTGTGTCTGTTCGTCTGTTTGTTTTATGTATTTATGTATATATAATGACGTTATATTTTACAGACATTGGTGAAAAAAGGAGACACGTGAGGTTGAAGAATTTAAGTGATTATTTGGATTTAAGTTGATGGTGTTTTTAGCAAGATTAAAGTAAAAAAAACATTATTTAAAGTGATTGGAGCCTGCAATGATTGGTGCATGCTCATATTATATTATTTTTCTGGAAACAAATAGTTTTTCTAAAAAACCTGTGACAAACAAGTATTGATAGTCAAGAGTAACAAGTCAAAAATGGAGGATGTCACTCAACTTGTGCAACTCTGCAAGCAGTTGCCGAAAACATGCACCCAAGCGTAGACTGTGTAGTGCGGAATGGGTTAAGGGAACTGCAGATAAAATGTTTATGCTGTGACTGCAAGGAGGGTCACTATCGAAGGTAGTCCTGCAGCATATGACAACAAATTTGCATGCAGCATATACAGGAAAAAAGCTATACAAGCAACAAGCGAATTTAGAACTTTGGAAAATGTACCAGGAGGAAAGAGAAGAGCCACCTCCTATAGATTGTATCCTTAATTTATGCAAAGAGGGGGGGTGAGGAGCCTTCTGCTTCCCTCGTCCTGCTGGAAAAGATGGCGAGAACAAGAAAGACGATGGGTTGTACCCATTGAGGGATCTTAAGGCAGCAACAGGGTATAGTAACCCAGCATATGAGTAACCTGTGCAAAGCAGTGACGAGGGCTCGGAGAGAAATACTGAGAAGGATGTAATTCTTAAGATCCTAAGGGACAAGGAGGGAGGCAATAATGAGAGAAGTGATCGAGCAAGCACATCTTTAGATATAGGAAGAGAAATAAAGAGATGGAAGGGAGAAAGAGATATAGCTGATGAGTTAGCACTTCTACAGAACAAATGGATGGGTGGACAGATTTTGCTCAAACTCGATGGTAAAGGCATTGAGGATGTAAGGCAAAAAGAAGATCAAGGTGGGCAAGATAAAAAAGATAGATAAAGGAAGGAACGATCGAAAGAAGAAGAAACAAAAAGGAAAGATAGACAAAAACAAGAGAATTTATATCAAGATGAACAATTGAAGAAGCAGGAACAAGCAGAGGAGCAGAGAAAACGAGATAACAGACACAGGGCACTCAATGAGAGGGAGAGGTTAGAAGGAAAAAGAATATAAGAGGAAGAACAGAAGTTAAGGGAGAAGAGCATGCAAAGACGAAGGGACAAGGAGATATGAAGGGCAAATGAAAGAAGGGACATGAAGAAAAAAGAGGAAGACAGGGTAAGGGAGGAAACAAGAAAGAGTAGAGAGCTTGATGATGACAGAGAACAAAAAAGAAGGCAAAGAACACGTGATCTCGATCACTTGGAGAAGGAGGTAAGGAATCCCAATCCACTAGTAGCAGGGGAGGACATAGAGGAGTTCTTCCCGGAGTATGAGTCATTACCTGGCCCATCCAGAATAAATCTAAAGGACGAGTTTGACACTAGAAGAATTGAGGAAGCAATTGATAATGTTTATAATGACATGAGAACCCAAAAGGAATTAAAAGGAAAGGGAAAAATGATCGGCTTGAGAGTAAACAATTCTATGACACAGAGGGAGCCTCATGTAGCATGAGGACCCCAAGGAGTTGTCTTTAGATAGACTGACTCTACACAGAGACAAGGAGTAGAGAAGTTATACGAGTTGAGGAAATGTCAGACGAGGACAGAGACACCTTCTGTGGAGAAGAGAGGGGTGATGCGTGTGGTCCTGATGGTTGTTTTTCAATGGATAAATAAGATCGTCAGATTTAAATGCACCTGTGTCTAGGGCATCAGAACCATTGAAACAGTCAGACCAACCTAAAGGGCAACTTCATGGTGAGAGGGGAATCGCCACCATACGTAAGTAGATTAAGGCCGCTTCCGGGAAGATGGCAGTGCAGAAATATTATTCCAGCCTTACAAAGACAGGCAATGGGAGATGAGAGTTCTATACCTGTGTTCTATCATATATTATGGTTGCCATAATATGGTTACGTAAGTAGATTAAGGCCGCTTCCGGGAAGATGGCAGTGCAGAAATATTATTCCAGCCTTACAAAGACAGGCAATGGGAGATGAGAGTTCTATACCTGTGTTCTATCATATATTATGGTTGCCAGACCCACTACAAAAGCAGCTCAAGAAGTTAGTGGGTATGGAGGCAAAATCATGCTCGGACATTCAGCTGACCATCGCACATTATTGCAGATTCTTGCAAGAGAAGAATTGCAAAACGGATGATGTCAGGAAAGGCAAAGAGGAAAGTTGGTGCAAAAGAAATTATCTAAGTATGCTATTGAAGGGGCAATGTTAATAAGTGGAGACGGATCAAATTCACAGCAAGTAACAAACATACCGCATGTGAATAACCAAAGGCAATTTGATCAGGGTAATATTGGATTTGCTCCATGAGGATAAGGAGGATTTCGAGGTAGACATGTTCAATATAATCCATGGAATTGGCAGAACAATCAGGGAAACTTTCAGAATAATCAGGGAACGTTTCAAAACATGCAGAATGACAATTAAGACATGCACGATAAGCAGAACAGGAGATTTATGCCTCCTATATGTTGGACATGTGGGGTGACAGGGCATTTTCAGAATTCAAGAGTTTGTGCAGAATGGTCAATTTTCCAAAGTGTGCACTTCAAACCTGCCTGCATATGAACAGCAAAGTGGAGTTGGGTTTGCACAGAATCAGACAGTACAACAGGCACAAGCACCGAGAATGCAGCAAGATTTACAAACACAGCAAGCAGCAGTGAATCCGCTGCAAGGGCAGTCGAAGCATTCACCTATGCAAATACAGCAAAGTACAAGCAAGGGACAGTTAATGACTCATACAATGGGGGTGTCATTGTGGAGGGAAGGAATCCTTTCACAAATACAGGAATGATGCTGTATCCACAATAGGACAGCTCACTGGGAGACTTGATGTGTTCAATACTATCCGTGATGCCAAATCCTCACCAGGAACTGAGGGTAGACGTCAATATAGAAGACAAGCGTTTTTCAATTTTAGGTGTTACAGGTGCCCCACGCTCGTGTATAAAAGAGGGAAATGTTCAATGTCTGTCAATGCCATAAATACTCAAGGTTTCACAGGAGCCACAGGCAGAGTTCCTTTTACTGAGGAAACACCAGTCTTTATAAGAGAATATGACGTGTCAGTGCCACTGCAATATTCAAGGCAGACACCTGTCAATATATTAGGTCGAGATTGAACATGAAAATCTTGCTTATTGACAAAGGAATAGTGTGTTCAATGCCAGGAATGCATTATTTAAATGTGAGTGATTTCATTATGGCATTTCCAGAACAAATGACCATGAGAGCTTTCCCTGGTAAAACCTGAAGTTTTTGATTATGGGGTACGCATCTTGTTGACATGGCTGCCAGGCTTGGTAGGCAGAACTATGAGAACACCTGATGAGTTTTTATTCAGGCCAAAGATACCTATGGATGAAGAGGAAGGGCAAATCTTTCCTTTCAAACTAAAAGCGGCCATAGTGCAAGGAGAAATGGCTTTGCTTGATGGAAATGATCATGATGGCAGACTATGGTGTACAGTAATTGCCATTGGGGAAGGTTACAGATTGAATGACGTCACTGATGAGGATATATTTGGAGATCATCCATCAGATGACGAAGTGATATTTGAAATGAGTATTACTTATTGGCAACAAGCTATCAAACGAGAAGTTCTACAAAAAATGATGTCAGTGCAAAAGCGTCCTGAATATTTTGAGGAAAAGTTAATGTTAATGTTAATGTTAAAGGATATTTGTACCACGCACTATGACCACCAGAGTGGTCCCCTGATGCTCTGTCAGCTCTGAAAAAGGGATAAGGAGTTGGAGGTGAGTTAGTGGGAAAAAGCTGGAAAAGTGCAAGAGAGCAGTGATGTGCTGTTGGCAGCCTCACCCCGGTGGGTCAGTTGGCTAGGATTGTGGTGTTTTATGGTCAGTAGTCGTCGTGTGCTGTTGTGCGAGTGTATGTGTGATTTTTTTTGTTGTTGCAGTGTAGTGAAGTTGTTTGTGTGGATTGTTATGTTGTAGGCTTGTGGTTGTGTTTGGTTAGAGTTTGAGAGGTGTATGCAGAGGGGTGAAGTGGTTAGTGGATTGGTTAATTGGCATTCGGAAGTGAGGTGCTGAGTTACTGTATTTATTTATTTATTTATTTTTGTGTATTTGTTTATAGTGCACATCAGCCCGTGGGCATCATGGCGCTGTTACATATATGCATATCTGGTTACAAGGAAGGCTTATTAGTTGTGTTCTATGTTCTCTGCAGGTGGGGTGCAGGAGCATTGCTGCGTCTCTGTCCTGTTCTGGGCAAATGACGAGCCTCCAACACATCGTGAGAAGTGCAGATGCAATACCCAGCAGAAACTCTGCCCCTTTCCTTACTAGGCAAACACGATCCGTGAACAAAAGGAATAAAACCCAGACTTGAAAGATGTAAAGGTACACCTTTCAAATCAGCTTGGGGTGTCACAAGGTTTTTTGGCTAATAAAAGAGAGTGATAGGGTTCACCGTCCATGGGAGTCGAGAGCATGGGAACAGGGTTTAAAACTGAACATCTACTGAGTGTAACATATGCATCTGATATAAGGAGTTTCTCATATCTAGTGAGTCAAAAGTTTGAAATAAATTGGGTTTTCGTGTCTTGCTGTCAAGTGGATAATTCTCGAGCAGAGTTATAACCTCGGTGGTATCCTGGATGTAAGAATATATTTCTCGTACAAAAGGTTTTAAGTAGGCATCTGCAAATTTGGACAATGGTTCTAAAGTGAACCTAAACCGGACACGATAGGGCGCCCTGGTGGGTTGGATAATGACTTATGAATTTTAGGTAAAATGTAAAATTTTGGTATGGTCGCTTTTTTGGCAAGGAAAAATGTGTGTTCTTGTTTGCATATCCAGCCTCTTGCAAATGCTTTGTTGATCTTTACTTCTATAGTTGTTTTTAATCGTGATGTTGGATCTTCTTGAATTTTCTTGTAAAAGGTATGGTCTCCTAGTTGTCGTTCGCATTCTGACATATAAGCCTCATGATCTAATAACACTATAGCTCCATCTTTATCTGCTTTTCGCACTACTATTTGGGTGTTATCTTTCAGTTGTTGCAAAGCTACACGTTCCACTCGTGATAGGTTTTGGAACTGGTGCATAGGAATATTGTCTTTTTCTAGCAGTTTCAGTTCTGTAAGCACTCTTCTCTCAAACACTAGTGCTTCAGGTGTTACACTTGTTGATGGTGGACAAAAACTCGAGGGGTTCTTAAGAGCGCTGTTGTTCTTTTCCATATCGTAAGACTTGTCATGGAAATACTGTTTCAGGTGGATTTTGTGAAATAACTGATGTATTTCTGCTCTTAATTTAAACCCATCATAATTTGTAGTAGGTACAAATCCTGAACCTTTATTCAGTAAGTCTTCTTCTGTTTTTGTAGGAGTGTATTTAGACAGGTTAACTAGTAACCCCTGGTGCTCCTAGTCTGGCGCTGGGCATAGTCCCAAACCTCGTTCTGCACTTCCTCTTCTAAAAAACGTTGTCTTTGGGGTGGAGGGCCAGACCGGTCTTTATTAGATCTAGTATAATTAGGACACCCCCCGCTATTGCGTCTTACTCTTCCTTGTTGTCTTGGGGGTCTATTGTTGTTTCTTTGGGCCTTCAGGAATGAAGTGTTCTCGTCACCGGAAGATCCTGACGAGTATGAAGTATTTCCGAAGTGTACCATCCGTTGTTTTTGGAACTGGGCTGCTTGATTTTTGGACGGATCATATCCTTCCTGAAAATACTTGAAAGCTTTTTCGTGCGAAAATTCTAAGAGATCTTTTTTCATCCTTTTAATCCTTTCTTTTGTTGTATATTCTTTGGCATCTCTTTTAAGATTTCTTCTAATCTTCATTTAAAGGTTTCTAAAGGGACCAGTTTTTTTGATTTCAGCCTCCATAGCCAATAGGTCTGCTGTAATTTTGATAGACATTTCATTGGCTGTATCTATGATGAGGATTAACCAATCCCGTCCACATTTGTTGGCAATATAACTCCATTTGATAATGAAATCTTTGTTGTCCAAAAATAACCGTGGTTCATTAGGGACAACAAGTCCTTGTGGGAGGGTACCAGCTCTCAAGTATTCTATCATAATAGAACCATGAAGCTCTGTTCTAATAATGCGTTTTTTGAGCTATAGTATTTCATCCCAATTACTGAGGTTTGAAATTAGGGAACCTTCACCCTCTTCTGAAAAGATGGATGCTCTGCTAGCAGTTCTGTGACATATTTGTCATCAAAACTGGTCACTTTCTCAGCACTCATTATTACTTATTTCCAAAAAAAACTCAGGGCATGGATAAGGCTTGAAGAATTCGGTCGAGTTTACCACTTTAAAATGTATTAAATGCGTTGTAACTTGACCAGTCCATACTACTATACACTGTACTACAAATTGTGTTATTTCTACCCTTAGTAAGGAAACAAATGTAAGTACCACAGAACTCTCAAAGGGGATTCATGGAGTAAAGTCCTGCGGGGATACCACACCAACAACCTTAAAACTCCATTAGGACTGTTTTTTTTTTTAGAACAGGGGACAAGACCCTGCCCCTCACACACACTTGAAATTTACAAAAATGTCCTGTCACCTCTCTTTTATTTGTAAACGTTCTTTTATGATCTACAAGCAAATAAAGATTATTATAAATAATATAACTACATGGACGTGCACCTCAGCAAGAGCAAGAATTATGGCCAAAATTAGATTGTTTTTTTTCACCCACAGATTAGATTTGGAGACAGAATATTACAGGGAAGCCTGTCGTGCCATTAGTACAGCTTACAATTGCCCATGAGCAATTACATCATCCCACACCCACATCTGAGTAAGTAGTGGCAGATTTATGGGAGAACTGGTTTGCCCCCAATTTACAGGAGAGTGTATCAGAATGCATTACTAACTGTGCAGTGTGGCAGCAATATAATGCATGGCACACCCTAAAAACAGTTAAAGGTATGCCATCTTCATACTGATTATATTGATATGATCAATAAATGTAACAGCTACAGCTATATCATTGTTGTAGTGTACCACTTCTCCCGTGGGCTTGAGGGAAGGTCCATGTGCTCAGCAAATGCCAAATCAGCAGCAAATGTCCTCATATGTGAGGTGTTTCCCCAGAGGGGTGTATTTGAAGTATTGCTGTGCTCTAGCACCTTGAAGCGTATTTTGCGCTAGATGGAATTACAATAATTATCTCAGAGCAAATAATCAGGCAGACTCAAAGAATATGGCAAAATACTACTTTATTCTCAATTTAATAAAGAAGGGTGAACTCACAGATATTGGAGTGATGCATGCACACTTGCACAGAAGCTTGATTTTATACCCAAATATGTGTTATATATGACGTCAATCTGCATGGCAAAATACAAAACCTATCTACGGAAGGGATTTTTTAAAGAAATCATATATAGTTGGGCAACATATAAGGATTAGTAGTACATCATTTTGCATTAGTATTTATTTGAAATGTATATAGCGCCTTAATCCAAAGTGATGTACATAATAGCACAATCAAAAAGGTACAATAAAATGAAGTATGACATTAAAAGCCGAGGATCAACCCTGTTGGATCAGAACAGATTTTAGCAATTTCCGGAACAAAGAATAGATATAGATAGGGCATAGAGAAAGAGGAAGAGCATCCCAATGCAATGGAGCAAAGTGAGAGAATTTGCAAAAAAACATGACTGGCCTCTGGGGGGAGCTGGTACTACAAGATGAAATTGAGAGCAAGAGCGAAGAGAGAGGGAGGGGGTATAGAATGAAATAAGCAAGGAGAGGTTATCCGGGACGTAGAATGTAGAGTGATTTAAAGACAAGGGATACAAATTTGAACTTGAATAGAAGGGGAGGCAGTCAAGAGTGAGAGAGCAGAGGAAACAGAATCACACGGAGTCAAGCAGAAAAGTACACACATAGAGGCATTGAAAACAGATTTCAAGGCAGCAATTCGAGAAGTTGTGAGGCCAAAAAGGTGAAGGGGAACAATAGAAAAGGCGTGAGAAAATTAAATAAGATATCAAAATTTTAGTTGCATCAAAAGTCAGGAAAGAGTGACTTTTGCGAATATTGAATAGATGATAGCAAAAGGCATGTGAGGAGATTGAAATGTGATGTTTAAAGGATAGAGCGAAGTCAAAGTAAAGTCCCAAATTTCGAGCAGCGGATTCAATGGGGAGCTGAGAGGGGGGGCATGATATGGATGAGAGAGGCAAAGGGGGGATGGTAATAGAAGGGAAAAAGAGTACTTCAGTTTTTGTAGTGTTAAGTGTAAGATTGTGGGTAGACATCCATGATTTTATGACCAATAAGCATGAAGACAGTTGTATGTCAGCTGAGAAGGAATGGAAAGAGGGGAAGAGTTGAGTATCATTGGCATAGAAGTGATGTGATAGCCCATAGGAAGAAATAACGTTATCTAAAGGAGAAGTATAGAGAGAAAATAGGAAAGGTGCCAGAACCGATCCTTGTGGGACACCCTGAGCAAGAGAATAGACGTCCATTGACTACCCCTTATCTGTAGGGCATCCCTTGAAATAACTCTAAATATGTATAGTACTGATTATAACGGACAGAACAACAGTGGATTGGTCTATTCTACATTGCATTTTAGGTCCCCCAACCTCACTGATTGGTTGGCATACTATCACAACCTTGACATTTCGGCACTTTAGCAGCACATACATATATTGTTGCTCCTCTTGGGCTCTAGTCACTTGCTCACTCTATCTCACATGAACTGTGTGTACTTTTAATTGACCATCTGTTTGGCTCTCACAGATGTTTCCTTCTTATTACATCTATAAAGAATGTCCCATATTCAGAGCTTATCCATGTACTCCCTTTGTGCTCTGTGCGTATCTTCAAAAATAGCATTATTTCCTCTAGGCCAACCTTGACTCATTGTTGGCTCTGCACAGAGAGCTGTTTCCCCTGTGTCTCCTGATTCTGTAGCCTAAGCCTGTTTCTGAGGTAGCTTGGTTAAGTTCAATGTGAGCCAGCGTTCATTTTCCCATTATGGCCATCCGTGCCACGTTATATATTCCTCTATAGCAAGCTTCTATACGTTTTATTTCTACCTTGAGTTTCTGCGTATTTACAGTTATTGGTCAGTAAGTTACTTCATATTTAAATCCATTATTACTTTAGCTTCAAGTACATGTTACTCTTAGTAGTTCAGTTACATCTTTACTTCCAAGTATTTTCATATTGTTTTGACATAAGTTCATATCTCTTCTTTATGATATCACTTTGTCCTTGTCAGATGTCACTTTAACGTACATCCATATGATTCAATGACGCATTCTGACATCTTGGCAGGCAACATCCTTTCATATAACATTCAATGCAAGGATACATTCTGTAAGGCTGTCTGAGTGTATGCCGTCTCTCATACACTCAATGAGGAATGGGAACAATGAAGGGGTCCCATTTATTGCTCTTCTCCGTCTCTTCCATTATGACGGTGGTGAAGGGGGCAGGAACTGGCAGGATAGCATTCACCTGCTCCTCTACATTGCTTTCTGACTATGGATAGCATTTTATCAATTACTTCTTTAAGGAAATTACATCTTTATTGGAGATTAAACCCAAACTGTGTTCAATTTATCACCCCCAAACCAATGGCATTGCTGAACGCCACAAAGACCTTCAAAAAGAGCACATTGAAAAGCTGTGCGCTAGGAATTGGCACCATTGCTTGCCACTGACACTTTTTGGTTTGTGGGAATCAGCCCGGCTCTGAGTACCACTTAACTCTGCATGAGATAGCTACAGGCAGAGGAATGCATGTTCTGCTCATGTCTGCACATGCACTTTCGGATAGCTCATAGCTCTGCAGCTGTTTTGTATGATGAGTTCCACAAATATCTTGGGGACTTGACCGATTTTCTCAAGTTTATATCGAACCAGGTAGGGCCTCGACACTTATGGCCGGCCTCATCTACCGGAGAAGAAGAGGCAAATCCCGATGTAACAGCACTGATGCCACCACCCCTGCTCTACCCATGCGATTGAGTGCTTATTAGACATTTTGTGTGTTGCTGGAATAAGCCTTGGTTTGTCAGAACCTTTATGTTCGAATACGCAACCCCAACTGCTGTTAAAGGTGCAAACAATGGGTCCATATAAGAAACGTCAAAATAGACAAGAGCAGCGTCCCCTTTCCGAAGACAGGGAGGAAAGTGAACGGGGAGTATAGTTTAGTTTCATGTGACTGTTTTGAACTCCCTTCACCATTTTAGAAAGAGAGAGTTATTTTTTTTTTCCCCACAGCACAGGAGACACAAAGGACTTAGGAAAAAGAATTTCCTTGTATAGTTAAAAGTATTGGGGTTTTCTTTTATCTTTTACTTTTCTTTGGTTAGACTGTCAGCAGCTTTTAGCACAAAAGGCATTGATGTTACAAATGTGATAACAGGAGTGGAATGGTGACTAGGACAAAATGGTAGTTTTTCTACCCGAAAATGCTTCTCGTTGGTACTAATGATGGCCTTTCCTCCGATATCGAAAATATATTATGTGGCCACATTTAGGTGGTGGGAAGGGAAAGATCAAAATGAAACATGCTATGTTTGCTCTCTCATTCCCCATGCAATGCATGCCATGGACTGTTTATACTGCAGGAGGTAACAGTACCTACTTCACACTGTCTGCTCCATCTTGCATTTTTTTTGATGAGACGGTTATTCCAGGGACGTGGGTGCACACACAATGGGTAGAAAAGGCAGGCTCAGATTTTTCTGATGATTTTATTAAGCTTAAAAAAAGTGGTAAAGGGGCAATAATCCAAAAATATTGGCCCTCATTACGATACCAGCGCTAAACCATGGCGCTATTAGCACCATGGTTGGTGCCGGTATCGTAACGTGTCTGCCATGGTGAAATGGGGAAATACGGCCCCATTCCAAGGTTGGCGGGGCGGTATTTCCCCATTTCCCCATGGCCCTTCCCCATTCCCATTTTTGCACCATAGGGCATAATGGGAATGGCGAAGGCGCTAATTGCGGTACCATACTTACCACGAAGGTCCCTTTGCGGGTCCCTACTTTAACGGCTGGTCTAGACCAGCCGTTAAGGTCGGGTCCTGCAAAGGGACCTCGTAATTAGACGCTAATGGGTTAACAGCGCCACAGCCTTTTACGGCGCCGTTAACCCATTAGCGCCAGGGTCGTAATAGGGCCATTGTAATGCACTATGAACTACAGGGCCCACATAGAGGGAAGGTTTTTTTATGTCACAGAACATCAAAAAATGCACAGATTTAGAAAGTAAGACACTGCCTTGGTGCTGGGTGAGACCGCAATTACACATAATAGGGGAGGTTTTTCACCAATGGAAATGGGAAGAAGGGTTAATGGGATGCAGAGCAGAGGCAATGGTAGGACTGGCAAAACAAATGGTTGCACAACTGAATGACGTATGCATCATGAGTGGAGAAAGTATGCTAAATTACTTACCTGGATTGATGAAAAGAAAGAACCATTCCACATACAGAGAATTACATACCCTTCTTTATGTTTCAGATATAATGGAACCGTGAACGTGGGTAGGCATATAGGGTGTAGGCATACAATGCAAATTCCTGGATTGCAACTAGGAATGGCAGCACTGATGGAACACTATTGGTCCTGTGGCACCCAAGCATATACGCTGCACCCACCGAAGTGGAGTGGTTCATGTACACTAACCACTTTACTCACCAGCACTCATGGTGCAACAAAGTCACATGGTGTCAATTGCTGAACATCCTGCCACATTAATGAAGTTAATTTAAAGAAGCGGACCCCTTGCACTCTAACAATACAAAGGATCAAGCGTGACAATTATTTTTCACAGGAATCTTCCAGTAGATTGGTGGAAATTCCCATCAAGTACGGACTCTTCAGCAAAGCTGCTGTCTTTTTTACTTCCATCCTCGCACCTGATATACAGGCTGCAGCAAATTCTAAATGGATGCAGATTGTAAGTTGGGAGCTGCTACAACAGGCAAATGCCAATGAGAAAGGATTACATTCCATGAAGGAGGAGCTCAGGGCTGTTAGACTGACCACTCTCCAAAATAGATACTTGCTCTACCTATCTACCTATTCACTGCTATGTAAGAGGGCATAAAAATAGGCACAAGTTGCTGCTCGCTCATGCCACTAAATGACGTGCAAAATGGCAGCCTGACCGATGCTTTAACAGCCTTATATACTTTGCAAACTACTATGGGAAAGGAGTGTGGTCCAGTGACAGATGAAGATTGGTATCACCTGATGCTTTCTTGGGTGCCTGGTTGGCCAATATTTTTAAGGTGTTGGTTCCTGTCCTTGTTGTGTTCCTCATAAGCCTCTGCATTCTACTGATAGTTTGGGAGTATTTTAAGGGGGTTGGGAAGCTCAAAGCACATGCACAAATGTTTTCACATACACATAGTTCTTCTGATGCAACTCCCCTCTTGATACATGAACATACACAGACAGATCCATGGAACAGCAAAAATGAATACTGCATGGTCAGAATTGAGCGTCTGATTGTCCCCCGACTCACATCTTAGCTATTCCCCTGACCCTCATAATTATACGCCTCATGGGGTAGAGTGCAATGGAGATGGAGAGTGTTGCACAATGAAGGCGTATGAAGGACATGGAGGTAGCATGAAGGAAGTGTGCAGAGCATGGGTGCCAACAAATGCTTATTAAAGAATGAGGACTGAAGCTTTATTGGTTAAAACATGTATCATAGGGGAAATGTGATGGTGCAGGTAGGGCAGTTGCAACTTCATACACTGCTTCCTTGACCTTTCAAGCAAGAACGGAAATATAAAATAAGAAGACTCTTTTAGTAAAGATTGCTAGGCTTTTGGTTGTTTGAAAAGCTGCCATGTTGTTTTGTAAAATAGAGTTCGTTTTGGCACACTTCAGGGAACTAATTTTGCTGCACATCAGAGAGTCTTGGGTTGCCGAATACAATAAAAAACACCAGACAGTCAAGGTCATGAAAGTAGTGAGGATATGATGGCGTTAGCTGAATCTGTGTACAATGTCTGGTTCCAGTGCTCAAAACTAGATATGCAACAATCAGTTTCGCTCCAAAGGATAATTTGATGAATACACAGAGCTTTGATCGCCAAATTCATGAGGGTCCATGTAGTAACACTGACAAAGATACAAAGCTAAGCTGCATACACAGTGCCCCCAATAACAAGTTAGTGCCTTTGTACGAGTGGAAGAATGTATTGGTGAGACCAATACATACAAGAAATGATTTTTTGCATACAAGGCCTTGACTAAGTTTTTCTAAAACAGCTATTCATCCCATGACCTAATTAGAAGACCTTTCACCTGCGTTGGCAACATGTATCAAGACAAGAGATGCAGAATGAACTATTCAAGGATGGGGAACGTTCTGCGATCTTTGGGGTCTGAGCATGGGAAGTAAGATAGGAGTATTTGTTTTTTCTTGAAGCCAAGTTTCAATCTCTCTGCCCATGTTCTTTGCTAAATAGGATGTGTTGGTGGGATGCACCAATCAAGACCTTCCTAAGAAGTGCCAACCAATGGCATACAGACTTTTTTTTTATTAATGTCAGCATGAAACCTGCAAACCAATTAAACAGTGATTTAATGATGCTCATGGTGATGATGTCATAGTTGATGGGTTGTACCTGGGTGGTTCTGGAGATAGTGGTTTAGCCAATGGCAGATTCCAATGCACAGAGCTCTACTGCTTAGAGTAGCCAATTACTATGTTAGAATTGTATTAAATGTTTTTTGCAATTATGTATATTTTCTGTTTTTTCACCTTATATTCCTTGGCCCGATGTGGGCAGGTTGAGAGTGTTATTTGTTTTGTCTCCTGGCCGTTACTTTTCCAAACTAAAGAAAATAAAGCCGTTTTTTTCTTGCACCTTGTGTGATCCATTATTTTGCTTAATTGGATTTATTTTGGTGATACTTATACAGAAGCTGGACAGGAAAATCTAGTCACACTTGCCATTGTGACAAACATGGAACACTGTGAGAAGCTCCATCAGGCAGTGGGACGGTGGTCACTGTGTGCATGGCAGGCTGTATGTAGAACTGAATTTCCGCAAGAGGCTGATGTTGATGAGCATGCAGTAGGCAGTATGATTTCCTAGTCTGTTAGTTTTTGGTGGGACATATTGGAGTGGTATGCCCTCCTTGGGCCTTCAAACTCCCTTGCCCCTCCTCTTGTCCTGCTGATGTTGAAAGAGGCTGGATTCCAGGCACATGGGCTCATGGGCTGCTTGGGGAAGGTGCTGGGTTCCAGAATTGATGGGCTGGCTGTGGTAGATGCTGGGGTCCACGCTGATTGGCTGCCTGTGGTACAGACTGATATCCAGGCAGATGGGCTTCATGGGGCAGGGTATGTTGTCCAGGCTGATGGTCTGCCTGATTCTACATCAACTGTGCCTGGAACAAGGTTCACCTTAGCTGCCTCCATAGGGGCAACCATGATTGTTCTCCTTCCATGGTTCTTGGCAATGTTTGACCACTGTATGCTTTAGTATGTATGAAGTCACCACCCGACAGTCACTTGTTGTTTTCATGTGTGACTTGCTCTGAGGGATTGCATGGCTTGTTAGGAAGATTTGCGCATCTTGTGAAAGCCATATTGGACTCTGCCAATCTGCTCCTCCTCCTTTTTCGAGTAAACATTGGTGCAAAAACCAGTGCAGGGATCCTTTAGTATACATAATGGTGTACAATGTAGCCTTGTGCATGTAGTACTTATGCCTGTGTTTGGTTGGTTAAAGAAAGAGGGCACAGGCGTATGGGCTCAGCAACCAGTGGTGCTTTAATTCAAGGTGTAAACCATGTCGGAATTTTAGATAGATAACAGTTTTATATTTCGGGGACAAGGAAGATACGATCTATTGACACAGCTGGCCTCCAGTACATCTCTGAGCATAAAGCAATGGTATAGGGAATCCAGATTCCATTTTAAAACGGGGATTACAGGTATTGATGTGCAAATGCACCTTATTCCAATTACCATAAGGTGAATGAACCCAGAACAGCCATACAGAACCGACTATCAACATAGGAAATATTTTCAAAACAATGATGCACCCTTCTTCCCAGTGTCGGGGGGAAATTCTCCCGGGGTCGGCTGGGCCGTCCGCGGACCCCCGGTCAGGGAGGCCCCAACTCCTCCCGCGTATCCCAAAAATGAGTATGAGGCACACGCAAGTAGCAAGGTGGTTCTGCTGCTGTTTATTAAACAACGGCAGGGATGGGTCAAGGATCGTACGCCTCCGTCCTGACTCTCTCTCGAAATTCGTGGGGCTCGCAGGCCCTTTTTACCTCAGTATGACGCGCTACTCGCGTCACCTGGGAAAGTTAGCAAAAAACCTATCGTCACTCTGGATTGGCTCCTCGAGTAGTAGGGTTATTATAGCATACGTATAGAGAACGCTGTTAGTGGTTAAGGGTCAGTCAGGTGGTATACTTGGGTTGTCCCTTCTATTAGATACATGAAAATTGTTACATGAAGACCCCTGATGATTGGCTA
This sequence comes from Ambystoma mexicanum, assembly GCF_040938575.1. NCBI lineage: Eukaryota > Metazoa > Chordata > Amphibia > Caudata > Ambystomatidae > Ambystoma > Ambystoma mexicanum. The sequence goes on from NC_090931.1 coordinate 1,370,168,963, forward strand.
ATGTTAATGGCGTCAGTGATAAGTGCCCCATGTTCTGATTGGTCCACTCGCGAGCCCCCCAGCCTGGGACCATCGTTGTTCCCAGCTCGCGGTGCACCTGTCATTTGCAACAATGTGTAACTATGTGTTTGTGCAGACAATGCGTGGATTTGTTCATATGCTTGAGAGCAGACTACTCCCACCGCTGCAGATGTCCATTGAGTCGCTTCATTGTTGCTGCCTGTGTCTCAAAGCGTGGGACCCAGGCGCCTCCTCCCTCCTGGGTCTGGCACCCTGTCAGGTTTGGCTTGGTCACGTGAGGAGAGACCGTGGTTGAGGCAGAATTCTGCACATTTAATGTTGCATTTTCCACTGTGTGTCTGGCTTAGTTTGCAGGTGTGACCTTGGCTTCGGCTTGTGGCATGCGAGTTTGCAACATTGTTCCCTTGGCTGTCCGTTCTCGCCGGGTTCATTCTGCTGGGTCAGCAACTGTACTCTTGCTCGTTCAATGTTCGTGGAGACTCTTGCTTGCGGCCTACTTGGGCCTGGTGCATAGGTGGGGATGTTTGATGCACGGGTCTTTAAGTTACGGTATCATATTGCTTTATCCCCAGTATCATGTCTTTGTTATATTTCTCATCGCAATGCATGGGTTAGGAGAAGCGTCAGCAAGCATTTTAGATGAGTTTGTTGTGCGTCTTGCGTTTCTGCATTTTGAAAAACCTATGTGAAAAATAAAAAAGATGCGCATCAGTGGGTGTGTCCGTCACCTACGTCATAGCACTGAATATGTTCTTCGTGTGGATTGGTGTGGGAGTGTCCAGTGTGCATGTTTGCACGGGTGTTCTGACCGTTGGCTAGGTCGTCATGGCATCTCTAACGATGTGTTTATTTACTGTTGAATGGTTCAGTCGAGTTCATCCATGCCGCAGGTGTCGGTTTGGGCAGGGCAGGTTGGTGGGCACATCCGTATGTTCCTGTACCAGGGTATTTGGTCGTCTGGTAGATAGGCAAACTCCTCTCATGGCGGCTGTCTGGGCCGCGATCCTCTAGGCCAGGGGCGTGAGGGGATTGGTGGGACTCTTTTGTCCCATTCTCCCACTTCAGTCCCCCCTCTGGTCAACTTGTCGACCACAAACATATCTTTTTCCTTATCTCCTCTTACTCTCCATATTTTAGTTATTCCTCCCAAGTGTCCATAGTGGTTGACATGGTCTTCAACTGACCAATACATATATACACAGGTTCCTCCTGGTGTGCAGTATACCCATTTCCCTATGTAGCTCCTTGGGTTTCTTGGGTTTTCGAGCTTCACAGATGGTGGGTCCAGGTGGTTGGTGATGATCTGTTTGCGCAGTTTTTCTCTTTCTTTTATTATTGTGTCTGTGTGCTGGCCATCATCTGTCGGCATCAAGGGGTGCATACCAATCATTTCGATCATTTCGTCTGTAGTGCGTGCCTTCCGGGCCTTCCAAAATCTTATTATGATCAGTGCAGCTCCAGCCAGTATTATGCATCCAACTATAATCTTCAGTCCGTCTGACAGCCAAGATGGCATCCATGACCATAACATTGAAAACCAGCTGTCATCCTTCTTCACTCCTTTGCTTTCTTCCATCACTTTGGAGTGCATCTGGGCCAGTTGTGATACTGCTTCTGTCAGTGTACCATTGTCAGCATCGTTAGCAGGAATAAATGTGCAGCATGATTGTCCTATTTTTGCGCAAACTCCTCCTTCCATTGCTGTAAGGAGATCTAATACATATCTGTTCTGTAGTGCTACCATCCTCACTGCTCGCAGTTCCTCTTTTATTGCGTTGAATCCATTTACTGTAGAATGAATTGTCATCATTAGCTCCCATCGAGTTATCTGGAGCCATTTTGCGTTTGCGTAAGCTTGTAGTCCCGGATGTATTATTGACGAGAAGAACATTGCTGCTCTGCTGAATAGTCTGTGTTCTGGTGGGATTGAAGTGAGTGCTGTTTCCGACCTTCCCCATAGGTAATTTTTTGTCAGAGGTTCTCCTTGTCTCTTCTTTCTATTCAGGACATTGTTGTTGTTGTTGTTTTCGTTCTCTGACCCCTTCTGAGGTTTTACAGATCTCTTCTTCTTCTTGTTTCCTTCATCCATTTTAGGGAAGTTCGCCATGTTCACATGTTTCTGGGGCACCACTAGTGATGGTACATTAACGTGTACCATTGTGCATATACCATTCCACAGAGGGGGCAGTGTGCGGTATGCCTTGTTTCCGCAGGCCCAGTAATGGTCCATTAATACTGCTGTTCCTGCTCCCCTCTCAGGTAACTCTATCACGCTTGCACAGTTGGTGTTGTATCCCACGTCCACTTCTCCTCTATGTTGGTAGCATATCATAGGTGCAGACAGCGGCAGTATGCTCATTGGGTCTTCATCCTTCTCCATTCACGTCATCATGGGTACGTACTTGCCCCAAATCGTCCAACATCTGTAATTGTGTTCATCAATAGTTGTAATATTTTCTCTTATTACCATGTTGCTGCCAATCACTCCTATGTCCCATTTGTTGTCCATGTACACCTTAGCTGTTATTGTTACCAGTGGTCTTTCCCAACATCCTTGTTTACCAGGAACTTCAGTGGCGTACCAGTCACATGGTAGGTATTGTAGTGTTACTTTCTTTGTTTCTCCCTTTTCAGGACCACTTGTCATGTATCTGAATGCTTCAGCATGCAAACTGCTTTTGTGGTAACTCAAATAAGTCTTGAGGAAGTTGTTTTCGTATGGATATGTGTCTCGTGTTTTCCACACCAGTCTCACCACCGTCCCTTGAAATCTCCCTTTCGTTTGGAACAGTGCCAAGTATATTATACATTGTGCTGTCTTTTCATCTATTTCCGTGGCAACGAATGTTCGAGAAGCGCTCATGGCGTATGGGATCAATGAGCAGACGTAGCAGCTGTCTTCTGTTGTCTGCTTACCTATTTGGGTCATGTGTTGGTACCACATGTTGTTCGAGACGTGTGCTGAATCTGTTATGTAATTATCAATACCTTTTTTATCTGAGTATGTGCTACGTTTAACTCTATTTCCCTTATGTGGAGGCTTGCTAGTACCACCTGACATAACACCTGTTGCAGCCGTGGGTGGGGGTACATTAGGTTTGGGTACAGCCAAAATATTGATAGCATATCTTTTCTGCCATACAGAGGCAGCCAAATACCCAGTGATCATCAAAATCCCTATCATCTTTTTTACAGAAGCTAGTCTCACCAGCATTTTGCTCTTACCTTGCTGCAGTCCGGCAGCTTATTCTTGCGACGTTAAAGTTGCCCGCCTGAAAATTCTCAATAGGCTTGTTATTAGTGTTAGTTGTTGTTTTCAAGCTCTCCCTATCAAGTGGTCGTTCAGTGCCCAGGCGAAGAGCTGTTCCCACGCCAATATAAGTGATCTGTCTATTAGGGCAGGCAAGTGTTGGTGAAGATGGGGCATTGATTGTTCTATGGCCAAGATAAATACTGTGTAGTAGACACGTACCTTCCTTCTTTTTAGGTACTTTGGCCTTTTTATGTGATAGACAAATTGGTGTGATAGGGCTTCAGGGTAGTTATCGTCTGAGGGTAGCATGTACTCCTGGGCAATGAACTTTATTAGTTATCTGTTTTCTTAGCAATACAATAATACGCAGTACCTGCATGTGCAAGAAAGAAAAAAGAGAACATTCAAGTGTTTACATGTGTATATGTGCAAGACAATGTCCTTCAATTGGGTGGTTACTGTAGTGGGTAGGAGGTCGATGGGCAGAGGGTTTGGGGTTCAGCTGGCGGAAGTCTCTTTACTCTTTGATCGTGTGACCATGGGGTGGGTGGTATGGGAATTACCAGTTTCTATTTCAGTAGTTGTCTCTGGGGAATCTGGGGGGTGGCAGGGTATGGAGACACTTAGGTCATCAGCTGTGGTAGAAGTCTCTTCCTCCGTGGGTGACGCTGTCGCTGTTCTTCCAATGGCCCTGTCGGTGACGCTAGGGCGGGTCTGGAGTTTGCAGATCTTTACGTCGTGTAGGTGATTCCAAGCATGCTTATCCTGCAACTTTACTGCTCTCATAGATACCTCCTCTACAAGGTGGGGACCAGTGAAGCGTGGGCTGTTCCACTTTCTATTGAAATTGCGGAGTAGCACGTGGTCACCTTTAGAAATTTTGCACAGTTTTTCCTTTTCCGATCCTTGGTCCTCGTCTTCTTGTTGATGACTCTTAGACCCGCTGCGCGTGCGCTCGAGCTGTTGAGACACAAACACTACACTAGTAATCAAGGAAGACACATATTGGTACATTTCATAACCAAGAACAGTTGCAGTGTTTTCATAGTCTGTGAATGCCCTTGATGTTGGCGTTAGAGGAAGGCGCATTTGACGTCCGGTCACCACCTCATGAGGAGTGAGGTGGTGGTCGGAGCCTGGTCTATTCCTCAGCTCAAATAGAGCTAGCGGAAGGCAATACAACCAACTCTTCTTTGTTGTTTGCTGTATCTTTGCAATTGCCTCCTTCAGCAGGCCATTCAGGCGTTCGCATATACCGTTGGCGTGCGGGTGATATGCACATGCAAATTTATGCTTGATGTTCAGTAAGGATGTGATGTGCTGGAACATTTCATTAGCGAAATGCGGGCCGTTATCCGACCGCAGTTCCTCGCACAATCCCCACCTGGGCAAAACCTCCCTCACTAGAAATTTAGCTGCTCTAAATGCATCTGGATGTGAGCTGGGTCCTGCCTCAATCCACCTGGAGAATGGGCATACTACTACAATCATATACCTATTTCCTTGACATACGTTGATCATTTCAACGTAGTCAATATGGATGTGCAGGAAGGGTCCCTCTGGCCGGGGTATAGTACCTTTTATCACTTTCAGCGTGTGACCGGCCGTAAACTGTTGACATGTGAGACAATTACTGATAAAATTTGTCACATGGGAATTTAACTCGGGACAGAACCAATCTTCCCTAATTTGTGCTGCAATAACTTCCTTCCCTGTGTGGGCTGGGTGGTGGAGTTGGCTCAGGGCGGTGTTCAATAGTGCCAATGGCATTACCATCTTTCCAGTGTTACCCTGGCCCCATAGTGCGTCAGTTGGCGACATTGTACATCCTCTTTTTACACATATTTCTTTTTCTGCCATTGGTGCAGCCGCTTGTAACTCCATTATCTGTGTGGCTGGGAGATGGGTGTACCCTTCTCTCATCAACATCTCTTTAGCTATCCCCCTCCCTCTCTCTTACTCTGGGGGGTTCCATATCTCACCAAAATATGCGGCATACTTTGCATGTGCATCTGCTGCTGCATTTCCTTTTGAGATATGATCTTCTCCGTTAGTGTGTGTGAGACATTTGACCAGAGCTAGTTCTTGGGGATCATTTATTACTTCAATTAACTCAGCTAACAAGAGAGCATGTTGCACTGGGGTGCCGTCAGCTCTCCTGAACCCTCTTCTCCTCCATTTGGACAATCCTGAGTGGACAGTAGACGTGACATATGCGCTGTCAGAATATATAGTCACTCTTTTGTCAAAGCTTTCCTTCAACGCCAAGATCAGTGCAACCAATTCTGCTGCTTGAGCAGAGTAATGTTGTGGTAATTGTACGCATTTCACCGCCACACACACCAATTCCTCTGTCATTTTTACCACTGCTGCCCCAGTTCTCCTTATCCCATCACTTTGGTCTATTGTTGATGACCCATCAATGAACAAGAGCTCTCCTCCATTTAGTGCATCCTCTTCAACTTTTCTAGTACATGAGTACATTTCGGTAGTCTGCGTACAATCATGTGCATAGTCGCCTTCCTCACTTACTTCCGCTATAAACCTTGCAGGATTAACTGTGCTGCATCTAACAATTGATAATTCTGGTCTAGATAAGATGATTATATAACCTGACGCCCTCTGCGTAGTTAGTGTGGACTCAGGCTTGTTCAATATTGCAAATAGTGCATGTTCCACAAACGTGTGGTTGGGCACCCCATTGTAATTGATGATGCTTTCTCTACCGTGAAGGCAGCTACGGCGAGACCTTGTTCGCAAGGGAAATGTCCTAACATTACAGGATCCAAGTGACTGCTGTAAAATGCTACTGGTTTGTAACCCATGCTTGTTTTTTGAGCCAACACTGCTTTCATTACTGCTGAGTCGCAATGTGAAAATATAAAGAATTGTCGTTCATAATCTGGGGTGGCCAGTACCGGAGCAGTTGATATTGCATCTTTCAGTTCCTCAAAGGCCTCTTTCATTTCCATTGTCCACCCCAATTTGTTCTCCCCTTTGTTAGCTTCTCTTAATGCCTCAAGTAGGGGTCCTATGTATGAGCTGTAATCAAATACCCATGCTCTACAGTAGTTGCACAGTCCCAGGAACTGCTGCAGTTCCCTCACTGTTTGTGGCAACAGCGTTTTTGATATGGCCTGTGCTCTTTGTGGTGCAATCTTTCTTCCGTATTGGGATATGAGCTGACCAATGTATAGTACCTGTTCCTGACAGTACTGTAACTTTTCTTTGTCTACCTTGTAACCCTTTTCAGCCAATATTGTCAGCATCTTCAATGAGTCCTCTCTGCATTTATTTTTGCTTGTGCTGCAAATTATTATATCGTCAACATACTGCAACACTGTGCTTTCCAATTCAATGTTTCCCAAGTCCATATGTATTACTCTGTTGAAAATTGAGGGTGACTCGCAGTACCATTGTGGCAATCTGGTATGTTTCCATTTTGTGTTTCTGTACGTGAAGCTTGTTAGATCTTGTGAGTCTGGATGCAGGGGTATTGAGAAAAAGGCATTTTTGAGGTCAATCACTGTAAATCGTGATGCCTCTGCTGGAATGCCACACAATATTGTGGCCGGGTTTGCTGCTATGGGGTATTCTACTTCCACTATGTTGTTCAAGGGCCTGAGGTCCTGGATGAAACGCCAAGACCCTCCTTTAGCTTTGCGCACTGGATATACGGCTGTGTTACATGGTGATTCTGATGGTACCAATATGCCATTATTAATAAGGGCCGTTATTGTTTCATATATGCCCTCATCTGCCTCTTTTGATAGTGGGTATTGCTTCACTCTAGGGAGTATTTCACCTTTTTTCAATTTTATTCTTACTCCCCCTATACTCTTTATGCACCCCACGTCATAGGGACTAGTAGTCCATAATGATGTTGGGTCTTTTGCCATATCCTCCTCCAAGAAGGGAACTGGGGTGGATGTGGGTGCTTCAAGTGCCATTGCAATTTTCTGTGCCACTTGTTTGTATGTCACTCTTAGCCATATGTCTACAGTCATCATAAATACCATTTCACCTTCTTCCTTTCCTTCTGAAAAGAGCTCCTCGTCTGATACCTGGGTGAGCCTGCATCCCTCAGCTAGGGCTATCACTGCCCTCCATGCTCTTCCTTCCCTGTCTTGGGCATGTACTGCGATATAATCAGCAGTTGCTGTAATGCTCTCCATGCTCACTGAAATCACCTTTCCTTCTGGTTCATTGGCTGGTGTTTCTGGTCTAAACAAATAGGCTGTTGGCCTCCTCCAGATCTTTCCTTCTATTCCTGGCATCCATGCGAATGCCATGTCTGTTCCGTACTGGAACAGTTCGCCATCTACTGGCTCAGCCCTAATCACTGTCTGTCCACAGTATGCTTGCATAATTTGCCGTGCAGTGAGCATGCTTATTCCAGGAGTGGAGCAAATTATGCCGTCCTCCGTAAAGGAGATCGTCATATTCAACCTGCTCATTATGTCTCTCCCGAGTATGTTTACTGGTGAGTCCCTAGAATATAAAAGCGGGACGGACATGTCATAATCCCCTATCGATAAGGGAATGCTATCAGTAAAGGGAACCAACCCCCTAGCCCCAGAGAATCCTTGGGTGTTCATGGCCTCAGCTGACATCTTAAATTTACCTTCCCTTATCCAAGACCGGGTCGCCCCGGTGTCGACAAGGAATGATAATTTTTTGTCACCTATCGTTACCTCTATGCGTGGTTCCTCTGCACTATTAGGTGTTACCGACAGGATGGGACACACCAAGGCCGTCTGTGGGCTGTCCTATTGTGGGTATAATGATTGACCACTTCCTGTGTAAGGGTTGTGTCCCAGGACCGTCACCCTTCCCAGTTGTGTTTGCTGTAGTTGTGTATCGGTAGAGGTTATTTTATGGTCTTTAATTTGGGCAGGTTTCTGTACTTGCTGCACTTGACGTTGTTGTGTTATCGCTACCTGTTGTTGTGGTAGTGAATATGTCTGTGGCTGTTGTTGTGTTACTAGTTGTTGCTGCACATTTCCCGGTTGCAGTGCCTGCTGTTGTTGGATGCCCTGCTGTTCCCTTGTGGGCCCTTGTTGTCCCTGTTCTCCCCATGATGGTGTGCCGGGTCTCATTCTACATGTGCGTGACATGTGCCCCAGTAATCCACAAATCCAACATACCGGTGGTTCCCTGTTCTGCCATGGAAAGCTCCCTGAACTGTCCTGGAATACTGGTTTCTGAATCCTCCCCCTTGCTGTTGTGTGTTATAGCCGTATCCCCTCCCCCTCATCATTCCTCCCCTTCCCCTGTTATAATTATAATATCCAGCTCCTGGCGTTGAGTATCCTCCTCCCATGTTAGTCGTGTATGGTTGGGGTGGTGGCAGCTGTTGTGCTAGAATCTGTGATGATTGTTTTTGGGAGGGATCTTGTGCAGCCACTACTTGCGTGGGGTTTTGAGTCATTGTTGTAGGTGTAGTTATTAGTGCACCTTCCATCGTGTATTTAGTAAGTTTTTTCTGTACCAATTTTGCCTCTTCCGCTTTTCTATCCTCTTCCTTTTGTTTCATCTTTTCTTGCCATGTCCTACAATGATGTGCTATCGTCAGTTGTATTTCTGGCCATGCTTTTGCTTCCATCCCCACTACCTTCTTCAGTTGTTTCTGAACTGCTTCTGGGAGCCCTTGGATTAGTATATGATAGAATATTGCTGGTGTTTTGTCCCATTGTTCTCTAGTTTCCATACGCCACTTCTCTTGAATTTCCTGGATATAATCAACAGGATCTTCTTTCTCACGCATCTTGCGTGATGTAATTGCTCCTATGTCTGATATGTCTGGGTACTGTACCCTCAGCGCTTGCCATAATGCATGTCTGCAGTTTGCGAATGGTGCCCCATCGTGTGATGTGTTTGTTATTGTGACCCCGGGGAAGCCTGCTCTCTTCCAGATGTCATCTGCTGCATCCCCCAATATTGATATTAGAAGGCCCTTTACATCCCCCACTGCCAGTTTCTGTCCTGCGGTGTGTTTTTCCATTTCACATATCCATTTTACCGCACCTCCACTTAATGATGGGAGCCTGCACTTTATATTTTCCTTGTCTGCATGCTTCCAAGGGACGTATTGTGGTCTAACCCCTTCCCTCTCCAGAAGTGGCATTAAGTTGTGTCCTGTTTGACCCCCTGGGTTCCCCAAAGTCAAGTACGTGTACTCCTCCTCTTCTTCCGTGTCGTCTACATCGTCAATTGTGTCCATATTTCCCCTGCTCGTAACTGTTTCTTCCCCATCTCTTCCCCTTCTTTTATCATTTCCTTTATTCGATGTGGGCGTGTGTATTCGTTCTTCCTGCCTGCGTCCAGGGAGATCTCTAAGCCTGCCTACATAGGGTGTGAGTTCGTGAGGGGCGGGTGCGGGTGTAGGTGGGCATGTTGCACGGGATGAGTGTGGGGTGGTGGAGCATGTTGGACGGGATGATGAGGTTGTAGCTGCACGTGTCTGCCTTCCCGCCATTCCTTGCTCTTCCCCCTCACTTCCCTCCATTTCTTCCTTTCTCCTGCAGGCCCATGGTGATTCTCTATTTGTCCGGGTGATGTAGAATTTATCTAGGCTTTCCCTTTCACTATTTCTTCCTTCCTTCTCCATTCCATCTTCTTCCTCACTACAAAAGTCATCCAGGAGTGACAACCCCCAATCTGTCTTTTTCCCCCAAATCGTTACTGTTTTTAAGTCTATTAAATATGTTCCTCCCGTTTCTTCTTTACCAATTGCTCCCCTTTGTGCTGATGTTGTTGCTACTTCCGTGTCTCTGCGTACATACCTCCTTACTTCACTCTCCCCTCTCCTATCTTCTCTTTCCCCTTCTTTTATCTCCGCTATTTCTCTACCAATTTCCTCTCTTTTCTTTATTAATTCCTCCATTACTTCACTGCTCATCTTTTCCAATATCCTTTCTTCTTCTCTCTTCCTTTCCCATCTCGCTATTTCCCGCTCTAATATACTCTCTATCATCCTCCCTTCTTCGTATTTCTTTGTCGTTTCTGATAGTAATCTCCTCTTCCATATTTCCATTTCCTTTTCTTTCTCTTCTTCCTCTCTTTTATTGTCACGCAGTGCTGCTCTGGATACCCTTTCTGCTACTGCCTTTACCCTTTCGGCTTCTCTCTTTTGCTCCTCAGTTCGTTCCCTCATTTTTTCCAACTCTTTCTTACTTTCTTTCAGTGCTTAATTTGTAAATAAATTAGTGCCAGTGCCCAAAAAATATTGGCCCTAAAATGCCAGGCGTGGCTCCGCATTCAGCGCGGTCGGGGAGCCGCCCTCAGCGCGGCGCGCAGGTCGTGCCGGTTCAGTGCTAGACCTACCTAGTTCAGTCCACCACCAGCCCATCACACTGCTGCTGCTCCATGTCACATGTTTGGCGCTGCAGCAACTGCTGGCAGAGGTTAGTAGTGGGATGGATGGGGAAGGGCACACATGGGTTGAGAAAGTATAATGCTTTAAAGTTGGAAAACACTGGTTATGGTCGGTGTAGTGGTTACAGCATTCCGGCAAACCCAGAGGCAAATTTGAACACACTTCTAAGTTCTAGACCACACTTGTTAGACGTCTGGACCATACTTTCTGTCCTCGAAGTGATAATGCATTTGATTAAATTGTTGCAAACCTGTGGATGTTATATTATTTGTCAATTTTGTAGAATTACCCCCCACCGCCCGTCCCACCCCCTCCCACTGCCCTGTTTCCCAAATGGCTCTGAGTGGAGCTGCGTTGCAATCATTGTCCCGGGGCTCAGGATAGCTCAGCAGTAATGTGCTCGATTGGAAGCAAAACGACACGAAGCAACACAGGTTTGATCCCTGACTCCTCGCTTAGAAACCTCTGGGTATTAAGCACGTTATAAATATGCAACAAAGACATGCTCCTCCTTAACTGCGCCTCGATGCCCCTGGGCTGTATGAGCGCTTTAAAAATGCAAATAAATAAAAAATCATTCTGTTTCAGTCACTGTTGCACTGTATTTGTCTCTACCCCTTCTGCCCCATCTGACAGTCTGTTAAAGTACACCAAGTATGGTTAATTGGTTACCTCAGGAAGAGCACCCTCCCCTCAGCCCGTACCTCAGTCACCTCATCCAGGTGTTTTGTGTAATCAATTTACTCTCAAGCCTTATCAGTCATCACATATCATAAATGCATCCCCCTTCACCCTTCCTTCAAGCATGAGCATGGTGATGTATAACTTGGAAAAAGTCATTTCTGCAAGACATTGTTGTGCAATCAACGGCCTGTGCTACTTCTGTTTTAGGGCCTCTTTCCACCTTAACACATATTAAAAAACGAAATATGTTTTGGCACTCAATATTCAGAAGCCAGAGGAGAATGCATATTCAGATATCTCCTTCCCACTGGCATGTTCTTGGCATACTTCACTAAACTGCAGGGTGTAACAGACACCCACTTCTATCTGAGGATTCCGATCTGAGGATTGTACGTGCTCTCGTTCGGAGCACATGCTCGGAGCGTATTGTACCCAGGTTAAGGGGCCAGATCTGGTGTATAAACCACACATCATGATAGAAAACATGCGCTGGAATTATGTAAAAAAAAAAAGTGAAAGACGGTTGAGAATTATATACGAATACTCAACTAGTGCTTTTATTTATGATGACAGATTAGTGGGTACGTGCACCATGTTTATCCCCATCTAGTTTCCATGTGTGTATCTTTGCCTGAAATGACATTTCAGAAGTTCGTCTTTGCATTGGCTTTTCTCGCGAAGTACAGCCGGTTCGGTTTCGGCCCAATATGTTGACCGTTCTGGACCGGGTCCCCTCGCTGAAGCTCGTTTGTGAACTAATGAGGCCGATAACATTAAAAGGAAGAACAGAAACACCCAGGCAAAAATTCACAGTTCATGTTTCGCTTAGATGAATGCTATCCAGGGTCGGACTGGGGCATACAATTGTCTCGAGTCGGGCTCGACACCAATGAAAAAGTGGCCAAAGTTCCAAATGACATTTCATTCCTTTTGTGACAGACTAGTGGGACCACGCTGCTGGCTGTGCCCGCCCGGTCCTGGGCCTTGCCCTGCCTTGCCTCAATCATGTAGGCTACCTTTCGTGGGGCCGCCACCACCACGGCCATGCTGAGCCTGATGTTGACGAAAATAGTCCCCACGGAAGGTAAGATTTTAAAAGAAAAAACTTATATTTGGGCAGCTGGGGCCCATCACTTTCGAAGTGATGGGCCACAGCCGCCACTCAAAATAAGTTATTTCTTTAAAAACCTACCTTCCGTGGGGCGGGGCCCCAGCCACTGGCCCCATGGAAGGTCAGGTTTTCACAGAAAAAAGTAAAAAACGCACTTTTGGGCACAATCCATGGGCCCGGCTGCCCGCGGCAGAGTCATCCGACTCAGTCTGTGGCAGCCGGCAGCCCCAGCTCACAGAAATTGGCCTGGGCCTGGCACTGACTGCAGTCAGCAGCACACTGCACAGAGGTCACACAGACAGAAGCCCGGGTGTGGATGGGTCCCTGGTGGGGTCCTGACTCCTGGGCAGTCAGGACACCACCAGGGGACCGTGCCGCCACCCGGGCCCCGACCTGGGCCTTGCCTGATCACTTGACAGTGACAGGCTCAGGCTGCACCGCAAGCAAAAAGTGACATACCTGCTTTGACGGCTGGGACCTGGTCTCCTGTCAGGGCCTCAGGATGGGAGGGGGGGCTGGTGCACATACTGGCACCCACACAAATGAAAAAGCAGGCAGATGTGGCCCCAGGAAGCAACTAGGCCGCACCACGTAAGGCAGACTCTCTCTCTCACAAGTCAGGACCGACGACGCCACGCCTCTACACCTTCACTTCACAGTAACTCGTGAAATGAAGGTGGCGCCGCACTGCCTCCTGTGGCAACAACACATCACCATGTAATTTCACTGGCTCCAAAGAACAGCCAATGAAAATTGCACATTCTGTGTTACTATACAGAATGTATCAAATACTGCATAGTAACAACAGAATGGTAGTTTTCATTGGCTGTTGTTTGTAACAGTTTGTTGTTCATTGCTATTGCTGGCCCCTCCCAGGCTCAGCCAGCCATGGCCTCCAACCTGCAAGCACGAGAGAGATTGAGATCAGAATGACAAATCCCAATGATTTATAATCGATGCAAAACGAAGTGGAAGAACAAACAAAGCAATTGCATGTACGCTGGCCCTGCATGAGTTCCGGTGCCCAAAAAAGAGTGCTGGTGTTGGCCACTGGCAACCACCCCCACAAATTAAGCACTGCTTTCTTTCCTTTCCCGTGCTCTCTCTCTTTCCTCTCTCTCAAGCTGCTTGATCAGTGCATTCTGCTCATCCCTTAATTCTGCTAATCGTTCCTCCAAAATCTCTTCCTTTTGTCGTAACAGCTCTTCCTCCTTTCTTTTCCCCTCTTCCCGTTTCATTTCACTCTTTCTGGTATTATCCTCGTCCATTTTCCTTATTACCTCCTTCTCTTCTCCTGTTAATGAACCTCGTAATTTTAATAATACCTGCGCAGCTACCCACTCATCATGTCCTATTGCCGCGATCTGTTCTTCGCCAGTCCTCCCCTCCCCTGCGGGCATTTTCCTACGAGCTGATCCCGTCGTACTAGTCTGTTCCCCTCCCGTGTGGCCACCTGTAGCTGTATATGGTGGCGTGCTGTATGCCGGGTTCGAGTACCCCTCAGCCGCCCTTAATTGTTCTCTTACTATTCCTCGTAGTTCTGTTAAAGGATATAACCCCCCTTCCTCCTTTTTCACTACCTTCGCTAGGGGCATATCGTCGCTCTGTTCCTTTTTTATTTCCTTTTCGTTTAGGTTGTTACTCTTTTCTCCTCCCTCTTGTCCGTTCCCCGTGTTCTGTGTGCCTTCACTCTCTTTTTCCCCATTCTCTCCTTCCTCCTTAATCTTCTTCGCTTCCGTTGTTTCCCCCATAGTGAACATTCCGTTTGGTCCTGGTCTTGACCCTTGGAACATCCTCCATAAGTTAAATACCTCCACGTGGTGTGTCAACTTCTTCCCCTTGTATGTGTTATGCAGATGGGTTAATAGTGAATGTTGGTTATATGGATCAAAACTGCCATTAGGCGGCCATGGTGTCGTCATTTAGTTGTCCGTCCCCTGTGTCCATTCTATGCTGTATTTGATCAGTTTCTCCCTATGGGGTGACAGTGTTTTACATATATGCTGTAGCGGGGTAGTATGGGTGCTCCCCCACCCTCCCGATCCTGTCCCGTATGACATAGTAGCACTTCACTTGTTATCTTACCCCTATTTGGTAGCGGTTATCTTGCTAACAGTGTGCGCTATACAATCTTAGACCTTTACCTGGCCCCGTAATTTTGGGGACTTGCGATTGTCCGCTAAGGAAAAATAGTAAAATATAGCATTTGCATTTATATATTCTTTTCTTTCTTTTCTTCCTTTACCGAACACCTTTACGGCCCCCTACGGCCGAGGCACACGTAGCCCACTGCGGCTGCGTGCCCCGTGTGACGTTCTTAGACAGCCGTCCCACTTTGTTTTACCCCTCCTCCTCTTTCTTCACTTGTCGTGGCCGGCGTTCTCCGTGCGCAGCCACGCCCCCCTTTTCACCTTGCCCCGATCTACTCGTTACCGTTTATCTCCGTCTCCACTCCCTTACCATTATTCTCTTCCCCACCACTCTCCGAAAAATGCCTTGTGTTCAAGATATCCTATGAAAGTCCTACTGGTGACGTCACTGATCTCTTCCAAAACTACTGGTAAGTTCTTTATATGTTTTTAAAAGTTCAAAATACGCTTGCAATCTACCCCCGTTAAACCCACAGCTGTCCTCTTGTCATGCCTGGAACAAGGTAATCAACAATATAATCAGACTGCGCACGCTGCGTCGCCTCGCGTGTGATACGCCCCTCGGCAGGAGGGCTTAACCAGCCAATTATCTTCCGAATTAGGCAACCAGCTAGCTACCGCCTACAGGGAAACGTCATCTATCTATCGAGTTTTCTGCTCGATTAATAGGGATCCTCATCTACTCATTGATCAATAATCACCAAATCGTAGGAAACCGCACACACACACACCCTTACAGGTGGTCGCGACCTAGGCCAATCAGTGTCTACGAGCGGCCGCACGTGATGTTTTCGTGCTCCGCCCCCTCCTCTTCCGTAACGTAGCGGACTGCTCTTCGCACTTGTCCAGCTACCATTCACTTCACCCTCAACACTAATTTATCAAACCTTCGCCGCTCACCTGTGTAACACCTCCCACCTCCCGTATTCTATTCCCTCCCCCTCCCTTACAATTTCACATTGCTTGTTGGGCGTGGCATACTCACCAAATTCTCTTGATGCGGGGCCGCTCGACTGCGTGCACCCCTCCAAGCGGCTCGCCACCTCCCCTCGTCTGGACCACGTCTGGACACTCACCAACCACGGGCGGGATACTTCTCAACCGGCTCCCGAAGGCCAATATCCGGATTGCGCTGTCCGGTCTTCTCGCAGTTCCGCGATGGTCCTGTAGTCCTCAAAAAGGGGGCAGCGGCAGAGGGGGCCACGCCGCCGGGCCTCCTCGCAACGAGAGCACTCGGAAAAATAAAATAAAAGCAGATCTTAAACAGACCTCAGCAGTGCCTCCAACTTGTTGGGGGGAAATTCTCCCAGGGTGGGCTGGGCCATCCGCGGACCCCCGGGAAGGGAGGCCCCAACTCCTCCCGCGTATCCCAAAAATGAGTATGAGGCACACGCAAGAAGGAAGGTGGTTCTGCTGCTGTTTATTAAACAACGGCAGGGATGGGTCAAGGATCGTACGCGTCCGTCCTGACTCTCTCTCGAAATTCGTCGGGCTCGCAGGCCCTTTTTACCTCAGTATGACACGCTACTCGCGTCACCTGGGAAAGTTAGCAAAAAACCTATCGTCACTCTGGATTGGCTCCTCGAGTGGTAGGGTTAGTATAGCATACATATAGAGAACGCTGTTAGTGGTTAAGGGTCAGTCAGGTGGTATACTTGGGTTGTCCCTTCTATTAGATACATGAAAATTGTTACATGAAGACCCCTGATGATTGGCTAATGTTAATGCGTCAGTGATAAGTGCCCCATGTTCTGATTGGTCTACTCGCGAGCCCCCCAGCCTGGGACCATCGTTGTTCCCAGCTGGCGGTGCACCTGTCATTTGCAACAATGTGTAACTATGTGTTTGTGCAGACAATGCGTGGATTTGTTCATATGCTTGAGAGCAGACTACTCCCAACGCCGCAGATGTCCATTGAGTCGCTTCATTGTTGCAGCCTGTGTCTCAAAACGTGGGACCCAGGCGCCTCCTCCCTCCTGGTCTGGCACCCTGTCAGGTTCGGCTTGGTCACGTGAGGAGAGACCGTGGTTGAGGCAGAATTCTGCACATTTAATGTTGCATTTTCCACTGTGTGTCTGGCTTAGTTTGCAGGTGTGACCTTGGCTTCGGCTTGTGGCATGCGAGTTTGCAACATTGTTCCCTTGGCTGTCCGTTGTCGCCGGGCTCATTCTGCTGGGTCAGCAACTGTAATCTTGCTCGTTCAATGTTCGTGGAGGCTCTTGCTTGCGGCCTACTTGGGCCTGGTGCATAGGTGGGGATGTTTGATGCACAGCACTTTAAGTTACGGTATCATATTGCTTTATCCCCAGTATCATGTCTTCGTTATATTTCTCATCGCAATGCATGGGTTAGGAGAAGCGTCAGCAAGCATTTTAGATGAGTTAGTTGTGCGTCTTGCGTTTCTGCATTTTGAAAAACCTATGTGAAAAATAATAAAGATGCGCGTCAGTGGGTGTGTCCGTCACCTACGTCATAGCACTCAATATGTTCTTCGTGTGGATTGGTGTGGGAGTGTCCAGTGTGCATGTTTGCACGGGTGTTCTGACCGTTGGCTAGGTCGTCATGGCATCTCTAACGATGTGTTTATTTACTGTTGAATGGTTCAGTTGAGTTCATCCATGCCGCAGGTGTCGGTTTGGGCAGGGCATGTTGGTGGGCACATCCGTATGTTCCTGTACCAGGGTATTTGGTCGTCTGGTAGATAGGCAAACTCCTCTCGTGGCGGGTGTCTGGGCCTCGATTCTCTAGGCCAGGGGCGTGAGGGGATTGGTGGGACTCTTTTGTCCCATTCTCCCACTTCACCAGTATGAGATCCTTTATCTTCAGCGCTCAAGTCAGAGGGAGGACACAGGCCCCCCTGGGTATTTTCGAGGTCATGTGTAAAATGAGAAGGTGTGACTGCCTTCTTTGAATTCATGCCGACCTGGGGATTCAAATCAAGTCGCCAGTTTCGCAGGATAGGCACTTCACCACTGCACCTTATAACCCAATGAAAAAAACAACTAAAAGTGAAATTACATTTTTCGGGACTGAATGTTCCAGGGCAAATATTGGCAGTGATTCTTGGAGTTTAAAACATACACACCTTTTAACATTTCCAAACACTATTAGAAGTAAATATCCTCTCTTCGTTTTTGGTGTTAGTTGGTTTTATAAAAGGTAAATGCCATTGATGTTGTGTAATTTGTATTGTTTTGGAAAGTCAATTGAATGACATTTGCATACGTCACCTTGATGTGTACATTTCTGGTGACGTCACATCCTATGTTTGAGTCCCCCGATTTTTTTTAGTTAGGAATTGACCCCTGTTTATCTTCCTGAGTAACCTCTGGTGAATGTATTTCTTTTTTCTTCCCATCAACGATAGGCCAACAAAGAAACTAAAGACACTGCTTCACTCTTTCCATAGTGCTCAATGGAAGTCATGCTGCCCATCAGCCCAGTGTTGGCCAAGCCGAGCACTTGGCGACATCTGCTGAAGTGACTTGTTTTCTTAAAGCCTTTTTTTTTTTTTTACTATGCTTTAGACTTCCTAAGTAAGGAGTCCTGGGCATGCAAAGGAACTGGGTTTGAACATCACCTCTTCCAATGCTGTTTTGCATTGCCCATTTTTTTTTTTCGTTTATCTTCATTTATTGCCTTTGGTTTTCCCATCGAAAAGTAAAGAGTACAAATACATATATTCTTGTGGAAGCAATTCGACTCATGACTTGGTAGCAATGGGAATCTGCCACAGCCAGTATACATCACTTGAGAGCTAGAGGTAGCAATCAATGACATGTTTTATTTCCCTCTTTACAAACAGTTATACATTTTAATTACTGCAACATGAAATACACATACTGTTTCACTGCAACATGTGCTACTATGTTCTCTGCCTTTCTGACCTTCTTTTCTTTGATTTATGGGTTGTGTTGTTATGTGGCCCCAACACATCTCTTACAATGAAAGGGGCCCCTAGGGGACCCTGACGTCTATGGAAACAAGGCGAGTCACCACACACGATAGATACTCCAGACACGAGGTTGTATTCCCAAAGCTAGGGTTTATTGCAAAGCAAAAGTCTCAGTTGGCCAACTCGGTCTCACGTCCCGCGACGTGTATCTCTAGACCTCGAGGGACGCAAGAGAGTGAATTACGTACATCAGTTACATATATAAAAAATGCATATCAAACAATCAGCTATGACTTGTTTAACACCCCCCCTTTATTGGGTTTCTTTGAACTTGGTGTGGTGATGGACATCTCCGACCACTATGACACCTTCAAACATCTATTCTAGTAACAATTTGCAATTTGTGCGTGCAAAGGCATCTTTCAGTTGTTGAATAGAACACAGCGCTTCTGTTCTTGGAAGCGAGCTACATACGGGGGGAAGAGTTGCATTCCGGACCTTGCTATCTATCAGGTGCTATTCGCGTCCTGGGAGCTGAGCACGCTCTAGCGGGCTCAGCAAAAGGGGGCCATAAGAAAAGCATAATTCAATCCTTTAGCGGTATTATTCTAACATATTCTACCATATAATGAAACTGGCTGGTAGCTGTAAAATTAAATACCCTGCAGCTCTGCTTCAAGGCTACATTCGGAGGGAGCCGGGCATTCTTCCTGGTGCTGCCTACGTTTGTGTTTCAGCGAACTCTTGTTATCCTCACGGCCCTGCGGCCTTGTCCTTTTCACATAAAGACAACAATGTTTCACAGTCGAGCAGTGTAAGCGGAAAATATACTGCGAAGCAATAGGGACAGAAAGCAATGAGCAATGGTTAGAAAACAAAATGGCGATTCTTCTTACATCAAAATGGCCATTCATTGGCAAACTCGAAAACCTATATTTTGTCATATCGTGCATGAGACGGTTGGCCCACGGCCACCAAAATGCGTTTGCTGTCTCAAAGTAGAGGTATCCATATCTCTAGACTGACAAACCCTCCTTTGGCCGTATGCCAAACGTCTCATCTATTTATTGAAACCTCCTCTAGTGATGATGAATAGGAAGTACTTATGTCTGAGTCCTGCATGCCATCGTGGACATCATTGTCTTCATCAATATCTATTGCCATCAACTCTTTTACTGCTCTCATCTCATTTGGGTCTGGGTCAGTTCGATCATGAGGTTGTTTTTTCTTTGCTATCAAATGCATACATCCTTCCGTACATCCCTCAGTTACCTCAGTGCAAACTATGGGTAAACAATGTATACAACAACACCACATTAGGAATATTCCACACACCACTACTAATATTGAGATCAACTTCCATCCCCAAGATCATAGTATTCCCCAAAACCAAGATTCTATTCCCCAGTTCCCTTCTCCAGTAGGGAGTTCAGAGCTTAGGACGTGCATTTTCTTTATTGCTTCAAAGATCGTGGGGGAATAGTCATCGACATAAACGTAACATGCTGATCCCACTGTTTTGCAAATTCCCCCACGATCTACCAGGATCACATCGAGAGCCATTCTATTTTGCAGCATCATTAACCTGATTCCTCTTTCTTCCAACGTCATGTTAAATAATATATCTGTTGTTGTGTTTATTGTATTCTTTAGGATTCTGGACAGTTGCCTCATATTATAGGAGTTCACTATCTGTCCTAAGAATGGAATGAATGATTTTGCTACATCAGTTGCTATTAAAACTCCTTCGTCAGTCCTTTTGACTCTATTTCTGGATAATCTGGCCATGGCTGCTGTTTCTAAGAGGAATACTCCTGGGAACAGTAGCCCTAGGTAACATGTACCTCCCCAGTTTCTGGGAAACCAAGGGTATGCTTTCTCTCCACATATAAAATAAGCTGGATCACATACGTATACTGGTTCTATTTCCCATTTGTGTACCACTGCATTCATACAACCAGCATATGTTCTATAAGTGATCACCTGAACCGGGCTTTCAGTAGTGGATATATTAATTATTGGTAAAAAAAATTCTAATGGGTGTATTGTTTCTACCCACCATAATATTAGGGCTGTCGATATTGGTGCTACCACGCTCATAAAGCACATTATTATCGTTAGTACCAGCATACAATTTGTTTTACCATGCATTTTTCTTAAGCTTATAGTCTTTATAATTGACTCATTCTCAGCAGTGGTGGTGCAGGAGGAGGGTGGAACCGGTCCCGGCATGTTTCTCGTCGTCCTTCTTCTTTCTTATCACAGTTTGTTGTGGGTATCTCTCTTCGTCTCGCTTGTTCTGATGTTAATAAGTTCAATGGAATTGTCACAGTTCAGTTCTGCCTGTCCTTTTTAGCCTGGATACGATAATTTGTTTTTAGGCGAGATCACTTGGCCTTTCTTATACTGCTCAGAGGACCTTTGATCAGTAATCTTATCGCCTTAGTATCATGTGCACCCAGCTTGTCCGCTCTGGTTCAGGACACATGTACTTTTTATGATCGCACCGAGGAGCCGCGAGTCTTGAATTGTCCGACTTGCACAATTCTCACGCTTCTCTCCTCTACACCTCTGGTTCCTTCTCCGTCCATGAGCTGAACCAGAGGTTGACATAAACACCAAAAAGAACTGTGGATCACTTTGTCTTCCGAGGCCGCAGGTTGTATCGCCTTGCTCCTGGTATCGTATGATCCGTGAACAGTGCCGGTGCACTTCCAGATTCAGGCTCGAAGTCAGCCTGTGGTGCTACTGCAGGTACTGGTGTGCGCAGCGCCAATGATGCAGATCTGTTTTTTGGCATAATGGCAAGTGCTGGTGAGCGCCAGAGGGGTACACAATTTGATTTTGCTGGTATCTGCAAGGCAGATTTCGCGTCAGTCACCAGTGATGTTGATTCTGCTGGGCAACGTTGGGGCACTCTTTGCCCTTCCCCCTCTTTGGCAATGATCTCAGGCTTTGTTTTGAGTTTCACTTCTCGTTTTGGCAGATTAGGTGGCTGCTTACTGGCAACAGTTTCTTTCGTTTCTGGGACCGCTGTCACTTTCCGATCATCAGTGTCAGGCAAGTCGTTCAGTGCAGTTGGAATCTTCTTGGCATGGGTGGCATGGATCAATGACTTCCTTCCATCCACCCTTATTGCCGTCTGCGTTGCCAAAAGTACTTGATTGGGCCCGCGCCACCTGGGTGCTAATGATGACTTTCTTTCAAAGTTCTTTCGCAGCACCCAGTCTCCTGGCTTCAGTGCGTGCCCCGGACCGGTGTATCTCACTGGTAATGCCTCCTGCACCTGCTGATGAATCAAACGCAATTTCTGCATTAAAAGGCCACAATAAGTACTAAGCACAGGATATTCTATCTCACTTAGTCGCTTTGGCTGAGGTGCGCACCAAACATTTGCCGGCCTCCCCATTACGATCTCGTACGGGGAGAGCCCAGTTTTAGCCTGCACAGACGTACGCATGCATAATAGTGCTATTGGTAATGCATCCACCCAACTCAACTTGCTTCCCGCACAAATCTTGCTAATCTTTGATTTACGAATCCCGTTTTGCCTCTCCACAAGACCGTCAGAACTCGGATGCCTTGAACTATGGAATCTCTTATCAATCTGGAGACCAGCACATATCTGTAATACCACTGCACCCACAAAATGTGGTCCATTATCAGACCATAGGACTCAGGGCAAGCCAAATCTAGAAAAGTACTCCTTCAACATTACTTTTGCCGTGCTAATTGCTGTGCAGTCTTTCAAAGGATATGCCTCCAGCCACTTACTGAATGCACAGATCACCACCAAGACGTATTTTAAGTTTTGGCACCTCTCCATCTCTATGAAATCAAAATGAATTACCTCAAATGGCATGGAGGGCGGGCCAAAACTGCCTTTTGGAGTCACTGTTCCCTTCCTACATTGTGTTGTAAACACGTGATACAGTTCTGCACCAACCTCTCCGCATTCTTTTTTATGTTTACATTCTGCCAAACTGTAGAAAGGTGCTGTATTATTTTCTTCGCACAGATGTGCGTAGGGCTGTGGGCCATTGTGACCATTGCAGTCATGTTTGAATTTGGCAACATCCAGTTTCTAGTTCCTTTGTCCACCCAACAACCCTCCAGATCTAACTCAGCAGATCCCTCTGCCCACCCCTGTATTTCATCGGCCGTAGCCTCGGCCTGCATTTCATTGACAGTCGCAACTCCATCTTCTATCATACAGGGTACTTCCTCTGTCTGAACCGTCATCATCTTGGTATTCATATCAGTGGCATTTTGTTTCGCAATTCTGTCTGTAAACGCATTTCCCTCTCCTACTTTACATGTTACTTTTTTATGTGCCTCGCATTTCACTATTGCTAGGCACTTTGGAAACGTGAGTGCAGACAACTATCGTACAATCAAAGGGCCATGTTGAATTCTGGCGCCATGTGATGTCAGAAACCCTCTCTCAGCCCAGAGTTGACCAAAATTATGAACCACTCTAAAAGCATACTGACTATCAGTATATATATTCACATTCAAATTTTCAGAAATCTCGCAGGCTCTGGTCAATGCTATTATTTCCGCCGCTTGTGCTGAATTATAGGGAATTCTTTTACTTTCTACAACACTCTCTAGGGTAGTGATAGCGTATGCAGCAGTTGTCGTGCCATCTGGTAATTTAAAACATGAACCGTCACAAAATAACTCTCCATCTGGCTCTTTCTGTGGGATATCACTTAAATCAACTCTTCCCTTGGTTTCTTCCTCAGTGACCATTAAGCAATCGTGGGGGGGGGGGTGATTCATTCTTCCCAATTTCTTTTATGGTTGGTGGCATTAATTCTGCAGGATTCAAAGCACTACACCTCATAATTTGGATATGGGGCGCGAACAAGATAATCTCATATCTTGTCAATCTAGCAGAGGTGAGGTGTTGCGTCTGAGTCCTATTTAATAGAACGTCTATGGCATGTGGCACCATCAGAATTAAAGTGTGCCCCAATACCATCCCTTCCGTTTGTTCCACTGATGCAGCAGCCGCTGCGACAGATCGCAAACATCGTGGTAGTGCGCGCGCTACAGGGTCCAGCGCAGAAGAAAAATAGCTGCATGGCCTATTTCTTCCACCTTGTTCCTGTGTCAAAACCGCCAATGCACATCCTTCACTTTCACACACAAATAGTCTAAAAATGTTCTCATAGTTCGGCATACCCAAAACTGGAGCCGAGCATAATGCAGTTTTCAATCCATCAAATGCTTTCTGATATTCCTCATCCCACTGCAAAGGCATAACCGCATCCTTTCTAGTTAAATTCACTAATGGTTTCACAATTAACACAAAATTACCAATCCATTGTCTGCAATATGAAGCCATGCCTATTATGGCTCTGACTCCTTTTTGTGTCTTTGGAATAGGCATACAAGAAATCATTTCTATGCGTTCTGGCGTTAGTCTTCTCCCTCCTTTCGAAAGTAGGTAGCCCAAATAGGCCACCTCCTTTCGATTATACTGAAATTTCTTCAAACTAGCTTTATGGCCATGTGTCGCTAGATGTGACAGTAGTAATACAGTGTTTTCTGTACAAATCTCCTCTGTGTCTGCAGCTAGCAATAGATTGTCTATGTATTGCAAAAGTACACAACCCACGGGTAATTCCAGCATGTCTAGCTGCTCTTTTAATGCTCTACTGTAAATACTTGGACTTTCCGTGTAACCTTGCGGAATCCGCGTAAATGTAAATGATCATCCTCCTAATGTGAACGCGAACAGATATCTGCTGTCCTTGTCCACTGGAATACTGAAGAATGCGTTTTTCAAAACTACTACACTAAAATATTCTGCTGAAACAGGTATCATTGTCAATATTGTAGTGACGTCTGGCACTAGAGGAAATTGTGGATCTACTACCTTATTCAATGCGCGTAGATCAATTATGAAACGGTATGGTACCTCACTACCTCCTTTTTTATAAACCGGAAGAATCGGGCTGTTGCATGTACTGCCTGTAATTTCCTCGATTATCCCTAATTTCACCAAATCTGTAACAATACTCTTCAATCCTTTCTCACCTTCAACCACAATTTTGTATTGGGGTATTCGCGGTAGGGTAACACCTTCTTTCAAAATAATCTTTACTGGCTCTATCTTTAAACATCCCACATCGTTGTCATGCATTGCCCATATACAGGTTGGTACTTTATTTAGTTCCCCTGGTAACGCTTTGGACATGAATTCTGACACAGGGGCATCGTGTGGCCATATCGTTAGAAACACTCCGTCTGCCGTACAATGTATAACCGAAATTAGTTTTTTCAACAAGTTTAATCCCAACAAATTCTCCCCACAATTTTCTGTTAAAAGGAAAGACAATGGGCCTCATTACGACCCTTGCAGAAATCGAAAAACGATGGCGGAAATGTAATACCGCCATCGAATACCGCTCGTTGCGAGTATGACCCGTCACCGTAAAGTATGATGCCATTAGCAACACCGCAGTGAACGGCAACGCTAACTGCACCAAGTACGCGCACGCGCGCCCTGCAAAACCGGAATTACCGCCATGGCGCAACGGTACGCGAATTCTGACCCTAGCGGACATGTACTGAACGCCATCAAGCATGGCGGAAAGTACCATTCCGCCATGGTGAGAAATACAGCATCGTGAACCAACCGTAAATGGCCCTACTGAGTGCCTGTACTCCACTCCCTGCCCACATTGCACAAATCCTCGCAGGCGCAATGCAGCCACACCATGCAACCAGTGAAATGTACAAGTCACCCATGCATGCCAACGTAGAAATGCATGCAGGGGCTCCAAGTGCCTTGTGAGTGGCCATCCATTTTCGCCATCTCACCATTGCCATACTGATGCAGCACAGGCATGTGAAGGTACAAGTACAGCAAAATGAACATTAAGATTACAAGACACAAAACAACAGTAGTCCCCCATCGCTTGCCACCAGTGTAAGGCAACATCCAAAGCAGTATCCTGAGGGAGATTGCACCAGCCCTGTACACTTGCCAGTAAACAAACCAACCATCAGCATAAGCATGTACCACACAAGTTGGCAGAGTGACTGAGCAGCCAGGCTCATCTCAAGAGGGGCCGATGGGAGCTGCAGGGCACAGATGGCACGAATACAGAAGCTATTCCAATGGACATGACCCCAGTCTCCCTCCAACAAACGCACGCAAACACAGGCACCTGTGACTAGCCATATACTGATAATCCCACCATTCCACCAATCGACCCGGCTGACCGGCATCTGTTGGCCAAAAGCTAATCCCCCACCCCTGAGCATGACATCATTAAAACAGTCACAATGGCAGCCCCTATCCGTGACCATACTGTGCTACGTAGGCAAACGCGGCCAGTACAATACCACGCAACTCAACTCAGAAGCCGGAACACAATGCAGATCCTCTCACAATACATAGCGCCACAAATCGGAAATTGCTACATCACCTGCAAAGAATAACGCAACACGGCAAATATCGGAATACAATTTTAATGCACATCCAAATAACAAAGGCCATACAGCAATTTGCACATTAACCCCAAAACATCAATCATCACCGAGGGCTGCATCCGCAATAATTGACCAGCTTCCACTTGTGTGACGCCCTGTTCCTTGATGGTACACATGGCCTACATTAACGTTCCAAAAGGCAACATGGAAGCGCCTAGAACCGCAGGGCCGTCCCATGAGGTAGGCACTAGTCCAGCTGAAAGGCTGAAATGTTGCACCTAGCCACCAGTACTGCGTAAGGGCATGTGGCCCATTGGCGATCGTCCCATAAGATCGTAATGGTGCTCCACTGATTAACCCGAAGCTGCAGGTGTCGAGAGTAAAACCCATCTGGAGGAGTGGCGTACAGATGGCAGCTGCAAAAGGGCAGGAGATACCTGTCACCCAAATGAAACACAAAATAACTGTATGGCCATCAGGACTTCTGATGCATTACACACTTCATTCAACACACCAAATCCACAACCATATGCGTGCTAGCCCACTCCAAAGGAATATATACACCCCGAAATCAGTAGCGAATCATAACGAAATTAATCGAGGTGAATACACCATTACTAACGTTTGTTTCTGTGCATGCGTCCGTCAAGACAGAACCCATAACATGGGATTAGTAACATGCATAGACACAAGTGTATGAAGGCGCGTCGAGACAGGGAGGATCCAACAAGGGCAGATAGACGTTGGTCCCACTATGGCAGCTTTGCATCACATAGCGCAGGGGAAGGGGATCGATTAAAAAAACCCATGTACATGGCAGACTCTAAATTAAATCATCTGTCCATGCATCCATTCATCATTCCCTCATCCCGCCATGAAAACGCATGAAGATTCACTCACATAATATTTGAAACTTCCATTGCGTCTGTGCGTAATGCAGTCTGCAAAAACCACTGTGCTCCTGGCCGGATCTGTAGTGTTGTGAAGCAACATGGATTTGGGAACGTCCTGCCTTATCGTCCACTACGCTATTGCGCATCCCATTCAATTCATATCATTCATTGCTTGCTCGTTATGGGCCCTGTCCCAAGGACATTCAACAATAGAACGTTATATTTCCAGGCAGACCTGTGGGCGTCTCCTCGCCGCTAGTTCAAAACCAAAAGCGCTGTCCTTCGAATTCCTCATTTGCAACATTACGTCGAAAAGGCTTCTGTGAACGCTTGCATTCACAATTACATCAATGTAGTGCGGCTGTGTGTGATAATGCTAACTGGCTACAATCACAAATGGGACACCACGGCCGTCGGTGAAGTACGTTACTGTGCTGCATGAGGGTCCGCCGTCGATCGAGTCCTACATTCCACTGATCCTTCCAAAGGTTGTTCGCGACTACAAATATAGTATGTGTAACAATGGGAGCATAGCATAATATTCATTCAAAGTACATTACACTGCCATCGGGATTTGATACATGATTGCAATTGCAAGATGCCATGCGGCCAAATGCAGCGTTTCGTGCGGGACGTGCTCGCCCAAAAGGGATTGCTGCTGCCACAGGTTCAATCAATCAGCACAGGTGGAGCCCATACAGCCTGACAGCACATAAATTGCACACCCAAACCCCTCCCACAACCACACCCACTCCAAAATGCTACTGGCAGGACTAGCGATGTTGGCCCTGGGGGACCAGATAGCACTGCAAGTACTACAACTACAAGAAGATGATGAACAACAACTGCTACAACAACCGGCCGCACAGAGGAGACGCAGGAGAAGGAGGGCAGGGCAGGGGCAGCAAGGCCCACCACCACAGCCACTACCACCACGCAGGCAGCCCGCAATCCCACGCCTCCGAGCTAATCTGTTCAACCTCACTGCTGAGCAGATCCACACCCTCTACCGTTTGGACCGGGACACCATAATCGCCATTGTGGACATGACACACGCTGACCTTGTCAGCTTGATAGATAGCCCAACCGCCATCCCACCCCTACTGAAGGTGGTGTCTGTACTCCACTTCCTGGCCACTGGCACCTACCAGCACACAGTCGGACAGTTGCATGGCATTTCACAGCCACTGTTCTCACGGACACTCTTCCAAGTGCTCGATGCCCTCCTGAAGCACGCTGACGACCACATCACACTACCGCGCACGGACCAGGAGATTACCAACGCAAAAGTGGGATTCCATGCACTTGGCGGCATCCCGGGTTGCATTGGTGCCATCGACTGCACCCATGTTGAATTGGTTGTCCCACATGCCATGGAGGTCCAGTACCGCAACCGGAAACAATATCATTCAATCAATGTGCAAATGGTGTGTGACTCCAACAGGATCTTTACACATTGTTGTGCCCGATTTCCAGGATCTACCCATGATTCTATGGTCCTGAGGAACTCTAGAATACCACGCTACATGGAGCGACACGTAGGGCACAGATCCTGGCTACTCGGTGAGTCTCATTCCATGCATGACATCGTGGCCCATGTGATGCGTCAATGACCTTGCAGGAAGGGGGGGGGGCGCGTACATAGCACTCTCATTCCACTAACACCCTTTATTTGCCACATACAGGTGATGCCGGCTATCAACTGAAGTGATGGCTCCTTACACCACTCCGGAACCCACAGAACCAGCATGAGGAGGACTACAACCATGCCCACTCACGTACCCGTGTAGTTATAGAACAGGCATTCGGCCTACTGAAGGCTCGTTTCCGCTGCCTCAGCAGGTCTGGCGGGGCACTCATGTACAGCCATGAGAAGGTTTCAAAGATGGTCATGGCATGTGTCATGCTGCACAACATGTGCGTACGTAGAAATGTGCCCATGCCCACTGACGCTGAACTGCATGCACCTGAAGATGGTCATGATGAGGGTGGGGATGTGGCGGCACCTCAAGGAGTCCGTGAGGCACAGGATGCACGTGAAATCCGACAGAGCATCATAGATGCATGCTTCTAGCAACCACGCATGGTGCCTATTACATGTAAAGGGGACTTGTCGCACTGTGTGTGTGTGTAGTACAAGCACATTGTGGACTGTACGCCTATGAAGGCCTCGTACGCAAAGATCAATGTCCACACATCTCATTGGATGATTATGATGAACTGTATTGCTAATGTGAATTGATTTATACACCCTATGGACCCGCCACCCAGAATAGCCCAACACACCCCCTCCACCCTCCTACCTCTCCCCCGAACACCAGTGTCCAAATATGCATATTGTCCGTGGGTAGACGCTATTGCAAGCCCCCTCTCTGGGTATCAGGGGCACCCCTGCCTGTGGAGCGCAGGTTCCTGCCAGATCTACGTTGGGGGCTGCCCTGGACGGAACTTGCAACGGATGATGTCTCTGCCTGCTCGCGTCCATGCATGTCCCTGAGGGTTTGTGAGAGCTCAGTGAGCACACGGCGCACAGCGGAAAGTTCACCACATACGTCTTTGGACGTCGCATGCAGTTCCACCCTCAGGCTCTCGGTGCTTTTCTCCATTTGTGCTCTCAGGATCTCGTTGCTTCTCTCCATTTCTCCCCTCAGGCTCTCACTACTTTGCTCTATTTGTGCCCTGAGTGTCTCTGTACTTCGCTCCATTTGTGCCCTAAGTGTCTCAGTGGATGTTTCAATGGCTGCCCTAGAACCCCCACAATCATCTGCATGCTCCTTGAGGAGCGTGGCCACTTGCTGCTGTTGCTCGATCAGCTGGTCGAGGGACTGTTGCCTCTGCTGGGCCATGGACATTTGCGGTGGTGTGACAGAGGGGCTGCTCAACACATGTTGCCTTGCCACAGGGCTTGTGGGGGTTGGCCAGTCGTCGTCTTGTGGGTGCCCCTGCGTGGTTTCCTCATGGTGTAGGGGATGAAACATACACGGGGATTGGGACAGGTCATGGATGGGTCCCACGTCGCCAGCACTGTTTTCTGTGTCGGAGCATGCTGGCATGACAGCTGTGTCACCTATGGTGCTGCTACCACCAGAAGCAGTGCCATCTGATACATCCTTTGGGGGGACCTGTGGTGCTGGTGTTGTGGACATGCTGCCTGCTGGGGTGCCTGTTGCAGTCCCCTCCAGTGTGCTGGCACTTGATTCCTGCTGCTGCCGTGTCTTGATCCGTGCACCTGAGGTGGAGGGTCTTTGGCCGTTGGTCTTGGCCCTCTTTGCAGGTGTGCTGGTAGGGGTGTCCTGCAGCTCGTCGTTTGAATCGGACCCTGTGGTGGAGTAAAGGAGGGCGAGCGTTAGTTATGGGTCTGTGGATATTGGAATGGCAATGTATCACATGCATTGGGGTGGTACATGAGGGTGATTTGGGACTGGGCCTTGGAGGTGGTCTCATTTTTGTGTGCATTGATGATGCTTTTATTTTGCAGCCTGCAGTTGGGGGTGCATGCTGCACATGTAGGGGGTGGTTCTAGGATTTTAAATTATTTATTTATTTATTCTGACTTTTAGAGGGCGCTATCAGGCCAAAGTATGTATTGCACTATGGGCACACATGGTACTGCACATGTTTGTACTTTGTGGATTTGGCATTGTTTCATTTGGCCAACCTACCTGATTCTCTGGATGTCGGCACTCCTTTCTCCATCCCTCCGACTCCCTCTATGCTCTCCATTCCTACGGTGGAGGCACAGATTTCCTCCCAGGGGGTCAACTTGATGGGCGAATCTGATCCTCCCCCGGTAGCTGTGGCAATGTTTCTGTTAGCTGAAAGTATGCTCCGGACGCGTATCCGCAGGTCGTCCCATCGCTTTCGACATTGCTGTGGGTTGCGGGGTGCGGTCCCCACCGCACTTACACGCTGTGCCACCAGGGCCCATATGGTCTTCTTGTTGGCAAGGGCCGTCCTGGTCATTTGAGTGGAGAAGACGACGGCGGCATTCTCCTGGAGGGCCTCTGTGAGCACGGTCAGTTCCTCATGGGAGAAGTGGACCTGCCGCTTGCGATCACACGCTTTCTTAGCTACTTTTCCCATATTTATGTTTTTAACTGGAGTTGCTAACGGGTTGGGATGTGTCTCAGGGTTGGATTTTTAATGGTTGTGTTGGGATTCTCATTTTATAGTTGTGCGGCGTGCTGTTTCCCGTTCCGGCTACATGTTTTTACTTCCGTTTCCGTATATTTACGGTGGCCGTAATTTGCGGTGCCCGCTCATTACGGTGACCGCTAAGATGGGTGGCGGAATTGCACCTAGTGCGGCGTACGACGGCGGTAAGGGGCGTTTTGGGGTCATTTCCGCCATCGCAGCCTTTCCGATTCCGCCATGGCGTAATGCTCGTGCCCGATGGGTCGGAATTAGCCGCACTTTGCTCCATCGTGCAATGGCGGAAACGCTATTTACGCTATGGCGGTCAGGTCTGTTGATTTCCGCAAGGGTCGTAATGAGGCCCAATGTTCAGTAAATGGTCCTGTGGTAACTGGGACTGGTTTGGACACTGGGTTTATGACTGGTGTACCTGCGAACCCTACGGAAATGTTCTTTTGCCCTGACAGTGGTATATCCAGAACCAAGTGATGGTCTATTGAACACTTCTATGCTCCTGTATCTACAAGAAAGCGGTGCTCCTCATTCCCGACTCTCATTTCTATGTAGGGTCCTCTCTGATTCACGTGAATAGACACTGGTTCCGACCCCTGTCCTGGGCTGTCCTATTGGGGAAATAACACATCATCCGATGTGTAATCATTACTATTACTGTAATACGTGTTTGGCTGTGTATCGAAAACATTTCCACTCTTCCCTCTATTTCCCCCACTCTGATTTCCATATTGTTGATTTTGCTGTCCCTGACTCTGGTTTGGGGCATTTTGGTATTGGCCTTGGTTTTGATTACCTCTTTTATTGTGATGCTGCTGCATACTATTCCTATTTGGTCCATTCGCTCCTGGGTGTCCTCTATGATGTCTCCTCTGACCAGACCCATTTCTATTCTGTAGATGCGGACATTACGCTCGCCAATGTCCTTCCTCTTTACAATATGCACACTGATTCGGTCCCACTGTTCCCCCATGCATATTCAAATTACTCCTTCCTTGTGCGTTCCCTCGCCCTCTATTATGTCCCACTACTTGCTGCATTAATACTTGTGTCTTTAGATTTACCCTATCCATCTCTTCTTTTTCTTTTCCTGCAGTCACTCTGCGCTCATAATATTGGGCCATATGTTATACTTCGCCCAACGTTTTTGCTTGCCATGCACTCTCTGATGTCATTATTAGATCCTGAATTGGAAGTTTTAACCCCCTCACATATTTGTCAACAAATAACCTCTTTCCTGCTTCCGAACCCACATCCTGCCCACTGAAATCTGTGAATACTTCTTCGAATCTATTAAAATAATCTGTAGCCAACTCATCCTTGCCTAGTACACATGCAGTCAATTTGTCCCATTGAATTCTTTTCTCTGGGAAAATTGCTTTTAACTTCTGCACTATACATGCTGATAATGCCGCCAGGTTCGCTCCTGGTGTCCCTCCAACCGCTTTATTCCTATCTTCTATTATCAAGTCCGCCCATGTGGTGCCAACGGCTGTTGGGTCATCTACCTTCCTTATTTGTTTCCATATGTCTGCTGGCAGGATCACCGGGAATATTAAGTCTGTATCACCCATGGTAAGCACGGAAGATTGTAAGCAGGACTCTACTTCCTTGTAAAACCCTGCAGGATTCTTTCTTATATCAGGAATGGTCTGTTTTATGTTGTTCACCTCCTGTCTGGAAAAGGGGACATGCACATATTGGACGGTGTAATGGGCTGGTGTTACCTGCGCCGCTGCACCACCCACTGCGGTAACCTCCACTTTGGGCACAAAGGTAGGTGGGACCTCTCTCATTGGAAATGCCCCACTTACCGCCCCCCTCCCCTCTCTTAGATGTAACAATATTCCCAGATCCAATGATAGAGCTGTTTCTCCTGTCCCTCGCTCTAGTGCTCTTCTATATACTGCCATTATTTCGGGTGGGCTGGCCTTATCATTTTTTATATCTTTGTCTAATAAATGTTCAGCCATCGACTGTAGTGCTTTTCTTTTCATGGGCATGGAATATTCATCAAATATCTCGTGTATGTCCATTGTGGGGATACTAGGATCCAACATCCATCTAAACGCTTCTCGTATGCATACCTTTAACTTATCGCCCCTTTGTACTGACAACATTGAATGTCGTCGTTGTATATATGGCTCTACAGTTTCCTTCCTATTTCTCCCGATATTTCTATTCCTGTACCCAGATGTAGCAAACATTTCGGCATGATCATTATCTAATTCATCTTTAAGCTCAAAAAGTCTATATACATGTTCTCTCACTTCTTCATCCCTCTCCCTACAGCGTGCTAAAGCATTCAAATCTAACAATCGCTGTGGTGGTAATTTCCCAGTTAGTTGTTTCCATTTCTCCACCAAATATTCACCCATGCATTCCAACACTACCTGTCTTTCGGTGCTTCTACGGAAGTAGTATATCGAAGCCACTGCTGCCGTCCCATCATTCCCGTCTATATACATCTATGCCTGTTGCTGCAATTCCACCTTCCTTTCTTTGCTGATTGTGCTGTGGGTTACCCTCATGCACCCCCGTTGGTCAGTCCCGCCTCTTGCCCCCTTGGTTTCAACTTCAACCCCGGGAAGAACGGACGGTACCGAGTCTGTGGCTGAGGTGGGAGGTGCGGATGGGACAATGGGAACAGGGAGTGTCTGTTGTGGGCCTGATTGGCTAATAGGAAGTGTTACGCGCACGGTCTGT
Source organism: Ambystoma mexicanum (assembly GCF_040938575.1). Taxonomy (NCBI): domain Eukaryota; kingdom Metazoa; phylum Chordata; class Amphibia; order Caudata; family Ambystomatidae; genus Ambystoma; species Ambystoma mexicanum. Next base: position 1,370,202,649 of record NC_090931.1, read on the forward strand.
GGCTGCGGGAGGGCTTGAGCTACCGGAGGGGGAGCTTGAGCTATGGGCGGGGTCTGTGCAATATCTACTGACGTGTCTGGTCTTACTTCTGATCTTGGGCCTTGTTTTGTATGGGTCAATATATTTTCTATCAATTCATCTGCTATGTGTAATTCTCGTTGTGCGTATATCTTTTCTATATTCAACTGGTCACGCCTACCTGCCCTTCTTAGACTCTCAGTCCACTCCTCTTCTTTCTCTTCCGCTACTTCGCCTTTTGATTTATGCCTGCACGCATGCTTTGCTCTGCTTTTAAATCGAAGCATTGCTTCCTTTCTCCAGTCTTTAATAGTCTCAAATGCTTCAGGACGCGCTTTCTTTCTTATCAACACCCTTTCCAGGTTGTCTATCCTCGCTATCTCAAAACTACCATTAATCGGCCACTGATGGTCTTGTTGCTTTCTGGTTTGCCTATGCCAAGTCTCACAGAATATTATCGCACCCACTCCATACTTCACATACATCTCACACGCCGGCGTTCCCCCAGGTGGTACAATTTGGCCATCTTCCAAAGATTGTCTACCACAGCGGAAAAACCCTGCTAGGGTGGACAATACCCCAGGCATGTTTCAACCTTCCCCCTAGTTAATCAACCTTACCTAGGGCGTTTGATTTTGCAATGTCAACCAATATCAGGATACTTTGAATCAGGGAATGACTCACCTGATAAATCAATTCATCTGTATACTGACGCACCAAAGGACGTCGTGTCTGCGTTTCTTGGCTTCCGCCTCGTTTCGGGACCCTCACCTCCTTGTTCTCTAGCCAGGCACGTCGATCAGGGATCAGATGTGTGCAGATCTGCAAAGGAGTCTCTCATCACTTTCACAGGGCACCCCCAACACCTCTTGATCCCGGCTCGATCGTCCCGTCCTCGCAATTCTCTGTCTTACTCAATTACAACGTCTCCGACCACTATGACACCTTCAAATATCTATTCTAGTAACAATTTGCAATTTGTGAGTGTGAAGGCATCTTTCAGCTGTTGAATAGAATACAGCGCTTCTGTTCTTGGAAGCGAGCTACATACGGGGGGAAGAGTTGCATTCCGGACCTTGCTATCTATCAGGTGCTATTCGCGTCCTGGGAGCTGAGCACGCACTAGCGGACTCAGCAAAGGGGGGCCATAAGAAAAGCATAATTCAAGCCTTTAGCGGTATTATTTTAACATATTCTACCATATAACGAGACTGGCTGGCAGCTGTGAAATGATTAAATGCCCTGCAGCTCTGCTTCAAGGCTACATTCGGGAGGGAGCAGGACATTATTCCTGGCGCTGCCTACGTTTGTGTTTCAGCAAACTCTTGTTATCCTCCTGTTGTCTGTCCTTTTCACATACAGACAACAATGTTTCACAGTCGAGCAGTGTAAGCGGAAAATATACTGCAAAGCAATAGGGACAGAAAGCAATGAGCAATGGTTAGAAAACAAAATGGCAATTCTTATTACATCAAAATGGCCGTTCATTGGCAAACTCAAAAACCTATATTTTGTCATATCATGCATGAGACGGTTGGCCCACGGCCACCAAAATGCGTTTGCTGTCTCAAAGTAGAGGTATCCGTATTTCTAGACTGACAACAAGGTGATTGTTCATGTGACACGGCTAGGTTTGTGGGAAGAGCCCTGCACATTGTAACAATTGTGCCTAATATAGTCATGCTAATACTGTGTGTTTATATCAAGTGAGTGGATTTCGCCATTTTCACTAGTTTGATCATTACTTCCATCTAGCAAGTACCTTTTTTCCTGAATTATATATAATGAGTAATGAGCTTTTGGCAATTCCTGAATCTTGCAACCACAATGAATTCACCAAGGAATATATTCTCCAATGCTTTTAATTATAGTTATGGAAATGTGTATTCATCATGATGCATCTCAGAGCACAAAGTATTTAAAAGCAAAATAACCCTGATTCATGGAACTGTGCAAACTCTAAGTCCGTACAAAGTCATGTTTACAGTACAAAATGACGTTGCACTGACTTTGCCCTGCAAAAATACATTGTGCACAGTTCCATGAATGAGGGTTAATATGTTTATTAGGAAAAACATCCTCCCCTATCAAGTGCAAAACAAAGAACATAGCAATACCTTTAGATGTCATTACAAAAGGATAAGTCATGCAACAGTACAAAAAACATAACTTTGTTTATTTTAGCAACAATTCAGTTCCTAACCAAAGGAGACAAACAGATAGTGTGAAACATATCTACTAGCGAAAGGAATGTGAGTTTCACTTGGAAGTCAAAACATAGGAAACAAAATGTCAGGTAGTATCCATTATGGATTTCGCCTTAAATATAGTCATGGGAAAAAAAGATGTATGTGTAAAATAGTAAATTTTGTGGGTGTCCAGTCATATTTTCGAATGCAATATTTTCGAAAGTCAAAATGTCGATTTTTTTCGAGTTGATGTTAATACAAGGTAAGTGTTTATATATGTTTTATTATGCTTTTTTGAACATTGATATTATTTACAATGTTTTACTAAGTTTTTTTGAACATCAATAGTATATACCATGTAATACTTTGCTTAAATATATACATATATAGGTTAAATAAATATATATTTATTTTAAACTTCAATTTTAAATAAATAAATAACAAATTGCAAACTGTTAACATTGAACATTTAGTTTACTTTTTCTCCAATAGATGGCGATATTGTTTAAGAAATGTGATTGTTCATTTTGTTTATATATGGTAATTGAATTCTACGTAAGGTTGCGTTACTCTACGTATGCGTAGGCGCCATTTTTAAAGTTCATTCTTGCAGCGTTACCATCGCGTTCGGGTCTCCGTGCTTTCGTGTGGATTTCTTTTTGGATTTTCAAGTTTTTTCACCCTTTTCCATGGATGCAATGGATTTTTTTTTACTGGATTCGATGGATGTATTTTTTTTTCCGGGTTGGATCGTGGATTTTTTTCCATGGACTTTCTTGGATTTTCAACTTTTTTTCCTTTCCAGATTTCAATGTTATGGATCGCACATGTGGATTTTTTTTTTGGATGGTGTTTTTCCCTGGATTGCTTGTTGGATTTTGGGTTCCTTGGATTTTGCTGCTTGTTGCTTTTTACGGTTACTGCTTGGATTTGTCATGGTGGATTGGTGATTCCTCAAAAACGTGAGAATTTTTAACATTTTAAATTATACGCTATTGAATCTAGGTAGTTGTCTTTGTCATTTTCATTAAAATTACGTACTATTTGCTCAAGGTGTTGTTCATAGTCTCTGTATTTTTTTCTTTTTTACCTCTGTGTTTGCGAGTGAAATTGCTTGGGAGATTCGAAATTCCTGATGTGATTGTTCATTGTTCAATTCTTTCAAAAAATGCCATAAATTGGGATTACTTGTGTTGAAAGTTTTATTAATACGGCTGGGCCATCCTTCAAGTGAATTGTTTGTTCTAGGTCGCCCTTCCAAGGTTGCTTTGTAGCAATTCCATAAGTTTATATTGTATTTTGGCCTTCTTCTGGTGCCATTCGTAGTTAATTGTCCAATCCATGTATTTTCCATGTAATCTAACATGTCCGAATTTTCTTCCTCATGATTTTTAAAATAGTCAGTGTCAATTAAATGTTCATAGAAATGTATAACCTGATCTTCTTTCACAAATGCTAATCCGAATAGTTTTTTTATGTTATGTTGAAAAGTGCTGTCATCTGTGTATTTACTAGTTAGTCCAAGTTTTTGCAGTTTTTTCCACATCGACTGAGTAAAATGAAAAAAGCAGCCTTGTATGCTAGAATCAGGATATATTGAAGAAATGCCTTAATCTGTGCTAATTCAAAATCCATGATTATGTTTTTGGGTTTCGAATCTGGTACAGTATCCTTGATTTTGTTCAACATGATTCTGTAGGTTTCTTCATTTTATTTGGGCATTAAAACATAAACAAGTGGAATTAGTTTGTTATTTATTGTTCCATGTATTGAATAAAATTGTTGGAAGGGGTTCGGGCATGCTTTGAAAGTTGCGTCACCTTGCCACTGGGCACTTTCACGTAGATGCTTGAAATTGGTCGCAGTTGAAATATCAACATTTTTTTCGTCTCGTACTTCAGTGGTAGAATGGTGGAAATTTTCTCCATTAGCTGTCACTCTAAACACTTCTGGTATGGTGATGTCATTGTATGTTGTAGGTGCTGGTGGCAGATTTTCCTTTTGCTGTTTCTTGCGGTTTACTGTTCGTTGCATATGTTTTTCACTAGGCATCTGCGCAGATATGTGTGAAGGTAACGTTTCACATACCGTTGATATTACCAAACCGCTTGCCTGTCCAGGGTTTTCTATTGCCTTTCTTTTTAGCTCTTGGAGATTTTGTTTTATTACTATATTTGTCTTGTCCGGTAGATGGTTGTGTTCTCCCTTTATTTTTGTATTGGAACATTCAACTATAACTCGTGCGGCACATTTTGATCGTCCATATTCAATGCATTTCCAGTACGAGCGTTCATTTTTTTCCAATTCCTTATTATAAATGTATCCGTTCAAAACCAGCTGTTTTCCGCCTTTTTGCGAGGTTATGTATTCAACCCTTTCTGTCATGTTCAATCTAAAATAACGGAAGAAAATTTTTACTATGTTTGCCATACACTAATAATAATATATTTTTCGATTTAAATATCTAGTTACATATTTTTTTTTTATATTACCTGATTGTTTGCCTGACGTAGCCGAATCGAATCCACTGTAGTTCGCTCTGACTCTGGTCCTGTCAGGTAACGACAGTTGTCCACAACCATCATCTGTTCCTTTTGTTTTTAGGCAAGGTTCTTTACTCGTGGGTGTCACATATTGGCTTAACCCTTACTACTCTTGATTCTATGGGGTTTTCGTTAGTCATAATGTACTTTATTTACAGATTGGCAAACGGTTATGTGTTGTTGGTCGAGAGGGGGGTGGGAGAGTTTCGGCGTAGAGGTAAGGGGGGGTTGGGGAGGGTAACCCCCCCCCATAAAAACGGACGATTACCATTACTTCACATCGGTATCTTAGTACTATTGTTCGACTTTTTTTTCGACATTTTTGTTTCGACTATTTGTCTTTTCCTATTATATGTATATATTTTCGACATATATGTTTTCGGAATTTTTTTTTTAGACATTTTTGTATTTCGGTATTATGTTTTCGACATTATGACTATAAACCAATTTATGACTATAAACCAATTTTGTGTCAATGTAATCTAGCCAAACCATGATTATTTTACAAATCAATCTGTGAATCAGTAATTTCATTGAGGCGCTTTGGTAATTTCAATTCTAAAGAAATATTAATGTCTTCTTTTGTCGTTTTGTCGGTGACTCATATTTCATGGTCCCTGCTGCATAAATGGGTTAAGCACTTTACTTGCACGTTCTTAATGCTCACAAGGCCTAGGAGGACCTCCTCTTTCTTCTCTTCATTGTTATTATATGTATAAGCGCCTTACAAATGCACAATAAGATACAAATAAATACATTCCCACTCTAAAGAAATGTCCAATTTATCTTTTGTGGGTGACACTTATTTCATGGTCCATGTTGCATGAATGGGTTAAGAACTTTAAAAACACACCTGTGTAGTTGTCTCATGGTAGATTTCTCCGCTTAGAAGTTTCGTGTGACCCTTGACTGTTGTTGACCATTGAATTATTTTGATTTGTGTTAATTGAGTCTTTCCTTTAATGTACACGTGGTGTGGCCAACAGAAACATTTCATGCAAACCAATGTATAAATCAAATCCTCCTTCAAACACATAGCGTAACCTTTCCATTTAAAATATTTACCCAAAAGAGTTTCCTTTCTGGATGTTATTACAAAAAACGCATAACAGCCTGGGATACATCTTTGTTTTTGGAGCCACCATAAACATTGTGTGTATTTTGTTGAATCATATCAACACGTATTTAATTACTAAACAGATTAGATTGAATGTTTGACTTTTTGTATTCAATCTTCAATGATAATGATACAATTATGTGCATTATTATGTGTAGTATTGTCCAATATGAGAACTGTGAACATTTATTTTTGATAACTAGTTGGACATATTAAGTAGCTGGACCATGGATAAGCGTTCAATTGTTTTTGTACCTCTTGACAGACGTATTGCATGTTCTTTCTAATATTTTTCTCCTGCACTTTGTATTGATCTTTTTCTCTGTTTTCTCTTCATTTGGCATGTCTGAATATTCTGAAGCTGTCTATTAATTAAAATGCTTCACCACAGTTTGGCCTGCATTTTCAATGTATTTCCATTGAATTGTGTGTTTAGGTGTGAAACCGTAGGCCCTTTAAGATGATGTAACAGTATCTGAGATGGATGGGGATGGAGATCTTGCTGTTTTAATTGCAATTGTCTAAAACAGGAAGTACAACAGGCATCAAAAGAAGACGCACAGTCATACGTCTCGGAACGATTTTCATGAAAAAAAAATATAGTTTATAGTTATATATAGTAAAAACTCATCATGAGTGACGTCATACTACGTGGCAAAAGAAGAAAACCTACTAGACCATGTGATAGGCTTATAGTTAACATCTATGTATACTTACTATGGGGGACTGGACTGTGATTGGGTCTTTAGGGTCAGTTGGACAGCTAAGCCCACCCCTAGTGCAAGTCATCTTCTGTGTCATACTAATACACAATGTTTTATTGGCTTTTTCAAACGATAGGACTCTTTACTACATGGCCCTCTACAATTGTTTGGCACGCTTGTACCCTGCTGGAATATTCCACTCTCTTGAAGCATGCAAGCTGGTACCCCAGGTGGTGGAGGGTTCGCTTGGTGATGCCTTCCCACCCAATTAGCCCAACGTCCATCATCACTCCAGCAGTCTGCCATTCAATGAGCTCCTTTGAACTCAGCCTTGCAAAGGATCACTGTATCTGGGAATAAAAGGGAGTGTGAGCATGGCCTTATCTTCTGGTCTCAGTGTAGCTTGCCCAAAGTACATTTTCAACTGGCCATGTGACAGGAGACTACGTTTTGAGCTACTTTGTTGTATTTATTAGTATTAAATGAATAAAACCTGGCACTTCTAATGTTTTTCCATTACACCTCAGACAGGATCTCGGCTCTTTCTCACATTCATTGTATCTTCTCAAGTAGTTAACCAGTTTCTTGGCTGCTTCAACCCTTGACACTGGGCCAGGCAAGCCTTCTCAAATCTTCCTTTGCTGTCAGCTGTTTTATTCTACTGCGCCACGCTTTCAGCCCTTCTATTCATGGAGTCCAAGTTTGCTAAAATGCATCGTGGAACATCCAGATTCTATACACACTTATATATTGGCGGCACCGCTTGCAGTCTATTCACTACATATAGCCAGCCTTATGATTAGTCTACTTGCGTTACTGCATCTGTACAATTATAAAACGGATTTGCGTTTTCTTCAGTGCTTCTTCCGCACGTGCAATCTTCATTTTGCTCGTGAAATGTTACTCAATTCTTTACTTCGCTATCAGATTCTATGATGTCTATTCACATTCTTCATTGGCATCTTTTCTTGGTACGTCCTCTACAGTTGTTTTGGGGAGAGTGTCCCAATGATATTGAGATGTCGAAATCCTACAGATGGTCCCATACAAATTCTGGCCTCTTACAAGGACATTTTCAGTGGGCCCAGTTCATGGTGTTAAGTATTGATGGATGTACATGATACTGTTAGGCGGAAACCTGTGCAGTTCCCTCTGGGACCACTGCAAAAGATTTAGGACTACAGGTGTTTGGCGGTGAACCCACTTGGTAGCAGTCTGCACCACACAGATTTATTTGGTAGCTGTGGCTGAGCAGTCAGACTTCCCTCAAGAAGAGTTGAGCAGTATGTGGAGTATACAAAATAGGGCAATTCTTCACAGCAAGACAAGCAAACACGCAACGAGGCTTAGTGTAAAGATATTAAGGTATTTATTTATAACAGAACGTCTATGGAAAACACTAAGGCAAATCACGGCAAACAAATCAAACACAATTACTCTGCGAAGTAGAAAACGATCAATCCCCCTAGCAATATATCGACAACTCTAGGTTCTACTGGTACCACTTATTTTCAGACAGAGGTGTATACCTCAACCCAGGTGACACTCGAATATTAGTTAGGACGGGAGAGAAAAAGATAGGCAGGTTATGAAATCAACACAGTTCGATCCCACGCGGATAAAGTGCAAGGCAGGAAGGCAAGAATCACAATAGATCATAAAGTTCAGAGGCCAGGCCCACTCGGAGAGAGGCAAGGCGCGATGTCCCAAAAAGTCTCTAGTGGAGATGCATTCAAGTCTTTATAGCAAATTGTTATCGGCAGATTGAACCAGTTCAGAACAAAGAATGAGAAAAGCTTGGAGGCGACCCAGTGGAACGGAGAGGATTAAGACACCTCACTCGAACCGATAGAAAGGGAAGCCAGGCAGACACGGTACCTTGTTGTGGAGGGCAGCTCCGGCGGGGGTAGTTGTTCCTGGTGGTGGATGCACGTCTGGTCTTTGCCAAGAGTAGAGAGGTTCTCGTCGTCGAAGAAAGTGAAGTCGGTGCACCACCAGGGAAGAGACCAGTCGCGGAGTGCTCCGTCACAAGGCACCACCTTTTGGTCGCGGTGCAGGGGTAGTGGCTATCTGGTTGCCGAGGTGCGCGGGCAATTCGACCACTGCGTCCTGAGGCGAATAAAAAGCAAAGGGGACTGGTTGTTCCCACCAGTCAGGGGAAGAGACTCTCCGGCAGGGAGATCTCCTCTGTCGTCGGGAAGTGGTGAGTCGGTTCCGCAGGGATCCACCGGAGGTGTCGTTGTGCAGGTCGGCTCAGCATTACCCTCGTCGGATTCTTAGGTCCTGTGGCGACTTCTGAAGATCCAGTCCCAAAAGCCCTGCTTTTATGCAGAAAACCCCCATTCATTCAGCCTAGCTGTCAATCAACACATGCTAAGTGGTGAGCGGGAAGGCTCACCACTTGAGCCAATCACTCCAGAGTGCGACCGGAGTTGGCAAGGCAACTCGGTCCAGGGTGCCTAAACCCCCTCCCACACCCCTGTGGTAACCCAGACAGAATGGCACCACTTTGGAGGGTCTCTGTACAGAGCCCGCCAAAAGTGGAACAAAGGGCTCGAACTTTGGTTTAGGAGTCACAGAGACGAACACAGACGCCATTTTACAAACCGAGTTCTGGCAGAAAGTACCACCCGATAAACTTATTTAAGATAAGTAGATCGGTGGTCCGTTAGAGATTAACGAGAAAAAGTATCAATCTCCAACAATGGGACGAATCCCATAGGGTTATGTCCGGGGTCAAACATAACAAGTAGTTTCCACTGCCACCAGCCAAAACTCAACGAGGGGGGACGGGACAGTGCCCCCTCGAGTAACAGATCCAGGAGTAATCGAATTACCCCTACTAGTACGTCCACAATAAGATGGTTGGGACTAGTTCTGTTAGTAAATTTAGGTCTAGTAAAGCCAATGGTGACTTTACATGCCCGGGGAGACAGTAGTCAGTCCCCGGGTATGGAGTCTACGGTGGGGGATCCGCTAGGACGCCCCCGTGTTACGGCACGTAGGGTGCGGTGTAACACACATAGAAAAACATATGAGACCCTATGGAGTAAAAGACCCCATAGCCCATAGAACACATCGACATTCAAAGGAATTACACACATTTATGTCCAAGGGTGGGAGGAAAAGAGTCTCACTCTTGGCAGGATGGAAAAAAAACAACTCCCGAAATCCAGCAAAGAGGCTGGGGGACTCACTAGGTTAGGAAATTCAGCCTAAACAGAGAATTCTCCCTAACAGATACTCCATGAAACAACCTCCAAAATTATACACACTTTGTGCATCCCCCCTACCATCCTATCCCATTTTAAAGAAATCAATTTTGAAGACAAGCATACAGTTATCTGGTGTGCATTGTAACTCATTAGATACTTTGTCTGCTCTGCTGATTTTTTCTGTTTTAATAATTATTTTATTTGTACTGCACAGTCCCTAATATTATTGGCCCAGAGAAGAGCATCAAACTGAGGGTACATTTTGGCTCTAGGCATTCCATTACAAGAATCCAGCAATAACTTCTAAATGTAAGGTTTTCTCTCAGGATCACCAGCAAAACCTGTAAATCAGCCCCCCTCCATTCCATTAGGCACAATTCCATTAGGCACACTCATCAGGGGAAGAAGGCTGGACCCTGTTACTGCATGGTTGGCGCTCACACCACCTTTGCCACTGCCATTTGCCTTGAGAATGGGCTAGGACCTCCAATATGGCTGCCTTCTGTGGCTGCCTCACTTCTCCCAGCATGGCCACCAGTGAACCCACAGACAACGTCCTGCAGATGCAGCCCATTTGCATGTATCTGGTTGCTAAAAAAAGCCACTCAACATACTTTCTCCTTCACTTTGCGTTATACTGCAATCTGCAGCGCAGCGCATACCACTGGTTCCCTGCTCCTTCAACTCCAGAAAGCTTTTTCGCAGACCTCAGGCAGCGACCTATAGGAGGAGAGATAGGAAGAGACAGCACAGTCAAGGCAGAGACCAAGGGTTTCCTACGTTCTACTTACCACACTCGGCTCTTGACCGCCAGTGCTCCTGACGTCTGGAACTTCATTTCTCTGCGACAGTTCACCCCTGAAGCAGAAACAAAATGATGCAAGTAAGTGGCACGCAAAGGAAGCGCAGCACAACCAAGTAAATGCAAGGCATGCAGGATAACGGACAGCATAAGCAAAAACTACGATGTCAAAGGCATGCCCATTGATGTTAAGGACATGAGTAAAATTAAACTACATAGTTGGAACACAAAAGAGACTAAAAGCAAGAGACTAAAATCAAAAAAGGACTAAAAGAAAGAGACTAATGGCAAAACCAAGGAGAAGCAACCACATCCTTCAGCCACAGCCACTCTGGGCAGCGCCAGTGACCTCGGATCTGATAACTACCCATGACCTCGACTTCATTGCTATTATGGAGACATGGCTACACGCTGCTTCTGGCCCACTCCTCTCCCTCGCTCTACTCACTGGTTATTTTATTATCAGATGTGACCGTAACTCAGGTCAGACCAAAGGCAGTGGTGTTTCCTTTATACATAAAGACACTGTCAACATAAGAATATCTCCCTATTCACAAATTCAGTCAGCTGAACTACTATCTGTCAAACTTGCTATCTCCCCCAACAAAACAGCTACCATGCACCTCATATATAGCCCACCAGTACCCCTAAAAACCTTTAATGAGGATCTTACATCCATCCTACTTGACAAAATGAAAACTCATTCCCAAAACATCTTACTTGACAACCTCAATCTTGGACTTCTTGACCCCAATGACCAGCCGGCTTTGGAAATCGCAAGTACTCTCACTAACTTAGGCTTCGTACACAGAGTATGTGAACATACTCACAATAAAGGCTGGACACTTGACTGGGTAGCCAACCTCAACTGCAACATAACCTTAGAACAGAACACTTCCTGTGCTTGGTCAGATCACCACATTATCACCATTAATATCCTAGCTAACAATTCACACACTAAACTGGACATTGCCCCCACCATATCCACAAGAAACAAAAAAGATATCACCAGGGACAAACTTCTACCCATCATATTGCCCACACTTAACAAAATTTCACGTTCATGTTCAGACCCTACCACACTTGTGGACGTCTACAACTGCACTATTCTAAAGGCTATTAACACGATAGCCCCCGTTAAACTCAGAAAACCTAAACAACGTGCACACCTCACTTCATGGTTCACACCACAACTGAGAGTGCTTCGGAAAGAAAAACGCACGGCTGAAACCCGCTGGAAAAGCCTCCCGTGCATCACGAACAAAGACAACCTCGCTATTGCTACTCTCAAAAAAACAGAAGCCATTCACCTAGCAAAAATCAGACATACAATTTACGCAAACACAAGCCGAATCTAATACTAAGGGGCTTTTCAAAATCCTGAAAGAACTATAATCACCCTCCTCCTCCCCTGACACTTGTAACAAAGACAGCGTATGGTGCTCCAACATCCAAAAAGCACTATTAGATAAAATAGATATGCTCCAGTCGAACATCAATAACAAAAATAACTGCCTCCAAAATACCATACTACCTAACACGTCAACCACCTCTCCAATACACACTCACACTCCATTTAGCTTCAAATCTCTCAGCATTCCAGAAGTGGAAAGTATCTTTAGCAAACATAAACCTTCTAACTGTCAGGGCGACACCTGTCCCACCCCGATCATCAAGGATGCAGGTCACGAACTAGCCCCTTTTATCACTGCTCTTATCAACTCCTCCTTCAACACAGGCATTGTCCCTGACAACCTCAAGGATGCTTGGGTTATTCCCCTTCTAAAAAAAACGACACTGGATGCCAGCATACATACTAATTACAGGCCCATCACCACCGTCCCCTTCATACTCAAGATCTCAGACCATGCTGCGTACCTGCAGATCAGGATTACCTGGAATATAACCATCTCCTTGGCCTAAGACAATCTGGTTTCTGCCCCAGGCACGGGACTGAGACTGCACTTATAGACTTCAAGACACAAATTGAGAACCTTAAAGACAATGGCATATTAGCCCTGCTACCTCTCCTTGATTTATAAGCAGCATTTGACCTTGTCAACCACCACATCCTCTGTAAACACCTCGAAACTGCCGCTCACTTCTCAGACAAAGCTACCATTTGGATCAGATCATTCTTGAACAACAGATCCATGAGGGTTTTCTCCCCTTGCACCGCGGCCACCCCTTCACCAGTCATGTGTGGGGTCCCTCAAGGATCTTGTTTTCCCCCACATTACATAATGTGTTCACCAAGCCATTATTTGAGATACTTGACTATCTGGGTGTTACTTACACTAACTACGCCGACAACACCAAGATACTCATTCCGATCACGGGTGACCACATTACTGACACCAAAGCACTTAATGAGGTGTACCTTGTCATACAGGCTTGGATGGCTCAACATGAGCTCTGTCTCGACGATGACAAGACGGAGCTCCTCATCTTGGGCTCACAGAATCGGATCAGTAAACTGATGGTAACTCAATCAAGGTATCTAACAACACCAAAACTCTCGGAATCTACCTCGATTCCATCCTTTCGCTTAACAGACAAACCAATGCAGTCATTGCAGCCTCGGCTTACACCTGCAAATTGATTTCAGCCTGCTGTCCTTTTCTCACCACACCCAACTGCATTACCCTCGCTAGGACCTTGGTCATGTCCAAACTAGACTATTGTAATACACTGTACCTAGGGACTAGTCAACGTAATTTAAACAGACTTCAAGTCATCGAAAACAATGCCATCAGGGCTGACCTCAACTTTCTGAGATCTGTCCATATCTCAGATACCAGACGCAGCCTACATTGGCTATCGGTCTCCCAAAGAATTTCACTCAAAACTCTCGCACTCACACATAAATGTGTGAACAATCAGGCCCCAGCCTACTTGGCAAACTGATTTACCCTCCACTCTTCAGCACGACCCTTGAGATCTGCCCATGTGCACAGCCTCATTTAGATTGTGGGCTGCGGCTGGGCTGTTTCCATCCACTCCAGCTGCCCGTGCCGTTCCTGGTTATATCTTTTAACACTACAGGCGTACTTTTGCTGATTCGCACCCTCTTGCTGTTCGACCATCTAAGAGGCCACTCCATCACAATCACTATTGGAGGGCACCATTAAGAGCAGCGGCACGTTAACTACAGTTACAGCTCCATTGGCGGACTGATTTCACCAAATGACTGCTTCTTTTCATTCTACATGCCAATGGTCATCTATACAAGCTTTTTCGCCTTGTATCTCCTGATGAAGACGTTGTTTACTACACACTCTACGTCGAAACCGGTTGAGCTTACCCCTTAGGGTTATGATCTATACAAACATTCCTTTCTCCAGATCTACCCTTGCGATAGATTATTCTGAATGAGTTCTATTGCTGTATAACTTTTATATATTAAAATAGCTAGATGGGAGATGTTGAATATGTGTTACACTCCCAACTGGTAATCAATGTAAACTAATTTTGCCACTTTTTAGCCATTGTTGGTTGGTTGAATGTCACTATGTATGATGTATGATGTATGGTTTGAATGCTGCACTACGAATGAATGTTGAGATGGATTAATTTTAGCTTAGTAATTTGTCTACCCATGTTCCCGTGTTATGTAATTTATTGATGCTTTTGTAAGTAATATGTCATTAACTGACCTGTCCAAATGTTTGTATCATAGTAAATAAAATATTTTTGATACACCTCTGTTAAGCAACACTGTTTTGCTCTCTGGACATTTTTTCAGTTTCCCATGTGCACAGCCTCAACATACCCACATTTAAGCTCCAAAAAGCAGGTGGGGTGAGCTTCCCTGTCCTGGCCGCAAAACTTTGGAACTCTATGCCTTACCTCATTAGGACTGAGCCATCGTTCCACTCCTTTAAACATAAAGCCAATTTCTGGCTTGTGTCCTGTGATCACTAGTTTACAGATATATCTACTCTCCACCCACATGGGTAACTGTCTGTATCCGTGCATTACTGTTCATTTGTAAACTGTAATATAATATCTGCATTTGTCCCTATTGTTAGAAAATGTAATCTTATTGTACATATTGTAAGTATCATTGTACCTGTGCAACTGTATCTGAAGTTATGCGCCCAGATGCCCTTGGGCAAGGTGCGCTTTACAAAAAAATAAATCTAAATCTAACTGGTACAGATGTAACCACTCACACCTGTGCAGTACAGCAGGTGAGTTCAGGCTTCCCTGGGAGGGGATTCCCTGGGAGAGGGTCCAGCAGGGTTCAACCTCAGAAACACTGATCCATGTTGTTTTGGTCTAGTATCTTCATATCCGGTTCCTTGTATTCCTGGTTTGCAGCTCCAACAACACACCCCTTTCCTTCCAGCTCACACTAGGTTAGTGTTTCTTTTGTGCTATGCATGTTTGGGGTATCGAGTAGTGAGGAGCAGACATCGGAGAGTCAAGACACTCCTGCAGATTCCATGGTAAGCGTTACAATTTTCCTGACATGGTCTGCCTGCCATCTACTGCCCTGGCAGTTGGAAAGCGCACCAGAGAATGGCAGAATTGCATACAGACAAGCAGGTTGTGTACTGCCTGAGTGGAAGAGATTGAATTTCGGCGTTCATCATGATGGTAGACCACCGCAGGCAGAACAGATGAAATGCCTACAATAGCACAATTAATTCAGCTCTAGACCTCACAACGGAAAAATAAATGTTTTTGACAACTTAATTGTGACAACGGAATTATTCCTTGCAGTTCAAATTCGCTTTCACGTGCAGAGGAGAACAGATTGTGTTATAATTTCCTTGGTGACTGCATATATTGTAAAAATGTTATACTGTGATACTGTTCATCCCCATTTCAGCCTTCTTCAGCACAGCATGTGCAGATCATGCTCAGTTGGGCATCTCTTTGTCTGCCAAAATGACATTCCAACAAATCACATCTATTCTGTGTGTCTCCCTTTGAAACGGTTTTGATCTGCACATGGATATGATTTAGAAAAATGACAAATTACCTTTATCCAGAGATTTATTTTGGAAATTCAGAACCTACTTTTCATGAGAGCTGCAAACAGTAAGATGCCCCATTTTCTATAATACTTTGCAGCATAATTTGCAGCCATTTTCTGTCTTATTGACACCATCAATTTTTATTATCGAATGGATCTCCGCTGAAGAAAGCTATTTTTTTATTTTTATTTATATAGTGCACAAACAGCCCACAGGCATTGCGGCACTGTTACAACATTAAACTATGCCTTTGACCATCTGTTTGTTTGTTATTATTTTACTAACACTATGAAATAATCCTATCAGTCAAATGAGAACAAGCATTCCTCATCAAACTCAAAAGAGTGGCCTGACCACTCCCTTTCTGGTAAAGGTCACATAACATGTACTTAATCTCTACACAAGATTAAGATCCTTCTAGAAAAAGACCCACTCCAAATATGACAATGCCAGCCTTTAAAATGTGTCACACCCATGACAATGCTCTCTTTGTGTGCCAAATCCCTTTGCAACACAGACCTTTTTGGGTGGAATTCAAACTTCACTTTGAATACAGACTTTTGTTGAGTCAAAGCTACAAGTCATTGTTGGATATCAATGATTGAACCAGAGAAGTTAATTATGGAGTTTTCAATGATTAGCATTTAATACCACCATTAGTGATGATGTGTAATGGCACACAATGATGAAAAGAAAGAACCATTCCACATACAGAGAATTACATACCCTTCTTTATGTTTCAGATATAATGGAACCGTGAACGTGGGCAGGCATATAGGGTGTAGGCATACAATGCAAAATCCTGGATTACAACTAGAAATGGCAGCACTGATGGAACACTATTGGTCCTGTGGCAACCAAGCACATACGCTGCTCCCACCGAACTGGAGTGGTTCATGTACACTAACCACTTTACTCACCAGCACTCATTGTGCGACAAAGTCACATGGTGTCAATTGCTGAACATCCTGCCACATTAATGAAGTTAATTTAAAACAGCGGACCCCTTGCACTCTAACAATACATAGGATCAAGCGTGACAATTATTTTTCACAGGAATCTTCCAGTAGATTGGTGGAAATTCCCATCAAGTACGGACTCTTCAGCAAAGCTGCTGTCTTTTATACTTCCATCCTCGCACCCGATATACAGGCTGCAGCAAATTCTAAATGGATGCAGATTGTAAGTTGGGAGCTGCTACAACTGGCAAATGCCAATGAGAAAGGATTACATTCCATGAAGAAGGAGCTCAGGGCTGTTAGACTGACCACTCTCCAAAATAGATACTTGCTCTACCTATCTACCTATTCACTGCTATGTAAGGGGGCATGAAAATAGGCACAAGTTGCTGCTCGCTCATGCCACTAAATGACGTGCAAAATGGCAGCCTGACTGATGCTCTAATACTTTGCAAACTACTATGGGAAAGGAGTGTGGTCCAGTGACAGATGAAGATTGGTATCACCTGATGCTTTCTTGGGTGCCTGGTTGGCCAATATTTTTAAGGTGTTGGTTCCTGTCCTTGTTGTGTTCCTCATAAACCTCTGCATCCTACTGATAGTGTGGGAGTATTTTAAGGGGATTGGGAAGATCAAAGCACATGCACAAATGTTTTCACGTACACATAGTTCTTTTGATGCCACTCCCCTCTTGATACATGAACATACACAGACAGATCCATGGAACAGCAAAAATGAATACTGCATGGTCAGAATTGAGCGTCTGATTGTCCCCCGACTCACATTTTAGCTATTCCCCTGACCCTCAGAATTATACGCCTCATGGGGTAGAGTGTGATGGAGATGGAGAGTGTTGCACAATGAAGGCGTATGAAGGACATGGAGGTAGCATGAAGGAAGTGTGCAGAGCATGGGTGCCAAAAAATGCTTATTAAAGAATGAGGACTGAAGCTTTATTGGTTAAAACATGTATCATAGGGGAAATGTGATGGTGCAGGTAGGGCAGTTGCAACTTCATACACTGCTTCCTTGACCTTTTAAGCAAGAACAGAAATATAAAATAAGAAGACTCTTTTAGTAAAGATTGCTAGGCTTTTTGTTGTTTGAAAAGCTGCCATGTTGTTTTGTAAAATAGAGTTTGTTTTGGCACACTTCAGGGAACTAATTTTGCTGCACATCAGAGAGTCTTGGGTTGCCGAATACAATAAAAAACACCAGACAGCCACGGTCATGAAAGTAGTGAGGATATGATGGCGTTAGCTGAATCTGTGTACAATGTCTGTTTCCAGTGCTCAAAACTAGATATGCAACAATCAGTTTCGCTCCAAACGATAATTTGATGAATACACAGAGCTTTGATCGACAAATTCATGAGGGTCCATGTAGTAACACTGACAAAGATACAAAGCTAAGCTGCATACACAGTGCCCCCAACAACAAGTTAGTGCCTTTGTACGAGTGGAAGAATGTATTGGTGAGACCAATACATACAAGAAATTATTTTTTGCATACAAGGCCTTGACTAAGTTTTTCTAAAACAGCTATTCATCCCATGACCTAATTAGAAGACCTTTCACCTGCGTTGGCAACATGTATCAAGACAAGAGATGCAGAATGAACTATTCAAGGATAGGGAACGTTCTGCGATCTTTGGGGTCTGAGCATGGGAAGTAAGATAGGAGTATTTGTTTTTTCTTGAAGCCAAGTTTCAATCTCTCTGTCCATGTTCTTTGCTAAATGGGATGTGTTGGTGGGATGCACCAATCAAGACCTTCTTAAGAAGTGCCTACCAATGGCATACAGACTTTTTTTTTTTTATTAATGTCAGCATTAAACCTCCAAACCAATTAAACAGTGATTTTATGATGCTCATGGTGATGATGTTATAGTTGATGGGTTGTACCTGGGTGGTTCTGGAGATAGTGGTTTAGCCAATGGCAGATTCCAATGCACAGAGGTCTACAGGGTCTTGATTAGAGTAGCCAATTACTATGTTACAATTGTATTAAATGTTTTTTGCAATTATGCATATTTTGTTGTTTTTCACCTTATATTCCTTGGCCCGATGTGGGCAGGTTGAGAGTGTTATTTGTTTTGTCTCCTGGCCGTTACTTTTGCAAACTAAAGAAAATAAAGCCGTTCTTTTCTTGCACCTTGTGTGCTCCATTATTTTGCTTAATTGGATTTATTTTGGTGATACTTATACAGAAGTTGGACAGGAACATCTAGTCACACTTGCCATTGTGACAAACAGGGACATCACTACAAGTGCCATGATGGGCATAGAAATGGAACACTGTGAGAAGCTCCATCAGACAGGACAGCGGTGGTCACTGTGTCCATGGCAGGCTGTATGTAGAACTGAATTTCTGCAAGAGGCTGATGTTGATGAGCAGGTCCGTGCAGTGGGCAGTATGATTTCCTAGTCTGTTAGTTTTTGGTGGGACATATTGGAGTGGTATGCCCTCCTTGGGCCTTCAAACTCCCTTGCCCCTCCTCTTGTCCTGCTGATGTTGAAAGGAGTTGAGTCTGGGTTCCAGGCACATGGGCTCATGGGCTGCTTGGGGATGGTGCTGGGTTCCATAATTGATGGGCTGGCTGTGGTAGATGCTTGGGTCCACGCTGATTGGCTGCCTGTGGTACTGACCGATATCCAGGCAGATGGGCTGCATGGAGCAGGGTATGTTGTCCAGGCTGATGGTCTGCCTGATTCTACATCAACTGTGCCTGAAACAAGGTTCACCTTAGCTGCCTCCATAGGGGCAACCATGATTGTTCTCCTTCCATGGTTCTTGGAAAGAATTGACCACTGTATGCTTTAGTATGTATGAAGTCACCACCCGACAGTCACTAGTAGCTTTCATGTGTGACTTGCTCTGAGGGATTGCATGGCTTGTTAGGAAGATTTGCACATCTTGTGAAAGCCATATTGGACTCTGCCAATCTGCTCCTCCTCCTTTTTCGAGTAAACATTGGTGCAAAAACCAGTGCAGAGATCCTTTAGAATTCATAATGTTGTATGATGTAGCTATAACGTGCATGGGTAAAAATGTGGTGTGAAATCCATTGCTTAAACTATCTGTCATTGGGATGCCTTGTGCATGTAGTACTTATGCCTGTGTTTGGTTGGTTAAAGAAAGAGGGCACAGGCGTATGGGCTCAGCAACCAGTGGTGCTTTAATTCAAGGTGTAAACCATGTAGGCATTGGATATAGATAACAGTTTTATATTTCGGGGACTAGGAAGATAAGATCTATTGACACAGCTGGCCTCCAGTACATCTCTGAGCATAAAGCAATGGTATAGGGAACGTGATCCAGATTCCATTTAAAAACGGGGATTACAGGTATTGATGTGCAAATGCACCTTATTCCAATTACCATAAGGTGAATGAGCCCAGAACAGGCATACAGAACCGATATCAACATCTTCCCAGTATGAGATCCTTTATTTTCAGCGCTCAAGTCAGAGGGTGGACACAGTCCCCGCTGGGTATTTTCAAGGTCATGTGTAAAATGAGAAGATGTGACTCCCTTCTTTGAATTCATGCCGACCTGGGGATTCAAACCCAGTCGCCAGTTTCGCAGGCTAGGCACTTCACCACTGCACCTTATAACCCAATGAAAAAATCAACTAAAAATGAAATTACATTTTTCGGGACTGAATGTTCCAGGGCAAATATTGGCAGTGATCCTTGCGGTTTAAAACATACACACCTTTTAAGATTTTCAAACACTATTATAAGTAAATATCCTCTCTTCGTTTTTGGTGTTAGTTGGTTTTATGAAAGGTAAATGCCATTGATGTTGTGTAATTTGTATTGTTTTGGAAAGTCAATTGAATGACATTTGCATACGTCACCTTGATGTGTACATTTCTGGTGACGTCACATCCTATGTTTGAGTCCCCCGCTTTTTTTTAGTTAGGAATTGACCCCTGTTTATCTTCCTGAGTAACCTCTGGTGAATGTATGTCTTTTTTCTTCCCATCAAAGATAGGCCAACAAAGAAACTAAAGACACTGCTTCACTCTTTCCATAGTGCTCAATTGAAGCCATGCTGCCCATCAGCCCAGTGTTGGCCAAGCCGAGCACTTGGCGACATCTGCTGAAGTGACTTGTTTTGTAAAAGCCTTTTTTTTATTTTTTTTTACTATGCTTTAGACTTCCTCAGTAAGGAGTCCTGGGCATGCAAAGGAACTGGGTTTGAACATCACCTCTTCCATTGCTGTTTTGCATTGCCCATTTCTTTTCGTTTATCTTTATTTATTGCCTTTGGTTTTCCCATCGAAAAGTAAAGTAGTATAAATACATATATTCTTGTGGAAGCAATTCGACTCATTACTTGGTAGCAATGGGAATCTGCCACAGCCAGTATACATCACTTGAGAGCTAGAGGTAGCAACCAATGACATGTTTTAGTTCCCTCTTTACAAACAGTTATACATTTTAATTACTGCAACATGAAATACACATGCTGTTTCACTGCAACATGTGCTACTATGTTCTCTGCCTTTCTGACCTTCTTTTCTTTGAGTTTTGGGTTGTGTTGCTATGTGGCCCCAACACATCTCTTACAAGGTGATTGTTAATGTGTCATGGCTAGGTTTGTGGGAAGAGCCCTGCATATTCTAACAATTGTGCCTAATATAGTCATGCTAATACTTTGTGTTTATATCAAACGAGTGGATTTCGCCATTTTCACTAGTTTGATCATTACTTCCATCTAGCAAGTACCTTTTTTCCTGAATTATATATAATGAGTAATGAGCTTTTGGCAATTCCTGAATCTTGCAACCACAATGAATTCACCAAGGAATATATTCTCCAATGCTTTTAATTATAGTTATGGAAATGTGTATTCATCATGTTGCATCTCAGAGCACAAAGTATTTAAAAGCAAAATAACCCTGATTCATGGAACTGTGCAAACTCTAAGTCCGTACAAAGTCATGTTTACAGTACAAAATGACGTTGCACTGACTTTGCCCTGCAAAATACATTGTGCACAGTTCCATGAATGAGGGTTAATATGTTTATTAGGAAAAACATCCGCCCTTATCAAGTGCAAAACAAAGAACATAGCAATACCTTTAGATGTCATTACAAAAGGATATTTCATGCAACAGTACAAAAAACATAACTTTGTTTATTTTAGCAACAATTCAGTTCCTAACCACAGGAGACAAACAGATAGTGTGAAACATATCTACTAGCGAAAGGAATGTGAGTTTCACTTGGAAGTCAAAACGTAGGAAACAGAATGCCAGGTGGTATCCATTATGGATTTCGCCTTAAATATAGCCATGGGAAAAAAAGATGTATGTGTAAAATAGTAAATTGTGTGTCAATGTAATCTAGCCAAACAATAATTATTTTACAAATCAATCTGTGAATCCGTAATTTCATTGAGGCGCTTTGGTAATTTCAATTCTAAAGAAATATTAATGTCTTCTTTTGTCGTTTTGTCGGTGACTCATATTTCATGGTCGCTGCTGCATAAATGGGTTAAGCACTTTACTTGCACGTTCTTAATGCTCACAAGGCCTAGGAGGACCTCCTCTTTCTTCTCTTCATTGTTATTATATGTATAAGCGCCTTACAAATGCACAATAAGAAACAAATGAATACATTCCCACTCTAAAGAAATGTCCAATTTATCTTTTGCGGGTGACTCTTATTTCATGGTCCATGTTGCATGAATGGGTTAAGAACTTTAAAAACACACCTGTGTAGTTGTTGCATGGTAGATTTCTCCACTTAGAAGTTTTGTGTGACCCTTGACTGTTGATGACCATTGAATTATTTTGATTTGTGTTAATTGAGTCTTTCCTTTAATGTACACGTGGTGTGGCCAACAGAAACATTTCATGCAAACCAATGTATAAATCAAATCCTCCTTCAAACACATAGCGTAACCTTTCCATTTAAAATATTTACCCAAAAGAGTTTCCTTTCTGGACGTTATTACAAAAAACGCATAAGAGCCTGTGATAGATCTTTGTTTTTGGAGCCACCATAAACATTGTGTGTATTTTGTTGAATCATATCAACACGTATTTAATTACTAAACAGATTAGATTGACTTTTTGATTTTTTGTATTCAATCTTCAATGATAATGATACAATTATGTTTGGTATTATGTTTAGTATTGTCCAATATGAGAACTGTGAACATTTATTTTTGATAACTAGTTGAACATATTAAGCAACTGGACCATTCAATTGTTGTTGTTGTTGTACCTCTTGACACACTTATTGCATGTTCTTTCTAATATTTTTCTCCTCAACTTTGTATTGATCTTTTTCTCTTTTTTCTCTTCATTTGACATGTATGAATATTCTGAAGCTGTCTATTAACTAAAATGCTTCACCACAGTTTGGCCTGCATTTTCAATGTATTTCCTTTGAATTTTGTGTTTAGGTATGAAGCCGTAGGCCCTTTAAGATGATGTAACAGTATCTGAGATGGATGGGGATGGAGATTTTGCTGTTTTAATTGCAATTGTCTAAAACAGGGAGTACAACAGGCATCAAAAGAAGCCACACAGTCATATGTCTCTGAACGATTTTCATGAAAAAAAAATATAGTATATAGTTATATATAGTAAAAACTCATCATGAGTGACATCATACTACGTGGCAAAATAAGAAAACCTACTAGGCAATGTGATAGGCTTAAAGGGAACACATGTGTATACTTTCTATGGGGGACTGGACTGTGATTGGGTCTTTAGTGTCAGATGGACAGCTAAGCCCACCTCTAGTGCAAGTCATCTTCTGTGTCATACTTCAAGGTTTTATTGGCTTTTTCAAACTATAGGACTCTTTACTACATGGCCCTCTCCAATTGTTTGGCACGCTTGTACCCTGCTGGAATATCCCACTCTCTAGCAGCATGCAAGCTGGTACCCCAGGTGGTGGAGGGTTGGATTGGTGATGCCTCCCCACCCAATTAGCCCAACATCCATCATCACTCCAGCGGTCTGCTATCCAATTAGCTCCTTTGAACTCAGCCTTGCAAAGGATCACTGTATCTGGGAATAAAAGGGAGTGTGAGCATGGCCTTGTCTTCTGGTCTCAGTGTAGCTTGCCCAAAGTAAATTTTCAACTAGCCATTTGACAGGAGACTACATTTTTAGCTCCTTTGTTGAAGTTAATAGTATTAAATGAATAAAACCTGGCACTTCTAATGTTTTTCCATTACACCTCAAACAGGATCTCGGCTCGTTTCTCACATTCATTGCATCTTCTCAAGTAGTTAACCAGTTTCTTGGCTGCTTCAACCCTTGACACTGGGCCAGGCAAGCCTTCTCAAATCTTCCTTTGCTGTCAGCTGTTTTATTCTACTGCGCCACACTTTCAGCCCTTCTATTCACAGGGTCCAAGTTTGCTAAAATGCATCGTGGAACATCCAGATTCTATACACAATTATATATTGGCGGCACCGCCTGCAGTCTATTCACTACGTATAGCCAGCTTTATGATTAGTCTACTTGCGTTACTGTATCTGTACAATTATAAAACGGCTTTGCGTTTTCTTCAGTGCTTCTCCCACACGTGCAATCCTCATTTTGCTCGTGAAATGTTACTCAATTCTTTACTTCGCCATCAGATTCTATGAGGTCTATTCACATTCTTCATTGGCATCTTTTCTGGGTGCGTCCTTTCCACTTCAAATAATGTCACCAGTCTCCTCTTTCACTCATCTTCACACTTCTTCCAGAATTTCCTTCAGAAGACTATCATTTCTTCGCGGATACATCATGTAGGGTTTTCTCAATGGATACCTTGTTTCAAGGATTTTTCACTGGTGTTGCGCATGTCGCAATTTCTGGTTGCCAACATATAGGCAAAATGTGGGTAGGACTTCTGGCAGATGCGATTGGCTCTTCCTCTACAGGTGTTTTGGGGAGAGTGTCCCAATGATATTGAGATGTTGAATTCCTACAGATGGCCCCATACAGATTCTGGCCTCTTACAAGGACTCACAATTGTTCACATGGGCAATTTCTGTCTACCTTTGATGAACATTTTCAGTGGGCCCAGTTCATGGTGTTAAGTATTGATGGATGTATGAACATGATACTCCATGAAACAACCTCCAAAATGATACACACTTTGTGCATCCCCCCTACCATCCTAGCCCATTTTAAAGGACCGAATTTTGAAGACAAGCATACAGTTATCTGTTGTGCATTGTAACTCATTGGATACTTTGTCTGCTCTTCTGATTTTTTCTGCTTTAA
The DNA here is from genome assembly GCF_040938575.1 of Ambystoma mexicanum. Taxonomy (NCBI): domain Eukaryota; kingdom Metazoa; phylum Chordata; class Amphibia; order Caudata; family Ambystomatidae; genus Ambystoma; species Ambystoma mexicanum. The sequence continues at coordinate 1,370,227,428 of NC_090931.1, forward strand.
TCATTCTTTTATTTGGACTGCACAGTCCCTAATGTTATTGGCCCAGAGAAGAGCATCAAGCCGAGAGTACATTTTGGCTCTAGGCTTTCCATTACAAGAATCCAGAAATAACTTCTAAATGTAAGGTTTTCTATCATGATCACCAGCAAAGCCTGTAAATCAGCCCCCCTCCATTCCATTAGGCACGATACCATTAGGCACACTCATCAGGGGAAGAAGGAAGGCTGGACCCTGTTACTGCATGGTTGGTGCTCACACCACCTTTGCCACTGCAATTTGCCTTGAGAATGGGCTAGGACCGCCAATATGGTTGCCGTCTGTGGCTGCCTCACTTCTCCCAGCATGGCCGCCAGTGAACCCACAGACAACCTGCTGCAGATGCAGCCCATTTGCATGTATCTGGTTGCTAAAAAAGCCACTCAACATGCTTTCTCCCTCACTTTGCGTTATACTGCAATCTGCAGCGCAGCGGTTACCACTGGTTCCTTGCTCCTTCAACTCCAGAAAGCTTTTCCGCAGACCTCCGGCAGCGACCTGTAGAAGGAGAGATAGGGAGAGACAGCACATTCAAGGCAGGGACCAAGGGTTTCCTACTTTATACTTACCACACTCGGCTCTTGACCGCCAGTGCTCCCGACCATCTGCAACTTCATTTCTCCCCGGCAGTTCATCCCTGAAGCAGAAACAAAATGATGCAAGTAAGTGGCATGCAAAGGAAGCGCAGCACAACCAAGTAAATGCAAGGCATGCAGGATAACGGACAGCATAATCAAAAACTACGATGTCAAAGGCATGCCCATTGATGTTAAGGGCATGAGTAAAATGAACCTACATAGTAGGAAGACAAAAGAGACTAAAATCAAGAGAATAAAATCAAAAAGACTAAAAGCAAGAGACTAATGGCAAAACCAAGCAGAAGCAACCACATCCTCCAGAAACAGCCACTCTGGGCAGCGCCAGTGACCTCGGATCTGATAACTACCCATGACCTCAACTTCATTGCTATTATGGAGACATGGGTACATGCTGCATCTGGCCCACTCCTCTCCCTCGCTCTACTCACTGGTTATTTTATTATCAGAGGCGACCGTAACTCAGGTCAGACCAAAGGCAGTGGTGTTTCCTTTATACATAAAGACACTGTCAACATAAGAATATCTCCCTATTCACAAATTCAGTCAGCTGAACTACTATCTGTCAAACTCGCTATATCCCCCAACAAAACAGCTACAATGCATCTCATATATAGACCACCAGGACCCCTAAAATCCTTTAATGAGGATCTTACCTCCATCCTACTTGACAAAATGAAAACTAATTCCCAAATCATCTTACTTGGCAAGCTCGATCTTGGACTTCTTGACCCCAATGACCAGCCGGCTTTGGAAATCGCAAGTACTCTCACTAACTTAGGCTTTGTACACAGAGTATGTGAACCTACTCACAATAAAAGCCAGACACTTGACTGGGTAGCCGACCTCAACTGCAACATCACTTTAGAAAAGAACACTTCCTGTGCTTGGTCAGATCACCCCATTATCACCTTTAATATCCTAGCTAACAATTCACACACTAAACTAGACATAGCCCCCACCATATCCACAAGAAATGAAAAAGAGATCACCAGGGACAAACTCCTACCCATCATATTGCCCACACTTACCAAAATCACACGTTCATGTTCAGACCCTACCACACTTGTGGACGTCTACAACTGCACTATGCTAAAGGCTATTAACGCTATAGCCCCCGCTAAAACTCAGGAAACCTAAACAACGTGTGCACCTCACTTCATGGTTCACACCACAACTGAGAACGCTTCGGAAAGAAAACCTGCTGGAAAAGCCTCCCGTGCATCACAAACAAAGACAACCTCGCTATTGCTACTCTGAAATATAAGGAAGCCATTCAACTAGCAACAAAACAGATATAAAATTTACGCAAAACACAAGCCGAATCTAATAATAAGGAGCTTTTCAAAATCCTGAAAGAACTATACTCGCCCTCCTCCTCCCCTGACACTTGTAACAAAGACAGCGTATGGTGCTCCAACATCCAAAAAGCACTATTAGATAAGATAGATATGCTCCATCAATAACAAAAAAAACTGCCTCCAAAATACCATACTACCTAACACGTCAATCACCTCTCCAATACACACTCACACTCCATTTAGCTTCAAACCTCTCAGCATTCCAGAAGTGGAAAGTATCATTAGCAAACTTAAAAGTTCTAACTGTCAGGGAGACACCTGTCCCACCCCGATCATCAAGGATGCAGGTCACAAACTAGCCCCTTTTATCACTGCTCTTATCAACTCCTCCTTCAACACAGGCATTGTCCCTGACAACCTCAAGGATGCTTGGGTTATTCCCCTTCTAAAAAAAACGACACTGGATGCCAGCATACATACTAATTACAGGCCCATCACCACCGTCCCCTTCATACTCAAGATCTCAGATCGTGCTGCGTACCTGCAGATTCAGGATTACCTGGAATATAACCATCTCCTTGGCCTAAGACAATCTGGTTTCTGCCCCAGGCACGGAACTGAGACTGCACTTATAGACTTCAAGACACAAATTGAGAACCTTAAAGACAATGGCATATTAGCCCTGCTACCTCTTCTTGATTTATAAGCAGCATTTGACCTTGTCAACCACCACATCCTCTGTAAACACCTCAAAACTGCCGCTCACTTCTCAGACAAAGCTACCATTTGGATCAGATCATTCTTGAACAACAGATCCATGAGGGTTTTCTCCCCTTGCACCGCAGCCACCCCTTCACCAGTCATGTGTGGGGTCCCTCAAGGATCTTGTTTTCCCCCACATTACATAATGTGTTCACCAAGCCATTATTTGACATATTTGACTATCTGGGTGTTACTTACAATGGGCCTCATTACGACCCAGGCGGTAAGTTACCGCCTGGGCCGTGACTTTACCACCATGGCGTAAACTATGTTTACGCCATGGTGGTTGGCGGACTTACCGCCCCATTCCGACCTTGGCGGGGCGGTAAGTCCCCAATCCCCACTTACCCTTCCCCATTCCCATTTTTGCCCCATAGGGCATAATGGGAGTGGGGAAGGCGTTAATTACGCCACCGTAAATTACGGTGGCGTAATTAACACCAAGGTCCCTTAGCGCCATGGTTTTTTACACCTGCTAAAAGCAGGTGTAAAAACCGCCATGGCGCTAAGGGACCTTGTAATTGGCGGTAAGGGGTCGGCGCAGCTAACGCTGGCGTAAACCCCTTACCGCCAGGGTCGTAAGGAGGCCCAATAACTATGCCGACGACACCCAGATACTCATTCCGATCACGGGTGACCACATTACTGACACCAAAGCACTTAATGAAGTGTACCTTGTCATACAGGCTTGGATGGCCCAACATGAGCTCTGTCTCAACGATGACAAGACAGAGCTCCTCATCTTGGGCTCACAGAATCGGATCAGTAAACTGGACCTTGCCTTCAGAGTCTTTAATATTGATGGTAACTCAATCAAGGTATCTAGCAACACCAAAACTCTCAGAATGTACCTCGATTCCATCCTTTCGCTTAACAGTCAAACCAATGCAGTTATTGCAGCCTCGGCTTACACCTGCAAATTGATTTCAGCCTGCTGTCCTTTTCTCACCACACCCAACTGCATTACCCTCACTAGGACCTTGGTCATATCCAAACTAGACAATTGGACTAGTCAATGTAATTTAAACAGACTTCAAGTCATCCAAAACAATGCCATCAGGGCTGCCCTCAACTTTCCGAGATCTCTCCATATCTTGGATACCAGACGCAGCCTACATTGGCTATCGGTCTCCCAAAGAATTTCCCCCAAAACTCTCGCACTCACACATAAATGCGTTAACAATTAGGCCCCAGCCTACTTGGCAAACGATTTAACCTCCACTCTTCAGCACGACCCTTGACATCTGCCCATGTGCACAGACTCAACATACCCAAATTTAAGCTCCAAAAAGTGGGTGGGGCGAGCTTCCCTGTCCTGGCCGCAAAACATTGGAACTCTATGCCTTAACTCATTAGGACTGAGCCATTGTTCCACTCCTTTAAACATAAAGCCAATATCTGGCTTGTGTCCTACGATCACTAGTTTACAGATATATCTACTCTCCACCCACATGGGTAACTGTCTGTATCCGTGCATTACTGTTCATTTGTAAACTGTAATATAATGTCTGCATTCGTCCCTATTGTGAGAAAATGCAATCTTATTGTACATATTGTAAGTATCATTGTACCTGTTCAACTGTATCTGAAGTTATGCGCCCAGATGCCCTTGGGCAAGGTGCGCTTTACAAATAAATAAATCTAAATCTAACTGGCACAGATGTAACCACTCACACTTGTGCAGTACAGCAGGTGAGTTCAGGCTTCCCCGGGAAGGTATTCCCTGGGAGGGGGTCCAGCAGGGTTCAACCTCAGAAACACTGATACATGTTGTTTTGGACTAGGATCTCCATATCCGGTTCCTGGTATTCCTGGTTTGCACCTCCAACAACACACCCCTTTCCTTCCAGCTCACACTAGGTTAGTGTTTCTTTTGTGCTACGCATGTGTGGGGTGTCGAGTAGTGAGGAACAGAAATAGGAGAGTCAAGACACTCCTGCAGAGTCCAAGGTAAGCGTTACAATTTCCCTGACATGGTCTGCCTGCCATCTACTGCCCCGGCAGTTGGAAAGCGCACCAGAGAATGGCAGAATTGCATACAGACAAGTAGGTTGTGTACTGCCTGAGTAGAAGAGATTGAATTTCGGTGATAAAGTTGTCTAGAATTAAGTTTCAGGTTGTGAGGTCTAGCGTTCATCATGATGGAAGACCACCGCAGGCAGAACAGATGAAATGCCTACAATAGCACAATTAATTCAGCTCTAGACCTCACAACGGAAAAATAAATGTTTTTGACAACTTAATTGTGACAACGGAATTATTCCTTGCAGTTCAAATGCGCTTTCACGTGCAGAGGAGAACAGATTGTGTTATAATTTCCTTGGTGACTGCATATATTGTAAACATTTTATACTGTGATACTGTTCATCCCCATTTCAGCCTTCTTCTGCACAGCATGTGCAGATCATGCTCAGTTGGGCATCTCTTTGTCTGCCAAAATTACATTCCAACAAATCATATCTATTCTGTGTGTCTCCCTTTGAAACGGTTTGGATCTGCAAATGGATATGATTTAGAAAAATAACATATTACCTTTATCCAGAGATTGATTTTGGAAATTCAGAACCTACTTTTCATGAGAGCTGCAAACAGTAAGATGCCCCATTTTCTATAATACTTTGCAGCATAATTTGCAGCCATTTTCTGTCTTATTGACACCATCAATTTTTATTATCGAATGGATCTCCGCTGAAGAAAGCTATTTTTTATTTTTATTTTTATTTATATAGCGCACAAACAGCCCACAGGCATTGCAGTACTGTTACAACATTAAACTATGCCTTTGACCATCTGTTTGTTTGTTATTATTTTACTAACACTATGAAATAATCCTATTAGTCAAATGAGAACAAGCATTCCTCATCAAACTCAAAAGAGTGGCCTGACCACTCCCTTTCTGGTAAAGGTCACATAACATGTACTTAATCTCTACACAAGATTAAGATCCTTCTAGAAAAAGACCCACTCCAAATCTGACAATGCCAGCCTTTAAAATGTGTCACACCCATGACAATGCTCTCTTTGTGTGCCAAATCCCTTTGCAAAACAGACCTTTTTGGGTGGAATTCAAACTTCACTCTGAATACAGAATTTTGTTGAGTCAAAGCTACAAGTCATTGTTGGATATCAATGATTGAACCAGAGAAGTAAATGATGGAGTTTTCAATGATACGCATTTAATACCACCATTGGTGATGTTGTGTAATGGCACAAACAATGGTGGCTGAGACATTTCAGGGTTTCAGTAAGGGAGAACATAGCCACCTTTCCTTCAGCAATTCCACAAGAGATGAGTGTCTATCTAAATTGTTTATGTGTTCTGGTGCTTACTTGCAGGCAATGGTATTCAACTGGTGTCACTGCTCCACCAGAAAACTCAAAATGTGAAGGGTTGAAGTTCTTTTACTTTGTGCAGCGTGTAATCGTATAGTGTTATGTACATTGATTAGATTGATGACGTTGATCTATTCTTCTGATATGGATGCATGCTTCAGCGAATCAGTGTGCGGGTGACATGACATGAAATTGGCTGGTTTGTATCACTTGCTAGGCTTACGTATCATGTTGAAATCATACTCTTGTAGCCAAAAGCCCAATTTTCCTATTCTCTGAGGCATTTTGCACATATATAGTGATCTGTGCTTGATGATCAGTCACAAGTGTGAAGGGTATGCCTAGTAAAATCTTGTGAAAGTGCTCTCAACCCCAGACAACAACCAGTCCTTCTGTATCCTGTCCTTCTGAATCCTGCTGGCACATGCAATCACTGCTTTTGGAGGTTTGGTTTGTGTTGTGCAAGTATGGCCCCCGCACCAACAGGGCTGGCATCCACCATCGGCTTTGTGTCAGGTGATGGATCAAGTATGCCATGTGACCCGCCAACATGATGTCACATTTGATCTGATGGAATGCATATTGCACGCTTGTGACCATAGAAACGGGGCAACTTGCTTTGTTAGATCTCTTAGTGACGTGCTTGTGGTGGAAACATTTCTGATGAATCTGCTGCAATAGTTAGCTATCCCCAGGAATAAACAAATGTAACATATCTTATGGAGGTGGGTTTTCAGAGATGGCTTTCACCTTACGCGGGTCAGGACTTAATTCTTTTTCAGAGACAATGTGCCCAAAGAACCTCAGATATGATTTGTGAAATGCACATTTCTCCAGATTGAGAATTAGTCCTTCCTCTTGCAGTGCTGTACACAAATGCTATTAAATTTTGGATTCAAACACCAGTATGTCATCACTATAATTGAAACAGTGTGAACATGACAAATTACTCAATGTGTGTTCTGATGGAATATTTCAGCGGCTATGAAGATGCCAAAGAATAGCCATTTATAGTGGAAAAGACCCAGGTGTGTGGCGAATGTGGTGATGTATTAGGAGTACCCAATTATTTTGGTCTGCTGGTAGCCCTTATTTAGACTGAGAAAACCATAACACCATTCATTAGTCTGATCATTTCATCTATGTGCATTCTTGGGTGTCTCTCAGGACCAATTGCGTTGCTAGCCTGTCTAATGTCCACAAACAGTCTGATCTCCTTTGTAACTCCTTTCTTCGGAACGCGGGAAGTATCACAATCAAAATCAGCAAGGTATGTGTATTTCAGGGGTGCGCGGGAAGTATCACACGTGATTCCATCAGGGCACGTGTATTTCAGGGGTGCGCGGGGAGCACTACACGTGAATTGGCCATGTGGGTCCTCCCAGGTGTTCCCTCTACACCCTCCACAGCCCCTGCAGCCAGCGCACACCACAGGGGACTACCCTGCACCCCTGCTCATGTCCCGCAGGCAGCCCATCCACCATGGCCATGCCCCCCAGCCAAGCCACATGTCACCTTGCACTACTGATCAACAACGCATGTCTCCCAGCACCCTCACCCCCCAGCACTGTGGGGCACCTGCCAGCAGGCCCCCACACATGTCCAACTCATGTCCCCCTGCACCCCCACTCCCCAGCACTGTGGGGTGTTAGGCAGAAACCTGTGCAGTTCCCTTGGGGAACACTACAAAAGATTTAAGACTACAGGTACAGCAGTAAACCCACTTGGTAGTAGTCTGTACCACCCAGATTTACCTGGTAGCTGTGGCTGAGCAGTCAGACTTCCCTCAAGAAGAGTTAGGCAGTATGCAAAGTATACACAATAGGTACTCAAACACAATAGTACAAGCAAACACTGACCAGAGCTTGGTTTCAAAAGTATATAGTTATTTATTTTAAGAACACATAAGTTGAAAACCCTCTAGCAAAAATATAGTAAAACACTTCAAACACAGTTATAAGGAAAGCAGTCCCAACCCTTATTCCTATCTAGACAACTCTAGGTTAACACCACATAATTCAAACAGAGGTGAGTGCTTAACGTTAGATGACACTCTAGTAGATTCAAGGAAGGGAGGGAGAAAGAGCAGAATTAGGATAAACACACCACTCTAAGGTCAAGAACACTTTCAGTAGGCTCAAAGAAGCACAAAGTCACAGGTGATCAAAAGTCACTAGGCAGGGCCCACTCTTAGAGCAGACAGAGCGAAAATGTGCCCAAGATCACACAGTTAGTAGGGATTCAGAGTCTTGCAAAAGAGTTCAGAAAGAGTTTAGAGAGGCTTAGAAAGTTTAGCCAGGGTGTCCCAGGCACTCCCAGGTTCGAAAGCCGGGGGCTAAAACTACCCCGTACAGTCGGTGGCAAGGGAAGCCAGGCGGAACACGGTACCTTAAACGGGAAGGATCCTCCAGCGGTGGCAGTTGTTCCAGGCAGTGGCAGCAAGGCTCGACGTCGGTCAGGGAAGAAGAAGTTCTCGCTGAAGAGCAGAAGAAGAAGGTCGTTGCACTGCCCGGGAAGAAACCAGCCGCGGAGTCCTCCGGTTAAAGGGTTGTACCGACTTTCGCGGTTGTGGTAAAAGTGTGGTATTCCGGTTGCCGGGGTGCTTGGCACGGGCAAGGCGGCCACGAGATACCTCGAAGAAGCGGAAAGAAGGTGAAAACTGGTTGTCCCCACCAGTCAAGGGAAGGAGCCACTCCGTTAAGAGTTCTCCTCGGTCGTTGGGAAAAGTGGTGAGACGGTTCAGCAGGGCTCCACCGGGTGGTGTCGTCGTAGCAGGTCAGCTCAGCTCTTCCCTCGTCGGATTCTTGGTCCTGTGGCGACTTCTGAAGTTCCAGTCCCCAAAGCCCTGCTTTTATGCAGCAAACCCCCATTCACCCAGCCTAGCTGTCACTCAAACATGCTAAGTGGTGAGCCGGCCGGCTCACCACTTGGGCCAATCAGGACGGAGTGCGACTTGAGTTACCAAGGTAACTCAGTCCAGGGTGCCTAAATCCCCCTCCACCCCTCCTAAGTACCCCAGACAGAGTGGCACCACTTTGGAGGGCTTCTGTGGAGAAGCCCGCCAAAAGTGGAACAAAGGGCTCCACTTTGGGTCAGAGTTACAGAGGCGAACGCCAACGCCATTTTAGAATCAAGTTTTGGCAAAAAATCCCAACCGGAGTTATAATAACAAATATATAAACCGGCGGTATGTTTGAGGCTACCGTAAATAAATAATTAAATGTGTTAGCCTAAAACAATGGGAAATCCCATAGGAAAATATTTGCGGTCGGATATAAAAAGTAGTTTCCACTGCCACCAGCCAAAACTCGATCAGGGGGGACGGAGACGTGCCCCCTCGACTAACAGACCCTGGGGCAATCGAATTGCCCCAGCAAGTACGTCCACAATATGATGGTTTGTACTGGTTCTGTTCAGGATTTAAGACTAGTAAAGTCTTTGGTGACTTTACATGCCCTGGGAGACAGTAGTCAGTCCCAGGGTATGGAGTCTATGTTGGGGGGTCCCTAGGACACCCCTGGGTTACTGCACAGAGGGTGCTGTGTAACCCACATCACAAAAATACATGAGGCCCTATGGAGTAAAAGACCCCATAGCCCATTCAACACAAGGTTTAACCAAGAAAACACACTTCAACATGCCCAAGAGTGAGGGTAAAAGTGTCTCACTCTTGGCAGGAGAAAAAAAAGAAACCCCAGAAATCCAGCAAAGCTGCTGGGGGACTCACTAGGTAGGGAAATTCAGCCTAAACAGAGAATTCTCCCTAACACTCGCCCCCCCCAGACTAAGGGACAGGAGGATTTAATCCACTCCTGGATGAACCTCATACCTCTAGTCGATGATATACATCCTAGAGAGTCCATCAGCATTTTGATGGTGACACCCTGACCTGTGCTCAATGGTGAAATCGAACCCTTGCAGGCAGATTGACCATCTCAATAGTTTTGGATTTTCCCGTTTCATTTGCATTAACCATCTCAAGGGTTGGTGGTCAGTCTGAATAACAAAAGTAGAACCATACAAGTATGGCCTAAACTTCTTCAGTGCCCACACAATAGCAAAGCATTCTCTTTCGATTGTTGCCCACCTTGTCTCAGGATCCTTCAGTTTTCTACTGATGAAGCAAATGGGGTGCTCCCTACCCTTCTCATCCAGTTGGCTTAGAACTGCACCTATACCTACATTGGAAGCATCAGTTTGTACAATGAAAGTTTGGTGGTAGTCAGGAGCTCTTAATACTGGAGCTTGGCAAAGAGCTCTCTTCAGTTTTTCAAAGGCCTGATTGCACTCCTCATTCCATTTTACCTTTTTAGGGAATTTAGGAGAGGAGATTACATTCAGTGGAGAAGCTATGGTCCCATAGTTCTCAATGAAATTCCTGTAATACCCAGTGAGGCCTAGGAAGGCTCTCACTTGGGTTTGAGTAGTTGGTGTTGTCCAATTTTGCACAGCTTCAATCTTGCTGAGCAAAGGCCTTATTTCTCCACCTCCTACCTCATGTCCAAGGTAGACCACTTTACTTTGACCAATCTGGCACTTACTGGCTTTGATTGTCAAATGGGCCTGTTCCAGAGCCTGAAACACATGTCCTAGGTGGTTCACATGTTCCTCCCAGGAGTGGCTGAAGACTGCAATGTCATCCAAGTATGCCATGCAGAAATCTTCCATCCCAGCTAGAACTTGGTTCACCATCCTTTGGAATGTGGCAGGTGCATTTTTTAATCCAAAAGGCATGACCTTAAACTGGTACAAGCCAACTGGGGTTGAAAATGCAGTTTTCTCCTTGGCATGGTCTGTCAGGGCTATTTGCCAATAGCCTGACGTAAGGTCAAATGTGCTGAGGTACTTGGCCGCACCAAGCTTATCCACCAACTCATCTGTCCTGGGCAAAGGGTGGGCATCAGTCTTGGTGACTGCATTTAGAGCTCTATAGTCCACACAGAATCTCAAGTCTTTGGATCCTGCCTTTGGTACTAACACAACTGGGCTAGACCATGGACTAGTAGAGGGCTCTATTACCCCGAGATCAAGCATCTTCTTGACCTCTCCTTTGATGTGGGTTCTGATGTGTTCTGACATTCTGTACCCTCTGCTTTTGACTGGCAGACAGTCACCAGTGAGTATATCATGCTGGCCCCAAGGGGTCAAGCCTGGTGACAGTGAGAACAGGGAGGCAAACTGATTTAACATAGATTTGCACTCCTCTTGTTGCTCAGGTGTCAGGTCTGAAGAGAGATTGACTCCTTCAACTTTTTCGTCTAAAGGCACACCTCTGAGGAGATCAGGGAGAGATTCACTCTCTTCTTCCTCTGCAGCTGAAGCTAGAAGCAAGGCTCCTACGTCAGGCCTGGAGATGTATGCTTTTAGTCTGTTGGTGTGGAAGACTCTAGGAGCTTCCCTGGGTCTGCCCAGATCCACCAGATAGTTGACCTCTCCAAGTTTTCCCACAATCTTGAAGGGTCCCATCCACTTGTCTTGCAAGGCCCTCTGCCTTGTTGGGAGCATAACTAGAACTAGCTGGTCTTGAGTAAACTCAACCATGTTAGCCTTCTGGTCATGCCAATGTTTGACCAGAGCTTGACCAGCTTTCAAGTTGTCACTTGCTTCTGCCATCATGTGTGAGATTCTCCTTCGGAGACCTATCACATAGTCAGTCACTCTGACTGGCTTGAGGGGAGGAGCACCTTCCAATCCCTCCTTAATCAGGGCCAATGGACCTCTGACCGGATGGCCATAGAGAAGCTCAAAGGGAGAATAACCTACTCCCTCCTGAGGGACTTCTCTATAAGCAAAGAGAAGGCATGGCAGTAGAAGGTCCCACTTCTTTTTAAGGGGTTCCTCTAAAGCACCTATCATGCTCTTCATGGTTCTGTTAAACCTTTCAACCAACCCGTTTGTCTGAGGGTGGTATGCTGTTGAGAACTTGTAAGTAACTCCACAGGTTTTCCACATGGCTTTCATGTAGTGGGACATAAAGTTTGACCCCCTGTCAGAGATTACTTCCTTAGGAAACCCAACCCTGGTAAAAATACCAAGGAGGGCCTTAGCCACAGCCGGGGCCGTAACAGTCCTCATAGGAATTGCCTCAGGGTACCTAGTAGCATGGTCTACTACAACAAGTATAAACCTGTTGCCTGAGGAGGTTGGAGGATCAAGGGGACCAACAATGTCAATCCCTACCCTCTCAAATGGGACTCCCACAACTGGGAGAGGCACTAAAGGTGCCACATTCTTGGAACCAACCTTACCAGAAGTCTGGCAGGTATGGCAGCTCTTACAATATCTATCTACTTCAGCCCCCATCTTTGGCCAATAAAAGTAGAGAGAGAGCCTTTCCTTGGTCTTCTTGAAACTCAAGTGACCAGCCAAAGGTATCTCATGGGCTAGTTGTAAGAACTGTTGTCTGTTCTCTTGTGGGACTACAAGGCGCTTGTAGTCTCCAGGTTCAGACTCAGTTGGTTCACTGTAGAAGAGGCCATCTTCCCAGTGTATCCTATACTTTCCAGGCTCTTGCCCATCAGCCTGAGAAGCTGCCTGGTGGCGGAGACCTTCCAGAGTTGGACATTCTCTTTGCCCCTTACGAAAAGCCGCCCTGCTAGGCCCACCTTCTGCCAGTAAAGACTGCAGCTCAGGATGGTCCTCAAGGTCCAAATCTCCAATAAGGTTTGGGCCTCCTTCTAGCTCTTCCTCAGAGTCTAGCTCAACCACACAGGGTTGTACCTCCCTCTCAGCCTCAGCTGGAGGTGGAGTTACAGGTGTAACTTTGGACAACCTAGGGGAAGTCCTTGTTGGAAGCACTGGAGTGCTTGCTGCTGGCTTTTTCCTAGGAGTCTTGGGTTGCCCCTTTGCTCCTGATCTGGTTGTTACTGCAGTAAGTTGCTCCAGTGGGAGAGGAGTGATTTCTGTCATCATCTCCTGAGATAACCCTCTCAGGGTTTTCTGTCTTGCAGGTTTTGTGAGCTCCTGTAACCTTTTGCTAGGTGGTCTGGGGGTATGTGACACAACTCCAAGAGCTTTGAGGTCATTCCCCAACAGAACCCTACCTGGCACTTCACATTGTACACTGACAGGTATTTTCACAGCCATATCATTACATTGGATGAGAACTGGTAACTGGGGACACATCTGCACAGGCCCACCAGCTAACTTGGTGAGGCATTTGGGTGCCTTAGCAACATCCTCTGCCTTGAAAAATGATTCATCCACCACAGTTATGCTGGCTCCAGTGTCCCTAATGGCAGGAGTCTCCTGACCATTCACCTGGACACTGTCCTTATAATACTCTTTAGTATTATCTGGGATAGAATTATAGACATCTAAGTTCTGTTGTTCCCACAACCCCAGAGAGACTAAAGAAACACTAGCTGAGACTCCAGTGGGTTCATCAGCCAGTAATAGAAAGTTTCCACTTGCCATATGTACTTCCTCTTCTGGAGCGAAGGCTAAGGAGGCAATCTGGACCCCTGAAGGTTTACCCTTACATCTGGGATCTCCTTTCACATGGTCAGTAGCCTTACAAACAAAGCATGAGCCAAAGGCTCGCTGGAATGGAGGCTTGTTCTGACCTCCTTCTGGTCTGGGACCAGAAAGTACACTAGCCTGATTTGGTTTCCCTTGTGGCTTACCCTTATAGTTTTGTTTGGGGCCCTCTTTGGAATTTGTAGTATTAGAATTCTCTTTGGAGTCCTTTTTAGGCTGTTTCTCCCCATCCTTTTTCTGAGTTACACCCAGAATCCTTGTGAGTGGCCCTGTTGGCAACCCACAAGTCAGCAGCCTTAGCTAGTTTCCGGGAATCTAATTCCTTGGAATCAGCCAAGTGCTGTCTGAGCTCAGGAGAGCAGGCATCATAAATAGTCTCCAACATAAACAAATTCTTCATACCTTCATAAGTGTTCACCTTGTAACCCTTAATCCATCCCTCTAAGTTTTTCAACCCTTCACTCACCCAGGTAGCCCAAGGGGTACCATCATGCTTTTTGAGGCTCCTAAACCTCTTAAGATACTGGGAAGGGGTCTTCCCAAATCTAGCTATTAAAGCTAGTTTCACACATTCATAGTCCTTCTTACCCCCCCCCCCCCATCTCCATCAGTTGCAACAGGGGGAAGCCTAGAGAACAACCAGGTGAGTAAGTCATTTCCTGTGATGTTCTGGAGCCCATGATTATATTCAAACAGAGACAACCAATCCAACACATCCAACTTAGGCTCATACATACCAACCAATTCTTTAGGCATCCGGGGTCTTTTAGGACTGGAACTTCTAGAGGAGCCAGAGAGAGAAGTATTCTCAACAGACAATTTCTTCATTTCTAGCTCATGCTTGAGCTCCATTTCCCTTAGCCTTAGTTCCTTTTCAGTTTGAGCATTAAGTTTTTTATACTCCAATTCTAGTTTCATTTTCTCTAGTTCATAGTACTGAGGACTAAATGTGGGACCTGGTAAAGGCCCAGTAGGCACAGCAGGTAGAGCAGGCAGAGGCCTAGGGGGGACAGTCACAACAGCCTCACCCTCCTCTTCTGACTCTTCCTCAAAATCATCAACATTTGGTTCTATGTCAATTTCAATACTGTCATCTACATTTGCTGGGGTGGTAGGTTCCTCTGAACCATCACCCAGACTTTGGTTAGCTAACAATCTTTCAATCAGTTCCATTTTCTTGCCCTTAGTCATGAGATCCTTATGTTTACAGAGCACTCTTAAACAATCAGCAGTTTTGGCTGCAAGGGACTCTTGACTATAGCTTTCTATAACTGACATGTTAGAGGTTTACTTTTACAGTGCTAAGCTTTGTGGTTAGTTGCACTAAGGTATCTAAAGCACACCAAAATGTATACTCAATACAAATCCCACCGCTGTACACCAGTGTTAGGCAGAAACCTGTGCAGTTCCCTTGGGGAACACTACAAACGATTTAAGACTACAGGTATAGCAGTAAACCCACTTGGTAGTAGTCTGTACCACCCAGATTTACCTGGTAGCTGTGGCTGAGCAGTCAGACTTCCCTCAAGAAGAGTTAGGCAGTATGCAAAGTATACACAATAGGTACTCAAACACAATAGTACAAGCAAACACTGACCAGAGCTTGGTTTCAAAAGTATATAGTTATTTATTTTTAAAACACATAAGTTGAAAACCCTCTAGCAAAAATATAGTAAAACACTTCAAACACAGTTATAAGGAAAGCAGTCCCAACCCTTATTCCTATCTAGACAACTCTAGGTTAACACCACATAATTCAAACAGAGGTGAGTGCTTAACGTTAGATGACACTCTAGTAGATTCAAGGAAGGGAGGGAGAAAGAGCAGAATTAGGATAAACACACCACTCTAAGGTCAAGAACACTTTCAGTAGGCTCAAAGAAGCACAAAGTCACAGGTGATCAAAAGTCACTAGGCAGGGCCCACTCTTAGAGCAGACAGAGCGAAAATGTGCCCAAGATCACACAGTTAGTAGGGATTCAGAGTCTTGCAAAAGAGTTCAGAAAGAGTTTAGAGAGGCTTAGAAAGTTTAGCCAGGGTGTCCCAGGCACTCCCAGGTTCGAATGCCGGGGGTTAAAACTACCCCGTACAGTCGGTGGCAAGGGAAGCCAGGCGGAACACGGTACCTTAAACGGGAAGGATCCTCCAGCGGTGGCAGTTGTTCCAGGCAGTGGCAGCAAGGCTCGACGTCGGTCAGGGAAGAAGAAGTTCTCGCTGAAGAGCAGAAGAAGAAGGTCGTTGCACTGCCCGGGAAGAAACCAGCCGCGGAGTCCTCCGGTTAAAGGGTTGTACCGACTTTCGCGGTTGTGGTAAAAGTGTGGTATTCCGGTTGCCGGGGTGCTTGGCACGGGCAAGGCGGCCACGAGATACCTCGAAGAAGCGGAAAGAAGGTGAAAACTGGTTGTCCCCACCAGTCAAGGGAAGGAGCCGCTCCGTTAAGAGTTCTCCTCGGTCGTTGGGAAAAGTGGTGAGATGGTTCAGCAGGGCTCCACCGGGTGGTGTCGTCGTAGCAGGTCGGCTCAGCTCTTCCCTCGTCGGATTCTTGGTCCTGTGGCGACTTCTGAAGTTCCAGTCCCCAAAGCCCTGATTTTATGCAGCAAACCCCCATTCACCCAGCCTAGCTGTCACTCAAACATGCTAAGTGGTGAGCCGGCCGGCTCACCACTTGGGCCAATCAGGACGGAGTACGACTTGAGTTACCAAGGTAACTCAGTCCAGGGTGCCTAAATCCCCCTCCACCCCTCCTAAGTACCCCAGACAGAGTGGCACCACTTTGGAGGGCTTCTGTGGAGAAGCCCGCCAAAAGTGGAACAAAGGGCTCCACTTTGGGTCAGAGTTACAGAGGCGAACGCCAACGCCATTTTAGAATCAAGTTTTGGCAAAAAATCCCAACCGGAGTTATAATAATAAATATATAAACCGGCGGTATGTTTGAGGCTACCGTAAATAAATAATTAAATGTGTTAGCCTAAAACAATGGGAAATCCCATAGGAAAATATTCGCGGTCGAATATAAAAAGTAGTTTCCACTGCCACCAGCCAAAACTCGATCAGGGGGGACGGAGACGTGCCCCCTCGACTAACAGACCCTGGGGCAATCGAATTGCCCCAGCCAGTACGTCCACAATATGATGGTTTGTACTGGTTCTGTTCAGGATTTAAGACTAGTAAAGTCTTTGGTGACTTTACATGCCCTGGGAGACAGTAGTCAGTCCCAGGGTATGGAGTCTATGTTGGGGGGTCCCTAGGACACCCCTGGGTTACTGCACAGAGGGTGCTGTGTAACCCACATCACAAAAATACATGAGGCCCTATGGAGTAAAAGACCCCATAGCCCATTCAACACAAGGTTTAACCAAGAAAACACACTTCAACATGCCCAAGAGTGAGGGTAAAAGTGTCTCACTCTTGGCAGGAGAAAAAAAAGAAACCCCAGAAATCCAGCAAAGCTGCTGGGGGACTCACTAGGTAGGGAAATTCAGCCTAAACAGAGAATTCTCCCTAACATGGGGCACCCTCCACCAGGCCCACACACATGTCTCCCAGCACCCCCACCCCCCAGCATCCAGGGGCACCCTCCACCAGGCCCCCACTCCTTTCTACCACCCCCCGCGCCCCCCAGCAGTGCGATTCGCCTGTGTACGTGTATATCAGGGTTGCGCGTGTAGTCTGACACGCAAATTCATCAGGCAACGTGTATTATGGGTCCGCATGAACTTCCACACGTGATATCAGCAGGGTACGTGTATTACAGGGTTCGCGGGAAGATCCACATGCGATTGCCCTGGGTACGTGTATTTCGGGGTGCGCGGGAAGTTCCACACGCGATTTCAGCAGGGTACGTGTATTCCAAGGTGCGCGGGAAGATCCACACGCGATTGCCCTGGGCACGTGTATTTCGGGGTGCGCGGTAAGTTCCACACTCGATTGTCCGTGGTGCATGTATTTCAGGTTGCGCGTGAAGTTTCACACGCAATTTAAGCAGGGTATGTGTATTCCAAGGTGCGAGGGAAATTCCACACGCGAATCCAGCAGCCTACGTGTATTCCGGGGGTGCCGGGCAGTCCTACACGTGTGGGTCCTCCCAGCTGTTCACTCGACACTCTCCACGACATGTCCCGCAGGCAGCCCATCCACCATGCCCATGCCCCCCAGCCAACCCACATGTCACCTTGCACTATTGCCCACCAACGCATGTCCCCCTGCAACCCCACCCCCCAGCATCCAGGGACACCCTCCACCAGGCCCCCACTCATGTCCCCCTGCACCCCCACCTCCCCAGCACTGTGGGCCACCCTCCACCAGGCCCCCACTCATGTCCAACTCATGTCCCCCTGCACCCCCACCCCCCAGCACTGTGGGGCACCCTCCACCAGGCCCCCACACATGTCTCCCAGCACTCCCACCCCCCAGCACTGTGGGGCACCCTCCACCAGGCCCCCACTCATGTCCAACTCATGTCCCCCTGCACTCCCACCGCCCCCGCAGTGCAGGGCATCCTCCACCACGCCCCCACACATGTCTACCAGCACCCCCACCCCCCAGCACTGTGAGGCACCCTCCACCAGGCCCACACTCATGTCCAACTTATGTCCCCTGCACCCCCACCCCCCAGCACTGTGGCGCACCCTCCACCAGGCCCCCACTCATGTCCCCCTGCACCTCCACCACCCAGCGCTGTGTGGTACCCTCTACCAGGCCCCCACTCATGTCCAACTCATGTCTCCCAGCACCCCCACCCCCCACCAGTCAGGGGCACTCTCCACCAGGCCCACACTCATGTCCAACTCATGTCCCCCTGCACCCCCACCCCCCAGCACTGTGGGCCACCCTCCACCAGGCCCCCACTCATGTCCAACTCATGTCCCCCTGCACCCCCACCCCCCACCAGTCAGGGGCACCTGCCAGCAGGCCCCCACACATGTCCCCCAGCCAACATGTCATCACAATCTAGATCTCTGGGCCTTATGGGCAGCCTCCAAATGCCAAACACCCACCCAAGTATTGCATCCACCCACTTAGAAATGGCAATTACATGATACAACCCCAATGGCAAGTATGTAAATGAACACATGTCCCTCATATACACACAATGGGTGTCTGTGAATGTCAAAACCCATATCATGATATGCATGAAACCAATGAGATAA
The DNA here is from genome assembly GCF_040938575.1 of Ambystoma mexicanum. NCBI lineage: Eukaryota > Metazoa > Chordata > Amphibia > Caudata > Ambystomatidae > Ambystoma > Ambystoma mexicanum. The sequence continues at coordinate 1,370,246,085 of NC_090931.1, forward strand.
TACTACACATTGAAGTTTGAAGAAAAAATATGTATTAAAAGCAACATAAATTGAATCAAAAATAAACAAACGAAAATGGGAATTAAAAAAAAGAAAGCAGCGTGTCCATATGTCCGTAAAATAATGTAAAACCACAAATCATAATCCAAAGGAAAGGTGTCCAAAGTCACAGTTCACAAAAGTAAATCCAATGGAAAATTAAAATCGAAAACCATTGCTCCATGGGTAAATTATAAAAAAAAAAAAAATCCAACAGTCAACTATATACAGATAAACAATCCAGGGTCCATGATCCCAACAGAAGAAATGAAACCTATCTAATAACACTACCTAATAAAAAAAACTATATACAAAAATGTGGCCCATTGTCCAAAAGGTCCAAAAAAAATGCAAAACCAAAGGAAACCTAACACTAACTACAGAACTATTTACAAGGGCAGCGGGCCAGTCTGACGGCTCACTTCAGGATGTTCCGGGCCAGGGCATCATCGAACTCCTGCTCAATGTCCTGGAGGCGGTCCTCCTCCATGGCCCGAGGGTCCGCAGGGCCGATGACATGTTCACCTCCAACTCCCTGCGGATTGCCTCGAGGCACTCGGCCCGCCTCAGGGCCCTCCGCATGAAGTTCTCCGCCCTGACCATCGTGAGCCGTGCCTCTTCCGCCCGCTGCCGCTCCGCATCTATGGCGTGGCCCAACCGCTGCCACACGGAAGACACTTGCCGTCTTTTGTCCTCCTGCCCTCCGGCCGATGCCTGCCCCTCCGATGTCGAAGGCCCCGAGCCATCATGGCTCCCACCTCGTTGCTGCTGCTGCGCCTCTGCCCGTGCCCTGGCTCCTGCTGCCTGCACATCCTTCACCGGCTGGGGTGCAGTCATTGATGTGGCCACCCCTGCTGGACGTCCGACTCCCGACTGCGGCAGGGATGCCTCCTCCACCAGCCTGGCCGCACCGTCAGAGGCAGCTCAGCAGGGCACCCAGGTGACTAATGGGTGGGAAGATGGCACGGAGGATGACTGGCGCATAGGGGGTTCAGTTGAGGAGGGGGTAGGAGCAAGCCCCATCAAACGGAGGAATCCACCCTGGGTGACCTGTCCCAGTAGGCCGACGCGGTCAACGAGCCATTCGAGATGACGTGCAGTCTCCTCATGAAAAGCCTGCAGGTCACCTCGCATGGCCCGTTGACGCAACGCCACACCAGTCAGGACAGGCTCAACCCGGACCTGGATAGCCACGTCCGCAGGCAGAGGAAGGCCAGTTGTTGTGAGCTCATCCCGAGCCTGAAAACGGGTCTGCACGTAGGCATCCCTGCTGGTGCAAGATGATGCAGTGACAGGATCAGGGACAGGATTGCACACAGGCACTTCCGCGGCGGCCTGTGCTGCCTCCTGTCCCTGGTCCTGCACTGCACCACTAGCACCAGTGGAATCCCCACCTCCAGACCCCGTCTCTGTTGCTTGCACGGCCTCCTCCTCCACCAAACCTCCCACCAACCTGGATGACTCTGTGCCATCTTCCCCCGTTGGGCCCTGTGGGGTCCCAGCTGCCCCTTCTGCTGCCGAGGAGTCCAACTCCGACATCCGCCTCTTGGACCTCCCCCGGCAGCTGCGGCCTGGGACGCGGCACCGGACTCCTCACTCCCCGACGAGATCACAACCTGGGAGGGGAGCCGGGCCTTGCGTCTCCGGTTGGCGGTGCAATCCCTGCCGCTGTGCTCCACAGCACCTTCTCCGCCCTCTTCATCAGTTTACGCTGCAGACAGGGAGAAATAAAACACAGGCATCAGGGCACTGTACAATGGACACATACACACATGACAGTTGTACATGAGTGGCATTGGCAAACCTCAGACATGGCATCACAATCGCCAACACACATGTCATTTCAACTCACACACATGAGCCATACCACAGCCATATCGCAACAGCCAGCACCATCCATACACATACAACAGCATAAGCAGGCAAAGGTGAGCCAGACATCACATGCAACACAGGGAGTGCACTACACATGCACACACACCACCACACTTGCATGCTTGTGTACACCTCTGCCAACTGTCGCAGTGTTCAGATCGGCATCCATGTCACATCTGCCAATCAGGCTTCCACATCCCGCTGTGTTTGGTTCTGGGAGGGGTGGTGCTGGCCATTCTTCTTCCGACACTTCTCCTTGCTCACTTTCTTCGTCCCCTTCTTTGTCTTGCAAAGGCGCCATGGGAGGTGGCGGTGTGCGTGAGTATTCTTTTATGGCCAATTTTGCTGCCGCATCTGCCCTGTTGTTTCCTTCCGCCCATCTTCCTTTAGTTTTGTGCGCCTTTGTTTTGATGACCCATATTCTGTCGTGTTGTCCCGATAGGTCATCAATATCTTTCCATTCCTGCTCAAATTTTATAGCTGAGCCGTCGGTCCCCCGATATTGTTGGTCTCTCCACCATTGCAAGTATATGGTGAGCCCTTTAAACACATAGTCTGAGTCTACTACCACCGTTGTTGCAACTTCTCATGGTATTTTCCCCATCACCCTCAGTGCCAGTACTACCGCTTGGAGCTCGCCGTATTGTGCGCTTTTTCCTTCAAACACCATTGAGTTGTGCTGCCACTGATCGTTTTGCCTGTGTACTACTGCTGCTGCTGCATGTAATTTGTTGTCTACATATGTGGAGCTTCCATCACAAAAGAACGTGGGCCCATCGATATCTTTATCCGGTGCGCACGCCCTGAATATGTTGTGTAGAGTGTTCACTGTTTCTGTCCTGCATTCGTGTGGGCCATCTATCTGTATGCCGTCTACTGGTATGTATTTCTCTCCTCCTTCCTCAAAGTGTAGTGTAATTGTGGTCAGAAGTGCTATCCATTTGCCTATCCTTTGTGTACTGACATTGCCCTGGTACATTTTCGAGGATAGTAACATCTGTAGGGGTTTGTGGTTTGTTTTGATAATGCATGCAGCCCCTCCTGTTATGTATCGGAATTTGTTGATTGCCCAGTACAGTGTGCACAGCTGTCTCTCGCATCTGGAGTATTTCAATTCTGTCATTTTATAGTTCAATGAATTGCATGCCACCAAATGATGAGTATCCCCATATTTTTGTGTCAGTATTGCAGCCTGCGTACTTTCCGATATAATTGGCCATATGTAGAAGGGCATATCTGGATTTGGGCTTACTAATGATGGAGCCCCATTCAATAAGCCCTTTAATTTCTGAAAAGCCTCAGTGTGTTCCTCAGTCCAATCAAATCTGTCTGACCGCAATAGGTCATATAGTATTTTCGTGTGTTCCGCAAATAGGGGGGTAAAGTTCCTTGAAAATCCTAAGATCCCTATGGCCCTGTGTAGTGCTGTGTGATCTGTTGGGAGGGGTAATGAATTTATTAGTTGCAGTCTGTCTTTACATATGCTTTTTCCTTTTCCTGAAATTGTTACCCCTAGAAATCGTACCTCTGGTTGACATATTTGTGCTTTCCCCCCATTCAGTTTGAGCCCCCCCTTTTGCAACGCCCCTATTACCTCCCCCAAGTGTCTCTCGTGTAGTTCCTTTGTCTCACTACACACCAATACGTCATCCACATATTTAATGACATTTTTCATGCACGTTATGCTCTGCAATATTCTTTTCATGGCAGCATGAAATATTGTTGGGCTGTCTCTGAGTCCTTGCGGTAATACATTCCATACATATACCACCCCTTCAACCGTAAATGCTGTTAGTTCCCGTGAATCCTGATGTAATGGGAGAGAGTAGAATCCGTTGGAGATATCTAAGACACTGAAAACCTTCATACCTGGTTGTATTTTTGCCATCATTTCTGGAAATGAGGCTACCAGCTGGGGTCTGGACTGTAAGTGTTTGTTTATTATGCGGTAGTCAATTGTTAAACGGAATGAATCATCTGGTTTCTTTACCGCCCATACCGGCGATACAAATGGTACCCAGCCTGAATGTTCTGTTATGGCCCCCCTCTCCTGTAAAGCCTTCAATATATTGTTTATTTGTTCTGCCGCCTCTGGAGGTATTCCATAGGGTTTTACATATCGTGGGATGCTCGTTAATTTCAATACCACATTATCCTGCGTTCTCCCAAAATCTAGCTTGTGTTTTGCCCACGTATCGGGAAACCTCTCCTCCCATTCTGTTAAAATGCCATTTGTTTGCATGAGGATATGTGTGTCCCCCTTTGTTGTTGCTGTGACGACAGCCATTGGTATCACCTGTACTATACCTGCTGTATTTTGAAGGCGGAGGCATAAATTTGCTAAGTCAATTACCGCCCCTTTCCTTAACAGTGTGTCAATCCCCAAAATGTCCTCCACCCCTCCTGTGGCGCATTGCTGCTTGCCGATATACACCCCATTCAGGCAAATGTTTAGTTCTTTAATCGGGGAAGTAATTATAGGCCCCCCCAATCCTTGCATTTTTGTCATTTTGGAATATTTTGTGTCTACGAATTCACCTTTAGTCAGAGTTAGCGCCGCCCCACTGTCTACCAATATGGTCGCGTTATGTGTGACTCCACCAGCGGAGAAAGAACCTTCTGCCGTCATGCGGCCCCATCTATCCTGGCTTAGGGGTATCACTGCGGCCTCCAACTCTGCTGGTTTGTCCCTGTCCTAGTACCCGGTAGAGCCAGTCACCGCAGCCACTGGTGTTGCCCCTGTACTGGTCACTTGGTCTCTTAATTTCTGTGCCTTCTCCTTTATGTCATTGATCTCCTGTTGTTGCTCCCAATATGTGACCCAGGGCCTTATCACCCCTTCCGCATTTTGATACAATTTAGCCCCTGTCTTTCTGTCGAACAACACCTTACCCGCTGTACCTCTCCCGCGTCCTCTACCTCCTCTACCCCGACCCCGAAACAACGTTGAATCCTCGCTGTACCTTTCAGTATCATATGTAACATTCCGTATTGGTGTCAGGGTGTTCCACTCCTGCTCCTCCATGTACTTGCCCTCTGCCCACTCTTTGCATTCTCTCACAGGAATTATCTTTCGTACCGCTAGCCATGTGTCATCTGCCGCGTTCAAAACATATGCCCACCCCTGAACCGATTTGAATTTGTCTTCCACATCTACCTTCCCTTCCACCACCCTTGTAATGTCATCCGGTAATAACTGCCAAATGGTAATCTTTTCTTCCGTCCCTGGGTCCCTCATCAATGTCTGAGTTAACATATCCGCGAAATCAGATGGGCTTTGGTCCCTCCCGATCTTTAATACCTGCATTAGTTTTGGGAAGGCCAGTATTCTGTGGTGTTTTTTCATTAGTGCCATGATGGGCCCTAAGCTTACCCTCCATCTTGTGCCTTCCCCCTTTGCCCCATCTTCTACTAGGTTTTTGTCATCCAGGTCAGAAAACCCCGGTATTATTAACCGTGATGGGTTGCATACTGCCTTTAATATCCTTACTACTTGTCCCCTATCCAATCTGTGTGCATCCAGTGTTTTGTATGTTGAGTGTAATGCACTGAATAATTCCATCGGGCCAGCCCCTCCATACCGGGGCATTTCTTTTAGGAGGGCTAACATTTTCATAATGTCCTGTGGTCTACCTTGGTGGGATTCTTGTGAATCCCGTGAGTCCTCAGCCCTTTTAAGTTCTTGTTCCATTTGTATCCCTACTTCCCTGTCTTTGCGCGCAATGTTGTGTACCACATCCCATTTATTAATAACCTCTTTTATCCTGTCCCACACCACCTTCGTCACATTATTATAGTTCATATTGTCCAAATCTAGCTCATTCCTTAATTCATCCACCGTCGGTGTGTCGTCCACCCCTGTTTTCGTAAAGGGCCCCCCAGTAGGCAGTGATATCGGTGCCATTTTCACTGCCTTATTATAGGGTGGGGGGCTCCCATATACCTCCGGTTGCGTATTTTTTACGGGCAATACCGGATATGTCCAATCATCTTTGTCTGGGTGCTGTTGTCTGTATACCTCAAATGCATTTTTGTGCATTTCTAGCTCCTCCTGACAATCAGTAAGCTGTTGTCTAATATCTTCACATTCTTGTGCCTTGAGCACGATAGTAGACGACATTTGCATACAGTGAGTATTAGCCATTTGCCGGGCGTATGTGAGGTCCTCCCTCATGTCGCATAGCAGTGCATTCTGTCGTGTAACCTCATCTTTTTCCCCTTTTGTTATGCGATACATCTTCCAGAGACATGTCACTATCACATGGGTCTTGTTTTTACAGTAATATTTTTTACCCGTTGTAAATAGTAATTCATTTATCAAATCTTCTACCGTTCTAGGGGGTTTATCGATATCTGACCACATACACATCCCCTTTTTCTTCTTCAAAAATTCTTCAATAACCTCTTTAGCCTCCTCTTCCCGCCTGGTCAATGGACTGGCGTCCGCCATCTGTTTTATTTCGTCTGTCCCTATTGACCCTACCACAGTGAAAGCTTTCGACCCTGCACAGTGCTTTATGTCACTACAGCTTTGACCCTGCACCTGAACGGTGCTCTGACTGTATCACAAGCCCTACTTTAATGTGCTCTGACTTAAACTGTGGCTCTGTAAGTGCCCTTTGACCCTGTACCATAAATTATAGTACTCTGAGGCAGCTGACCCTATCAGACAGACAGCGGTACCCCTGTGTATGTCTCAGAGACCCAAGGTCTCCGAGTTCAGTCACCCTTGTACTTTAAATAAAATACAAATACCACTTTTTATATTTAAAAAAAAATTGGTATAAATAGGTACAGCGAAAAACATTCTTTTCACTTACCGTATTTGATGTTGCCTCCGCGACCGTGTCAGTGATAGGCGAGAAAAGGGAGCTCCCGGGTTTCGGCACCAAATGTTACCGAACGTCCGTCCTGCTCCCTCCTGCAAGCCGCCCTGCTTCACTGCACACTCAGCAACACATCACAATAAAGCACACCGGAGACCAGAGGTAGAAGGGTATTTGCATATAATGAAAGCACGTATCCAAACCGCCTGGGTGGACTGCTCTGCCCCTCCAGGCAGCTTACATCCTTATATATACAATTGAGGTGGCTGATCCATTCCCCAATACATTACTTATGTCACAGAAGGGTGCCCTCGGGCTGCATCCGGCACCATGTATGGGACGAAGGTATGTAAGCAATCAGTGGGCAAGCGGTAAAAGTGTCCAAGTTCTTGTAATGTATGTTGATTTGGCCATGGGTCAGCGTGGCCTTCGGTTCTGGTTACAGCTTGTTAGGCACGCACGGCGTGTACTTCTCGCAGAAATGGTTTCCCATCGCTGGAGGCATGGAGCTCATGCATTCCACAGCCGCAGTGACCTTGCTGGCGCCGTCTCCGAGTGATACTCCTCTTGTGCAGAGCCTCCAAGAAAATAGATAAGAGTTAGATCACGTAACACACATGCATCCATGTTGCATCACTGTTGCACCCTTGTCAAATACACACACAAGCACATGTACACAGTGCTGATACATGCAGCTGAAAACAACATCCATATGTGACATCACGAACATGCCTACTTACATACACATTCATCCAAACATGTGTGCCCACACAACTGCATTTGGCATGCAAGCCTACACACACAAGCACCATCCATGTCTCACACATGAGAGCCCTCGCATGGGTAAGCCTTCGGGCCTGTACACCCCCACCCATACTTGGCCCCATACAAACACATGTGCAACCTGCACACTACTGGCACATCACCACACGCACAGCTTACAATCATGATGCATGTACACTTACCGATCGACTCCAGATGGATCTGCCTCTCAAGGACCTGGACATGGAGCGCTGGGGATATGCATTCCAGGACCCTCATCTGATCGTCCGACAAGTGGCCCCGGCGCCCTTTAGCTCCCACTGCCTTCAAGAGGCGCCGGGCCTTGTTGAGGGTCCTGGACCTGAAGTCCTCCCGGCGCTTCTTGACATGATGGAATAGTCGGACTGCCACCCCCTCCGCGTTGATGGCAGTCACGATGTCCGTCCAGATCTGAGTCCGTCCTTCCTTGTCGGCGCGCAAACTTCCGAAGAGGGCATCATACTGCCCCAGGACTTGCTCCACCAGGACACCAACTTCAGTGGCAGTGAATCTGGTGCCCCTCTGCCTCTCTGGCCGGGGGTTGTCAGTGGTGCCAGATGTTGCAGTGCCCGACATGACAACCCCAGAGGCAGGAGTGGGTGGAAAACTGGGTCCTGGGGCTGGGCTGTGGAGCGATGGAATCCCAGTCGGGAGTCTTCGGTTCCAGCAGGGGTGGTCACAGCAACAGCCCCCCTGGCTGATGTGCAGGCAGCTAATGGCAGGGCACATGGGCAGCAGACAATCAGGCAGCAGCAGATGGCAGGTGGGAGCGTGCTCGGGGCTCTGGGGGGCAGTAATTCAGCCTTCTGGGCAGGAGCGTGGTCTTCCGTGTGCTTACGTGTGGCCAGCTTGATACGGAGTGATTTGGCACGTGAAAATCCAGCACGTCTGCATGTAATTCGAGGAAAGGGCCTTAGCGCATAAGAGCGTCAGCACACGTACGCGAATTCATTGGCCCAAAGGCCACCAGCGCGTATGCACGTCTGTGACGTGCGTGCCCAGGTGTTTCCCTGTACACGGGTGCATGTTACACGTCCAATGACTGCACGTCAGAGTGTCAGCTCGTGTAATTGGAGGATGGGGCCTTAGCGCGTACACGCGGAAGTGACACTGCATGTGTGGGCATTTTTAAAAAGTACGTGTAGAACGCCATTTCCGTGTATGTGCTTTTCGTGGAGAGCGAGTGGGTGAAATCTGTACTTCTTGTCGGTTCACACGCGATTAACTTCACAGCGTTCCAAGTTCGTACTCCCTGTTACCTCTGACAGTTTTTTGTCTTCTTGTCTTTTTCCTGGGCCTGTTTCCTCAAACAGCGTTCACTTCTCCTGTTGTCCTGTCTCCTCAGACAGCGTACAATTCTTCTTTTGGTGGGGGTGTTGCCAACGCGCACACGCGCGTATTTTTCACGCGATTTTTCCTGGCAGACGGTGAGTCGCGCACATATTTGACATCTGTGCTTGCCCCGTGTGTTGCCTACCCTTTCAGTTGTCAGTCTAGGCTGCGTGTGACACGCATACGTTCATTTTTGTGTTTCTGGGTGCCACAGCATAGTGCAGGTTTTTTATTCCACACACGTGGTCTAGAACGGGTTGTGTGCACATTATCTCCCTTTTTCGGGGTGCCTGTGCGTTACGTGACCCGTCATCTTCCCCCAGGGGTCACATACAGCCTTGCTAGAGCACTAGGGTACGAATTCCATCTAGTACCCTACCCCTTTGACCCCCAATTGCCCAGGACAATAGTTTACTTTCAACTCCCATACGCACAACAACATCAGTGCCATGGTTGGGAGGCGAACACGCGGTAAGGGTGGCGAAGGTGGGCGAGCCACATGAGGTGGCCATGGTGGATACGGTAGGGGACGTGGCCAGGACTTGCAGGGTGCCCCTAGCCCCCCATGTGTGGGTGACCAGCCCCCCCCCGGTTGAGGGTAACGTGGCTGACACCATCCCTACTCAGCCCTTGTTGGACCAGCCCATTGTGGCACCAGAACTGGCACATGGTGACTCCATGGCTGACTTCCAGGTCAGCAGGTCTAGGCCAAGTGTGGCGGTGCACGTTGGTGTCACCAGCCCACGTGGATAAGGGGCAGCTATGTCATCTGCTGCCCCGAGTAGGCAGGGTGGGGAGGCTGCATGGGCAGCTGCGGCTCCATCCACCCCAGCTCTGAGTCTCCCAGCCAGGACAGTGTCGGTCCTAGTCCATCCTGCTGACGTTCCCCCTGACTACATCACACTTCAGCTAATGCCTGCACCAAGTCCCATGGTGAGTGTTCATTCCCACACTCCTAGTCCACAGTCCACCGGGGCTCCTGCCCCTAGTGTCCAGAGCGGAGTAGGACACTCAGTATCACCACCACCTTCCAAGCGGAAGAGGCAGAGTGCTCGTCCAGTACAGGCTAATGCCCCAGACACGGCTACACAGTCCGGCGCACCGAGGAAGCCCAGCTTCAATCAGGCCGACCTTGATGCACTTGTGGAGTATGTGTCCGCACATGACAGCGAAATGGTGATAACTGCAGGATGCAAGACCACACCTGCACAACGTCAGGCACACTGGCAGACCATTGCGGAACTCATAAGTGCCATTGGATTCGTGAGGCGCACAGCTAATGATTGCTACAAGCGCTGGAATGACCTTAAGCGCAGGGCAAAGAAAAAGCTGGCCTCAAGTCAAGCCGCAACTCTAGGGACTGGAGGTGGGTCTCCGGCAGAGGACATAGAACTCACAACACATGAGTATGTTGCTGGGACCTACGTCACGGAGGAACAGATCCAAGGCGTGGGAGACCTGGCAGATTACGAGGCATTGTCCGGTGAGTGCACATGCATGTGTGTGTCATCCATGTGCATGGTGTGTGTGTGAGTGCTTCTGATTGAGTGCCCAGGTGAGGGGGTGTTAGGGAGAATTCTCGGCTTAGGCTGAATTTCCTAACCTAGTGAGTCCCCCAGCAGCTTTTCTGGATTTCTGGAGTTTGTTTTTTTCCATCCTGCCAAGAGTGAGACTCTTTTCTCCCACTCTTGGACATGAATGTGGTTAATTCCATTGAATGTCAATGTGTTCTATGAGCTACGGGGTCTTTTACCCCATAGGGTCTCATATGTTTTTCTATGTGTGTTACACCGCACCCTCCGTGCCGTAACACGGGGACGTCCTAGAGGATCCCCACCATAGACTCCATACCCGGGGACTGACTACTGTCTCCCCGGGCATGTAAAGTCACCATTGGCTTTACTAGACCTAAATTTACTAACAGAACTAGTACAAACCATCCTATTGTGGACGTACTGGTAGGGGTAATTCGATTACCCCTGGGTCTTTTATTCGAGGCGGCACCGTCCCGTCCCCCCTCGTCGTGTTTTGGCTGGTGGCAGTGGAAACTACTTGTTATATTCGATCCCGAATATAACCCTATGGGATTCTTCCCATTGTTGGAGATTAATACTTATTCTCGTTAATCTCTCACATACCACCGGTTTATTTATCTTAAATAAATCTATCGGTTGGTATTTTCTGCCAGAACTCGGTTTTTAAAATGGCGTCTGTGTTCGTCTCTGTGACTCCTAAACCAAAGGTTGAGCCCTTTGTTCCACTTTTGGCGGGCTTCGGCACAGAGGCCCTCCAAAGTGGTGCCATTCTGTCTGGGTACCACAGGGGGTGTGGGAGGGGGTTTAGGCACCCTGGAATGAGTTGCCTTGCCAACTCAAGTCACACTCTGGTGTGATTGGCCCAAGTGGTGAGCCACCCCGCTCACCACTTAGCGTGTTTTGATTGACAGCTAGGCTGAATGAAAGGGGGTTTTCTGCATAAAAGCAGGGCTTTTGGGACTGGATCTTCAGAAGTCGCCACAGGACCTAAGAATCCGACAAGGGTAAAGCTGAGCCGACCTGCAATGACGACACCTCCGGTGGAGCCCTGCTGAACCGACTCACCACTTCCCGACGACAGAGGAGATCTCCCCGCCGGAGAGTCTCTTCCCCTGACTGGTGGGAACAACCAGTCCCCTTTGCTTTTTCTTCGCTTCCAGGGCGTAGTGGTCGAATTGCCCGTGCTGAGCACCCCGGCAACCGGATAGCCACTAACCCGTACCGCGACCAAAAGGTGGTGCCTTGTGACGGAGCACTCCGCGGCTGGTCTCTTCCCTGGTGGTGCAACGATCTTCAACTTTCCTTCGACGACGAGATCATCTCTTCTCTTGGCAAAGCTCCGACTTGCATCCACCACCAGGAACAGCTGCCCCTGCCGGAGCTGTCTCTCCACATACAAGGTACCGTGTCCGCCTGGCTTCCCTTGTGTCGGTTAGCGTGAGGTGTCTTAATCCTCGCCTCTCCATTGGGTCGCCTCCAAGCTTTCGTAACTTTCTGTTCTGAACTGGTCCAATCTTTCTGTGACAATTTGCGCCAAAGACTCGAAGTGCATTTCCACTGTGATACTTTTTGGGACATATCGCCTTGCCTCTCTCCGAGTGGGCCTGGCCTCTGAACTTTGTGATCTACAGTAGACCCTGCCTTACCTGCCTTGCATTTGTTCGTAAAAGTGTTGGTACCGAGTTGATTTCATACCCTGCCTTTTCCCTCCCATCCTAACGAATACTAGAGTGCCATCTAGGTTAAAGCCTTCACCTCTGTCTGCAAATAAGTGGTGCCATTGAACCTAGACTTGTCGAACTATTGTTAGGGGGATTGATTTACTTATAGTAATTGTAATTGAAGTTGTTTGCCGTATTAGTGCCAAAGTGTTTTCTATAGATGTGTTGTTATAAATAAATACCTATATATCTTTACACCCAAGCTCTGTTCCGTGTTTGCTTGTTCTACTGTGTAAATTGCCCTATTTTGTATACTCCACATACTGCCTAACTTTTCTTGAGAGAGGTCTGACTGCTCAGCCACAGCTACCAGGTGAATCTGTGTGGTACAGACAGCTACCAAGTGGGTTTACTGCCAACACCTGTGAGCCTAAATCTTTTGCAGTGATCCCAGAGGGAACTGCACAGGTTTTCCGCTTAACACTGGTGTACAGCGGTGGGATTTGTATCGAGTATACAGTTTAGAGTGCTTTTCAACACTTTAGGATAACTAACCACAAAGCTTAACACTAAAAAACAACTTTCAAAAACATGTCTACTATGGAAGTTTACAGTCAAGAGTCCTTGTCAGGTGAAAATACTGAGAGTTTGAGAGCTCTATGTAGACAAGAGAATCTTTCTGTAAGAGGCAAGAAAGTAGAAATGATAGCGAGATTGCTGGAAAACCAAAGTCTGGGTACTGGTTCAGAGGAACCAACTTCTCCAGCAAATGTAGATAACAGTAATGGTATTGATCTGAATCAAAGTTCTGATAATAGCGATGTAGAGGCTGAAGAGGAAGGAGAGGCTAACGAAACTGTCTCCCCTGCTCTTCTGTCTGCCTTACCAGCTGTACCTACAGGGCCTATAACAGGTCCCACACTAAGTCCTCAAGTCCTTGAACTAGAAAAAATGAAAATAGACTTGGAATTCAGACGGATTACTGCTCAAACTGAACAGAAACACCAAGAAATGCAACAAATTCTTAGTCTCCGAGAAATGGAACACAAGCACGAGTTAGAAATGAAAAAGTTGTCTGTCGAAACTGCTTCTGTCTCTGGCTCCTCTAGAAGTTCCAGTCCCAAAAGACCCCAGATGCCGAAGGAATTAATTGGTATGTATGAACCAAAGTTGGATGTGTTGGATTGGCTGAGTTTGTTTGAGTACAATCATGGGCTCCAGAACATCACAGGTAATGAGTTGCTTACCTGGCTGTTCTCTAGGCTCCCCCCTGTTGCAACTGATGTGGTAATGGAGTTGGGGGAGGTGGATAGGAAAGAGTACGAAAGTGTGAAACTAGCTTTGATAGCTAGATTTGGGAAGACCCCTTCCCAGTATCTTAAGAGGTTTAGAACCCTCAAAAAGCATGATGGTACCCCTTGGGAACCCTGGGTGAGTGAAGGGTTGAAAAACTTAGAGGGATGGATTAAGGGTTACAAAGTGAACACGTATGAGGGTATGAAGAATCTTTTTATGTTGGAGTCTATTTATGATGCCTGTTCTCCTGAGCTCAGACAGCACTTGGCTGATTCGAAGGAATTGGATTCCAGGAAGCTAGCAAAGGCTGCTGACTTGTAGGTTGCCAACAGGTCTACTCATAAGGATTCTGGGGCAACTCAGAAAAAGGATGAGGGAAAACAGCCTAAGAAAGACTCAAAAGAGAATTCTAATAACTCAAATTCCAAAGAGGGCCCCAAACAAAACCATAAGGGTAAGCCACAAGGAAAACCGCAGCAGAATAGTGTGTCTTCTGGTGCCAAACCGGAAGGAGGCCAGAACAAGCCACCATTCCAGAAAGCATTCGGGAAATGCTTTGTTTGTGGCTCGACTGACCACGTGAAAGGAGATCCCAGATGTAAGGGTAAACCTTCAGGGGTCCAGCTTGTCTCCTTAGCCTTCGCTCCAGAGGAGGAAGTCCAAATGGCAAGTGGAAACTTTCTACTACTGGCTGATGAACCCATTGGAGTCCAGTCAGTGTTTCTTTAGTATCTCTGGGGTTGTGGGAACAACAGAATTTAGACGTCTATAATTCTATTCCCGATAATACTAAAGAGTATTATAAGGACAGTGTCCAGGTGAATGGTCAGGAGACTCCTGCCATTAGGGACACTGGGACAAGCATAACTGTGGTGGATACATCGTTTTTTCAGGCTGAGGATGTTGCTAAGGCACCCAAACGCCTCACCAAGTTAGCTGGAGGGCCTGTTCAGATGCTTCCCCAATTACCAGTTCTCATCCAGTGTAATGACATGACTGTGAAGATTCCTGTCAGCATACAGAGTGAGGTACCAGGACGCGTTCTGTTGGGTAATGATTTGAAAACTCTCAGAGTTGTGTCGCATACCCCCAGACCTCCTAGTAAACGGTTACAGGAGATAACCAGACCTGCAAGGAAGAGAACCATGCGAGGTACTCTCCAGGAGATGATGAAGAAAGAAATCACTCCTGCTCCACTGGAATTGTCAGCTGCTGTCTCCAAGAAATCAGAAGCAAAAGGGAAACCTAAGACTTCTATACAGAAACCAGCAGCCTGCATTTCAGTGCAGCCAACAAGGACTTCCCCGCGGTACCTCCAGCTGAGGCTGAGAGGGAGGTACAACCCTGTGTGGTAGAATTAGACTCTGAAGAGGAGCTAATGGAAGGCCAGGAACTCATTGGAGATCTGGATCCTGTTGACCATCCTGAGCTGCAGTCTTTACTGGCAGAAGGTGGACCCAGCATGGCAGACTTCAGTAAGGGACAGAGAGAATGTCCAACTCTGGAAGGTCTTCGCCACCAGGCAGAAGCTCAGGCTGAAGGGCAGGAGCCTGGGAAATACAGGTTAAACTGGGAAGATGGCCTCTTCTACAGTGAACCGACCGTGTCTGCACCTGGAGACTACAAACGACTTGTAGTACCACAAGAGAACAGACCACAGTTCTTGCAGTTAGCCCACGAGATTCCTTTGGCTGGTCACTTGAGTTTCAAGAAGACTAAGGAAAGGCTCTCTCTCTACTTTTATTGGCCGAAGATGGGGGCCGAAGTAGAAAAACACTGTAGGAGCTGCCACACCTGCCAGACCTCTGGTAAGGTTGGCTCCAAGAATGTGGCACCTTTCGTGCCTCTCCCAGTTGTGGGAGTCCCATTTGAGAGAGTAGGGATTGACATTGTTGATCCCCTTGATCCTCCAACCTCCTCAGGCAAAAGGTTTATACTTGTTGTAGTAGACCATGCTACTAGGTATCCTGAGGCAATTCCTATGAGGACTGTTACAGCTCCGTCTGTGGCTAAGGCCCTCCTTGGTATTTTTATCAGGGTCGGGTTTCCTAAGGAAGTAATCTCTGACAGGGGGTCAAACTGTATGTCCCACTACATGAAAGCCATGTGGAAAACCTGTGGAGTTACTTACAAGTTCTCAACGGCTTACCACCCACAAACCAATGGGTTGGTAGAACGGTTCAACTGAACCATAAAGAGCATGATAGGTGCTTTAGAGGAACCCCTTAAGCGTAAGTGGGACCTTCTACTGCCATGCCTTCTCTTTGCTTATAGAGAAGTCCCTCAGGAGAGAGTAGGTTATTCTCCCTTTGAGCTTCTCTATGGTCATCCCGTCAGAGGTCCATTGGCCCTGATTAAGGAGGGGTTGGAGAGTGCTCCTTCCTCCAAGCCAGTCAGAGTGACTGACTACGTGATTGGTCTCCGGAGGAGAATGTCGCACATGATGACAGAAGCAAGCAATAACTTGAAAGCTGGACAAGCATTGGTCAAGCACTGGCAGGATCAAAAGGCTAACATGGTTGAGTTCGCTCAAGACCAGCTCATTCTCGTTATGATCCCAACAAGGCAGAGGGCCTTGCAAGACAAATGGATGGGACCCTTCAGAGTTGTGGGTAAACTCTGAGAGGTCAACTATCTGGTGGATTTGGGCAATCCCAAGGAGGCTCTGACAGTCTTCCACACCAACTGACTCAAAGCGTATGTCTCAAGACCTGATGTAGGAGCGTTGCTTCTAGCATCATCAGAGGAAGAAGAAGAGAGTGAAGCTCTTCCGGATCTCCTCAGAGGCTTGCCCTTAGACGAAAAAATGGAAGGAGTAAACCTCTCTTCAAATCTGACACCCGAGCAACAAGAAGAGTGCAAATCTATGTTGAATCAGTTTGCCTCTCTGTTCTCGCTTTCACCAGGCTTGACCCCTTGGGGCCAGCACGACATACTCACTGGTGACTGTCTGCCAGTCAAAAGCAGAGGATACCGAATGTCAGAAAATGTACGAACCCACATCAAAGGTGAGGTCAGCAAGATGCTTGATCTCGGGGTAATAGAGCCCTCTACTAGTCCATGGTCTAGCCCAGTTGTGTTAGTACCAAAGGCTGGATCTAAATAACTTAGATTCTGCGTGGATTATAGAGCTCTTAATGCAGTCACCAAGACTGATGCCCACCCTTTGCCAAGAACAGATGAGTTGGTGGATAAACTTGGCGCCGCCAAGTTCCTCAGCACATTTGACTTGACGTCAGGCTATTGGCAAATAGCCCTGACAGACCATGCCAAGGAGAAAACTGCATTTTCTACCTCCGTTGGCTTATACCAGTTTAAGGTAATGCCTTTTGGATTGAAAAATGCACCTGCTACATTTCAACGGATGGTAAACCAGGTTCTGAATGGGATGGAGGACTTCTGCATGGCATACTTGGATGACATAGCAGTGTTCAGCAATTCCTGGGAAGAACATGTAACCCACCTGAGAGATGTTTTGCAGGCTCTTGGACGAGCCAATCTGACCATAAAGGCGAGTAAATGCCAAATTGGACAGAGTAAGGTAGTCTATCTTGGACATGAGGTAGGAGGTGGAGAAATAAGGCCTTTGCTCAGTAAGATTGAAGCTGTGCAAAATTGGACAACACCTACTACTCAGACCCAAGTGAGAGCCTTCCTAGGCCTCACTGGGTATTACAGGAATTTCATTGAGAACTATGGGACCATAGCTTCTCCACTGAATGTCATCTCCTCGCCCAAATGTCCTAAAAAGGTTAGATGGAACGAGGAGTGCAATCATGCTTTTGAAAACCTGAAAAAGGCTCTTTGCCAAGCCCCAGTACTCAGAGCTCCTGATTACCGCCAAACTTTCATTGTGCAGACAGATGCTTCAAATGTAGGAATAGGTGCCGTACTCAGTCAACTGGATGGGAAAGGTAGGGAGTACCCCGTTTGCTTCATCAGTGTAACGCTCACCTGATTCCCACGGAGCCGCAGGTCTGGCTTCGAGTGCTGATGCTTCTTCAATGGTGAAGCGCAGGAATCTGAAGATGGACAGGAAGGGCCCTCTACTCTGGCTTCTCCGGCTCGCAGGAATATTCCCATGTGCGTGAAAAGGGAGTATTACCTACTGACTGAGTTATGCTCAAGCCTCCCACTCTCTTCCAACCCTCCACGATACCCTTCCACGATTCCCTGTGAAGTCTCACCTTAGGGTCTGAAAGGACGAGCTGTCCATCCTGCTTCTGACGCAGGGGCGCGTTGAACCCAGTTACTTCACTGGATTGAGGTTGGATGGGAGTTCAGGTAAGCTTGATTATACTGGTAAGGCGCTGTAAAAGTTCTGTTGCAAGTTCAAAAGTTCAAGCTTTAAATAATAATGTTCATTGGGCCTCATTACGACCCTGGCGGAAATGGAAAAACGATGGCGGAAATGCAATACCGCCATCGAATACCGCTCGTTGCGATTATGACCCGTCACCGTAAAGTACGATGCCATTTGCGACACCGCAGTGAACGGCAACGCTAACTGCACCAAGTACGCGCACGCGCGCCCTGCAAAACCGGAATCACCGCCATGGCGCAACGGTACGCGAATTCTGACCCTAGCGGACATGTACCGAACGCCATCAAGCACGGCGGAAAGTACCATTCCGCCATGGCGAGAAATACGGCATCGCGAACCAACCGTAAATGGCCCACTGAGTGCCTGTACTCCACTCCCTGGCCACATTGCACAACTCCTGGCAGGCGCAATGTACACACTATATGCAACCAGTGAAATCTACAATCCACCCATGCATGCCAACGTAGAAATGCATGCAGGGGCTCAAAGCGCCCCGTGAGTGGGCATCCATGTACGGCATGACACCATAGGCGTACTGATGCTGCACAGGCATGTGAAGGTACAAGACATCAAAATGAAAACCAAGAACACATGACACTAAACAACAGTAGTCCCCCATCGCCTGCCACCAGCGCAAGGCAACATCCAAAGCAGCATCCTGAGGGGGATAGCACCAGCCCTGTACTCCTGCCAGTAAACAAACCAACCATCAGCAGAAGCATGTACCACACAAGTTGGCAGAGTGACTGAGCAGCCAGGCCATCACAAGAGGGGCCGATGGGAGCTGCAGGGCACAGATGGCACGAATACAGAAGCTTACCCAATGGACATGACCCCAGTCCCCCTCCAACAAACGCACGCAAACACAGGCACCTGTGACCAGCCACATTCTGAACATCCCATCATTCCACCAATCGACCTGGCTGACAGGCACCAGTTGGCCAAAAGCCAATCCCCCGCCCCTGAGCAGCACATCATGAAAACAGTCACAATGGCAGCCCCTATCCGTGACCATACTGTGCTACGTACGCAAACGCGGCCAGTACAGTACCACACAACTCAACTCAGAAGGCGGAACACAACGCAGATCACCTCGCAATACATACCGCCAAAAAATCGAAAATCGCTACATCACCTGCAAAGAACAACGCAACACGGCACACATCGGAATACAATTTTAATGCACATCCAAATGACAAAGGCCTCACAGCAATATGCACAATAACACCAAAACATCCATCATCACCGAGGGCTGCATCTGCAATAATTGACCATCTTCCACTTGTGTGACGCCCTGTACCATCATGGCACACAGGGCCAACATCAACGTCCCAAAAGGCAACATGGAAGCGGCAAGAACCGCAGGTCCGTCCCATGAGGCAGGCACTAGTCCAGCTGAAAGGCCGAAATGTTGCACCTAGCCACCAGTACAGCGTAAGGGCATGTGGCCCATTGGCGATCGTCCCATAAAATCGTTATGGTGCTCCACTGATTCACCCGAAGCTGCAGGTGTCGAGAGTAAAACCCATCTGGAGGAGTGGCGTACAGATGGCATCTGCAAAAGGGCAGGAGATACCTGTCACCCAAATGAAACACAAATTAACCGATTGCATTACGGGACTCATGATGCATTACAATCTTCATTCAACACAACAAATCCACACCCGTATGCATGCTAGCCCACTCCAAAGGAACATAAACACCCCTAAATCAGAATCGATTCATAACGAAATCAATCGAGGAAAATACACCATTGGCAACGTCGGTTACTGTGCATGCGTCCGTCAAGACAGAACCCATGACATGGGTTTAGTGACGTGCATAGACACAAGTGTATGAAGGCGCGTCGAGACAGGGAGGATCCGACAAGGGCAGTTAGACGTAAGTCCCACTATGGCAGCCTTGCATCACATAGCGCAGGGGAAGTGGATCGATTCAAATAACCCATGTACATGGCAGACCCTAAATGGAATCATCTGTCCATGCATCCATTCATCATTCCCTCATCCCGCAATGTAAACGCATGAATATTCACTCACATAATATTAGAAACTTCCATCGCGTCTGTGCGTAATGCAGTCTGCATAAACCACTGTGCTCCTGGCCGGATCTGTAGTGTTGTGAAGCAAGATGGATTTGGGAACGTCCTGCCTTATCGTCCACTACGCTATTGCGCATCCCATTCAATTCATATCATACATTGCTTGCTCGTTATGGGCCCTGTCCCAAGGACATACAACATTAGAACGTTACATTTCCAGGCAGACCTGTGGGCGTCTCCTCACCGCTACTTCAAAACCAAAAATGCTGGCCTTCGAATTCCTCACTTGCAACATTATGTCGAAAAGGCTTCTGTGAACGCTTGCATTCACAATTACATCAATGAAGTGCGGCTGTGTGTCATGATGCTAACTGGCTACATTCACAAATGGGACGCCACGCCCGGCGGTGAAGTACGTAACTGTGCTGCATGAGTGTCGGCCGTCGATCGAGCCCTACATACCACTGACTCTTCACAGGTATGTAAGCGGCTGCAATTATAGCATGTGTGACAATGGGAGCATAGCATGAAAATCAGTCAAAGTACATCACACTGCCATCGGGATTTGATACAAGATTCAAATCCCAAGATGCCATGCGGCCAAATGCAGCGTTTCGTGCGGAACGTGCTCGGCCAGAAGGGATTGCAGCTGCCACAGATTAAATCAATCAGCACAGGTGGAGGCCATACAGGCCGACAGCACATATATAGCAGACCCAAACCCCTCCCACAACCACTCCCCACTCCAAAATGCTACCGGCAGGACTAGCGATGTTGGGCCTGGGGGACCAGATAGCACTGCAAGTACTACAACTTCAAGAAGACGACGAACAACAACAGCTACAACAACCGCCCGCACAGAGGAGACGCAGGAGGAGAAGGAGGAGAAGGAGGGCAAGGCAGGGTCAGCAAGGCCCACAAGCACTGCCACTACCACCACGCAGGCGGCCCGCAATCCCACGCCTCCGAGCCGATCCGTTCAACCTCACTGCTGAGCAGATCCACACCCTCTACCGTTTGGACCGGGACACCATAATCGCCATTGTGGACATGACACAGGCAGACCTCGTGAGCATGATAGATAGCCCAACCGCCATCCCACCCCTACTGAAGGTGGTGTCTGTACTACACTTCCTGGCCACAGGCACATACCAGCACACAGTCGGACAGTTGCATGGCATTTCACAGCCACTGTTCTCACGGACACTCTTTCAAGTGCTCGATCCCTCCTGAAGCACGCCGACGACCACATCACACTACCACGCACGGCCCAGGAGATTACCAACGCGAAAGTTGGATTCCATGCACTTGCCGGCATCCCGGGTTGCATTGGTGCCATCGATTGCACCCATGTTGAATTGGTTGTCCCACTTGCCATGGAGGTCCAGTACCGCAACCGGAAACAGTACCATTCCATAAATGTGCAAATGGTGTGTGACTCGAACAAGATCTTCACGCATTGTTGTGCCAGATTCCCAGGATCCACCCATGATTCTATGGTCCTAAGGAACTCAAGAATACCCCGCTACATGGAGCGACACGTTGGGCACAGATCCTGGCTACTCGGTGAGTCTCATTCCATGCATGACATCGTGGGCCATTTGATGCGTCATATATCTTGCAGGAAGGGGGGGGGGGCCCACTTAGCACTATCATTCCACTGACACCCTTTATTTGTCTCATATAGGTGATGCCGGGTATCCACTGAAGAGATGGCTCCTTACACCAATACGGAACCCACAGAACCAGCATGAGGAGGAGTACAACCATGCCCACTCACGTACCCGTATAGTAATTGAGCAGGCATTCAGCCTACTGAAGGCTCGTTTCCGCTGCCTCAGCAGGTCTGGCGGGGCACTCATGTACAGCCATGAGAAGGTCTCTAAGATGGTAATGGTATGTGTCATGCTGCACAACATGTGCGTTCGTAGGAATGTGGCCATGCCCCCTGACGCTGGAATGCATGCACCTGATGATGGACATGATGATGGTGGGGAAGTGGCGGCACCTGAGGAAGTCCATGAGGCACAGGATGGGCGTGAAACCCGACAGAGCATCATAGATGCATGCTTCTAGCAACCACGCATGGTGCCTATTACATGGAAAGGGGACCTGTTGCTCAGGCACTTTTTAGACTATACGCCTAAGAAGGAATCGTACGCAAATTGATGACCACGCATCTCATTAAATGTTGATGATGTACTGTATTGCTCATGTGGAATGATCAAGTGACCCTATATACCCGCAACCCTGTGATGCCCACCTCACCCCCTCCACCCTCCTAACCTTCCCCCCCCCAACACCAGTGTCCATATATGCATGCTGTCCGTGGGTAGGCGCTATTGCAAGCCCCCTCTACGGGTATCAGGGGCACCCCTGCCCGTGGAGCGCCGGTTCATGGCAGATCTGCGTTGGGGGATTCCCTGTACCGAACTTGCCACGGATGATGTCTCTGCCTGCTCGCGTCCATGCATGTCTCTGAGGGTTTGTGAGAGCTCTGTGAGCACACGGCGCACAGCGGCAAGTTCTGCACATACGTATTTGGACGTCGCATGCAGTTCCCCCCTCAGGCTCTCGGTGCTTCTCTCCATTTGTGCTCTCAGGCTCTCGGTGCTTCTCTCCATTTCTCCCCTCAGGCTCTCACTACTTTGCTGTATTTGTGCCCTGAGTGTCTCAGTGCATGTTTCCATGGCTGCCCTGGAACCCCCGCATTCATTTGCATGGTCCTTGAGTAGCGTGGCCACTTCCTGCTGTTGCTCGATCAGCTTGTTGAGGGATAGTTGCCTCTGCTGGGCCATGGAAATTTGCGGTGGTGTGACAGAGGGGCTGCTCGACACATGTTGCCTTGGCACAGGACTTGAGGGGCTTGGCCAGTCGTCGTCTTCAGGGTGCCCCTGCGTGGTTTCGTCATGGTGTAGGGGATGGAACTTGCAGGGGGATTGGGAGAGGTCATGGATGGTACCTACGTCGCCAGCACTGATTTCCGTGTCGGAGCATGCTGGCATGACCGCTGTGTCACCTATGGTGCTGCTACCACCAGAAGCAGTGGCATCAGATACGTCCTTTGGGGGGACCTGTGGTGCTGGTGTTGTGGACATGCTGGCTGCTGGGGTGCCTGTTGCAGTCCCCTCCAGTGTGCTGCCACTTGATTCATGCTGCTGCCGTGTCTTGATCCTTGCACCTGAGGTGGAGGCTCTTGGGTCGTTGGTCCTGGCCCTCTTTGCAGGCGTGCTGGTAGGGGTGTCGTGCAGCTCGTCGTTGGTATGGGACCCTGTGGTGGAGTGAAGAGGGGCGAGCGTTAGTCATGGGTCTGTGGGATTTGGAATGGCAACGTATCACATGCATTGGGGTGGTACATGAGGGTGATTTGGGACTGGGCCTTGGAGGTGGTCTCATTTTCGTGTGGATTGAGGATGCATTCATTTGCCTGGCTGCAGTTAGGGGGTGCATGCTGCACATGTAGGGGTTGTGTATGGCATCTTGATTAATTTGTTTATTCATTCTGACTTTTAGAGGGCGCTGTCAGGGCAATGTATTGCACTATGGGCACACATGGTACTGCACATGTTCGTGCTTTGTGGATTTCGCATTGTTTCTCTTGGCCAACCTACCTGATTCTCCGGATGTCGGCACTCCTTTCTCCATCCCTCCGACTCCCTCTATGCTCCCTCTATGCTCTCCATTCCTATGGTGGAGGCGCAGATATCCTCCCAGGGGGTCAACTTGATGGGCGACTCTGATCCCCCCCCGGTAGCTGTGGCGATGTTCCTGTTCGCAGAAAGTATGCTGCGTACGCGTATCCGCAGGTCGTCCCACCGCTTGCCACATTGCTGTGGCGTGCGGGGTGTTGTCCCCGCCGCACTTGCGCGCTGTGCCACCAGGGCCCATATGGCCTTCTTGTTGGCAAGGGCCGTCCTGGTCATTTGACTGGGGAAGACGACGGCGGCATTCTCCTGGAGGGTCTCGGTGGGCACGGTCAGTTCCTCTCGGGAGAAGTGGACCTGCCGCTTGCGATCACACGCTTTCTTGGCTGCCTTTCCCATATTTATTTTTTTAATTGGGGTTGCTAACGGGTTGGGATGTGTGTCAGGGTCGGATTTTTAATGGTTGTGTTGGGATTCGGATTTTATAGTTGTGCGGCGTGCTGTTTCCCGTTCCGGCCACATGCTTTTACTTCCGTTTCCGTATATTTACGGTGGCCGTAATTTGCGGTGCCCGCTCATTACGGTGACCGCTCATTACGGTGACCGCTAAGATGGGTGGCGGTATTGCACCTGGTGCAGCGTACGGCGGCGGTAAGGGGCGTTTTGGGGTCATTTCCGCCATCGCAGCCTTTCCGATTCCGCCATGGCGTAATGCTCGTGCCCGATGGGTCGTAATTGGCCGCACTTTGCTCCCTCGTGCAATGGCGGAAACGCTATGTACGCTATGGCGGTCCGGTCTGTTGATTTCCGCCAGGGTCGTAATGAGGCCCTTTGTCTTTTTCCCCATAGGGGCCGGGGTCCTGCTTGGAAGCAGCAAGACCCGAAATGAAATGGGAATGACCCAACAGGTAAGTCTTAGAAGGAAACGGAGCTTTTCCTATTCCCTTCCTTCTCTCACCTCTTATTCTTGTCTTTTTCTTTAGGCTCTGGGAAGTGGCTGTGTATCCGGATGATCGCTGCTGAAGATGGAGGAACCCAGTAAAGGTGAGTGAAATGCAACGCTGCAGCGATCGTAACGAAATGCTTTTAAAAATGATGTCTTCCCTTTCAGGATTGTCGGTGATGTCTCCGTGGTGCAGATTAGCTGGTAGGTCTCTTGTCTCCCTTTGCAGGTGACACAGGATGCTGACAGGCGTGGCTGAAGTCCAGATGCAGGAGCTGACACGGTGAGCGTCCAGCTGCGAGGAGCAGAACAACGCGAAGCGTGAGTTGCTGATCGGGTGTGGTTTAAATAGCTTTGGAAGTTCCAAGTGTGTATCCTTCCTCCGATCAGGTATGTATCCTTCCCCTACCACACCCGGGTGGAAAGTAGTCCCACAGGTAAAGTAGTTCCTATTCAGGCCTCAAGAGGGCCTGGATGTGGCAGCATGGTCTGCATCAGGTAAGTGCACATTAAAACACTTGAACACATGTCTAGCTTTATGAGCCTGGCGCCTAAGGCGCCAGGACAGAGGTCCAACATGAGCCTGGCGCCTAAGGCGCCAGGACTGCGTCCAAAGGGCCCCAGCTTGAGCCCGCTGGCACTCCCCTGGGGGAAATGATGCCTGCCTCTGGGGTTGCTGGGTCGGACCTGGCTCCTTGGAGGTAGGCATCATGACAATCAGCCGCAAGCTGAAGGATCCTTAAACAAGGTGGGCAACAATCGAAAGAGAATGCTTTGCTATTGTGTGGGCTCTGAAGAAGTTTAGGCCATACTTGTATGGTTCTACTTTTGTCATTCAGACTGACCACCAACCCTTGAGATGGTTAATGCAAATGAAAGGGGAAAACCCAAAACTACTGAGATGGTTGATCTGCCTGCAAGGGTTTGATTTCACCATTGAGCACAGGTCAGGGTGTCACCACCAAAATGCTGATGGTCTCTCTAGGATGTATGTCATCGACTAGAGGTATGAGATTCTTCCAGGAGTGGATTAAATCCTCCTGTCCCTTAGTATGGGGGGGTGGGGGGCGAGTGTTAGGGAGAATTCTCTGTTTAGGCTGAATTTCCTAACCTAGTGAGTCCCCCAGCAGCTTTGCTGGATTTTCCATCCTGCCAAGAGTGAGACTCTTTTCTCCCACTCTTGGACATGAATGTGGTTAATTCCTTTGAATGTCAATGGGCCTCATTACGACCCTGGCGGAATTGGAAAAACGATGGCGGAAATGCAATACCGCCATCGAATACCGCTCGTTGCGATTATGACCCGTCACCGTAAAGTACGATGCCATTAGCGACACCGCAGTGAACGGCAACGCTAACTGCACCAAGTAGGCGCACGCGCGCCCTGCAAAACCGGAATGACCGCCATGGCGCAATGGTACGCGAATTCTGACCCTAGCGGACATGTACTGAACGCCATCAAGGACGGCGGAAAGTACCATTCCGCCATGGCGAGAAATACGGCATCGTGAACCAACCGTAAATGGCCCACTGAGTGCCTGTACTCCACTCCCTGGCCACATTGCACAACTCCTGGCAGGCGCAATGTACTCACACTATGCAACCAGTGAAAACTACAATTCACCCATGCATGCCAACGTAGAAATGCATGCAGGGGCTCAAAGCGCCCCGTGAGTGGCCATCCATGCACGGCATGCCACCATAGCCGTACTGATGCAGCACAGGCATGTGAAGGTACAAGGACACCAAAATGAAAAGCAAGAATACATGATACAATACAACAGTAGTCCCCCATCGCTTGCCACCAGCGCAAGGCAACCCCCAAAGCAGTATCCTGAGGGAGAATGCACCAGCCCTGTACCCCTGCCAGTTAAAAAACCAACCATCAGCAGAAGCACGTACCACACAAGTCGGCAGAGCGACTGAGCAGCCAGGCCATCACAAGAGGGTCCGACAGGAGCTGCAGGACACAGATGGCACGAATACAGATTCAAATCCAATGGACATGACCCCAGACCCCTCCAACAAACGCACGCACACACAGGCACATGTGACCATCCATATTCTGATAATCCCATCATCCCACCAATCCACCTGGCTGACAGGCACCAGTTGCCAAAAAGCTAATCCCCCTCCCATGAGCAGCACATCATGTAAACAGTCACAATCAGGCCCAATCCGTCACCATACAGTGCTACGCAGGAAATCGCTGCCAGTACAGTACCACGCAACGCAACCCAGAATGCGGAACACAATAAATGCAGATGAACTCACGAAACATAGCGCCAATAATAGGAAATAGATACATCACCTGCAATGAATTACGCAACACGTAGAAAAAGTGAAATAATATTTAAATGGACATCCAAATGACAAAGGGACAGCACAAAAATGCACCATAACACCAAAACATCCATCATCACCGAGGGCCGCATCCGCTACAATTGACCAGCTTCCACTTGTGTGACGCCCTGTCCCTTCATGTCACACAGGGCCTACATTAACGTCCCAAAAGGCAACATGGAAGGGGCAAGAACCGCAGGTCCGTCCCATGAGGCAGGCACTAGTCCAGCTGAATGGCCGAAATGTCACACCTAGCCACCAGTACTGCGTAAGGGCATGTGGCCCATTGGCGATCGTCCCATAAGATCGTAATGGTGCTCCACTGATTCACCCGAAGCTGCAGGTGTCGAGGGTAAAACCCATCTGGAGGAGTGGCGTACAGATGGCATCTGCAAAAGGGCACCAGATACCTGACACCCAAAAGAAAGACAAATCAACCGAATGCATTACGGGACTCCTGATGCATTACACACCTCATCACACACACAAAATACACACCCATATGCATGCACGGCCACTCCAACGGAACATATACCCCCCTAAAGTAGCAGCGAATCATAATGTAGACAACAGGGGTAAATACACCATTGCCAACGTCTGTTACTGTCCATGCATCCATTCATCATTCCCTCATCCCGCCATGCAATCGCATGTATATTCACTCACATAATATTAGAAGCTTCCATTGCGTCTGTGCGTAATGCAGTCTGCAAAAACCAGTGTGCACCTGGCCGGATCTTCAGTGTTGTGTGGCAACATGGATTATTAAACGTCCTGCCTTATCGGCCACTACGCTATTGCGCATGCCATTCAATTAATATCATTCATTGCTTGCTCGTTATGGGCCCTGTCCCAAGGACATTCTACAATAGAACGTTACATTTCCAGCAAGACCCGTGGGCGTATCCCCGCCGCTACTACAAGACCACGAACGCTGTCCTTCGAATTCCTAATTTGCAACATTACGCCCGAAACGCGTCTGTGAACGCCTGCATCCACTAATATATCAATGTAGTGCGGCTGTGTGTGATAATGCTAACTGGCTGCTATCACGATTGGGAGGCCACGCCCGTCGGTGAAGTTCGTAGTTGTGCTGCATGAGGGTCCTCCGTCGATCGAGCCCTACATACCACTGAGTCCCCACAAGTATGTCTGCGATAGCTAATACAGCATGTGTAACAATGTGAGCATAGCAAAATAATCTGTCAAAGTACATCACACTGCCATCGGGATTTGATACATGATTGCAATTCCAAGATGCCATGCGGCCATATGCAGCCTTACGGGCGGGACGTGCTCGCCCAGAATGGATTGCATCTGCCACAGATTCATTCAATCAGCACAGGTGGAAGCCATACAGGCCGACAGCACATATATAGCAGACCCAAGCCCCTCCCACGACCACTACCACTCCAAAATGCGACCGGCAGCACTAGCGATGTTGGCCCTGGGGGAGCAGATAGCACTGCAAGTACTTCAACTGGAAGAAGACGACGAACAACAACAGGTACAACAACCGGCCGCACAGGGGAGACGGAGGAGAAGGAGGAGGAGGAGGATGGGAAGGCAGGTGCAGCAAGGGCCACCAGCACAGCCACTACCACCACGCAGGCGGCCCGCAATCCAACGCATCCGTGCTGATCCGTTCAACCTCACTGCTGAACAGATCCACACCCTCTACCGTTTGGACCGGCAAACCATCATCTCCATTGTGGACATGACACAGGCAGAGCTCGTGAGCATGATTGATAGCCCAACCGCCATCCCACCCCTACTGAAGGTGGTGTCTGTACTCCACTTCCTGGCCACAGGCACATACCAGCACACAGTCGGACAGTTGCATGGCATTTCACAGCCACTGTTCTCACGGACACTCTTTCAAGTGCTCGATGCCCTCCTGAAGCACGCCGACGACCACATCACACTACCACGCACGGCCCAGGAGATTACCAACGCGAAAGTTGGATACCATGCACTTGGCGGCATCCCGGGTTGCATTGGTGCCATCGATTGCACCCATGTTGAATTGGTTGTCCCACTTGCCATGGAGGTCCAGTACCGCAACCGGAAACAGTTCCATTCCATAAATGTGCAAATGGTGTGTGACGCGAACAAGATCTTTACGCATTGTTGTGCCAGATTTCCTGGATCCACCCATGATTCTATGGTCCTAAGGAACTCAAGAATACCCCGCTACATGGAGCGACACGCTGGGCACAGATCCTGGCTACTCGGTGAGTCTCATTCAATGCATGACATCGTGGCCCATTTGATGCGTCAATTATCTTGCAGGATGGGGTGGGGGGCCCACTTAGCACTATCATTCCACTGACACCCTTTATCTGTCTCATATAGGTGATGCCGGGTATCCGCTGAGGAGATGGCTCCTGACACCAATACGGAACCCACAGAACCAGCATGAGGAGGACTACAACCATGCCCACTCACGTACCCGTGTGGTCATTGAACAGGCATTCGGCCTACTGAAGGCTCGTTTCCGCTGCCTCAGCGGGTCTGGCGGGGCACTCATGTACAGCCATGAGAAGGATTCTAAGATGGTCATGGCATGTGTCATGCTGCACAACATGTGCGTACGTAGGAATGTGCCCATGCCCCCTGACGCTGAACTGCATGCACCTGAAGATGAAGGCTCTCACTACTTTTCTCTATTTGTGCCTTGTGTGTCTCAGTGGATGTTTCCATGGCTGCCCTAGAACCCCCGCATTCATTTGCATGGTCCTTGAGTAGCGTGGCCACTTCCTGCTGTTGCTCGATCAGCTGGTCGAGGGACTGTTGCCTCTGCTGGGCCATGGACATTTGCGGTGGTGTGACAGGGGGGCTGCTCAACACATGTTGCCTGGCACTGGACTTGTGGGGGTTGGCCAGTCGTCGTCTTCAGGGTGCCCCTGCGTGGTTTCGTCATGGTGTAGGGGATGGAACATGCAGGGGGATTGGGAAAGGTCATGGATGGTACCTACGTCGCAAGCACTGTTTTCCGTGTCGGAGCATGCTGGCATGACAGCTGTGTCACCTATGGTGCTGCTACCACCAGAAGCAGTGCCATCAGATACGTCCTTTGGGGGGACCTGTGGTGCTGGGGTTGTGGACTTGCTGGCTGCTGGGGTGCCTGTTGCAGTCCCCTCCAGTGTGCTGCCACTTGATTCATGCTGCTGCCGTGTCTTGATCCTTGCACCTGAGGTGGAGGCTCTTGGGACGTTGGTCCTGGCCCTCTTGGCAGGCGTGCTGGTAGGGGTGTCCTGCAGCTCGTCGTTGGTATCAGACCCTGTGGTGGAGTGAAGAGGGGCGAGCGTTAGTTATGGGTCTGTGGGAATTGGAATGGCAACGTATCACATGCATTGGGGTGGTACATGAGGGTGATTTGGGACTGGGCCTTGGAGGTGGTCTCATTTTCGTGTGGATTTAGGATGAATTCATTTGGCTGCCTGCAGTTAGGGGGTGCATGCTGCACATGTAGGGGGTGTTTTTGGCTTTTTGATTGATTTGTTTATTTATTCAGACTTTTAGAGTGCGCTGTCAGGGCAAAGTATGTATTGCACTATGGGCACACATGGTACTGCACATGTTCGTGCTTTGTGGATTTCGCATTGTTGCTCTTGGCCAACCTACCTGATTCTCCGGTTGTCGGCACTCCTTTCTCCATCCCTCCGACTCCCTCTATGCTCTCCATTCCTATGGTGGAGGCGCAGATTCCCTCCCAGGGGGTCAACTTGATGGGCGATTCTGATCCCCCCCCGGTAGCTGTGGCGATGTTCCTGCTCGCAGAAAGTATGCTGCGTACGCGGATCCGCAGGTCGTCCCACCGCTTGCGACATTGCTGTGGCGTGCGGGGTGTTGTCCCCACCGCACTTACGCGCTGTGCCACCAGGGCCCATATGGCCTTCCTGTTGGCAAGGGCTGTCCTGGTCATTTGACTGGAGAAGACGACGGCGGCATTCTCCTGTAGGGTCTCGGTGTGCACGGTCAGTTCCTCTCGGGAGAAGTGGACCTGCCGCTTGCGATCACACGCTTTCTTGGCTACCTTTCCCATATTTATTTTTTTAACTGGGGTTGCTAACGGGTTGGGATGTGTGTCAGGGTCGGATTTTTAATGGTTGTGTTGGGATTCGGTTTTTATAGTTGTGCGGCGTGCTGTTTTCCGTTCCGGCCACATGCTTTTACTTCCGTTTCTGTATATTTACGGTGCACGTAATTTGCGGTGCCCGCTCATTACGGTGACCGCTCATTACGGTGACCGCAAAGATGGGTGGCGGTATTGCACCTGGTGCAGCGTACGGCGGCGGTAAGGGGCGTTTTGGGGTCATTTCCGCCATCGCGGCCTTTCCGATTCCGCCATGGCGTGAGGCTCGTGCCCGATGGGTCGTAATTAGCCGCACTTTGCTCCCTCGTGCAATGGCGGAAACGCTATGTACGCCATCGCGGTCCGGTCTGTGGATTTCCGCAAGGGTCGTAATGAGGCCCAATGTGTTCTATGGGCTATGGGGTCTTTTACTCCATAGAGTCTCATATGTTTTTCTATGTGTGTTACACTGCACCCTCCGTGCCGTAACACTGGGGCGTCCTAGAGGATCCCCACCATAGACTCCATACCCGGGGACTGACTACTGTCTAGCCGGGCATGTAAAGTCACCATTGGCTTTACTAGACCTAAATTTACTAACAGAACTAGTACAAACCATCCTATTGTGGATGTACTGGTAGGGGTAATTCGATTACCCCTGGGTCTGTTATTTGAGGGGGCACTGTCCCGTCCCCCCTCGTCGAGTTTTGGCTGGTGGCAGTGGAAACTACTTGTTATATTCGACCCCGAATTTAACCCTATGGGATTCTTCCCATTGTTGGAGGTTAATACTTTTTCTCGTTAATCTCTAACATACCACTGGTTTATTTATCTTAAATAAATCTATCGGTTGGTATTTTCTGCCTGAACTCGGTTTTTAAAATGGTGTCTGTGTTCGTCTCTGTGACTCCTAAACCAAAGGTTGAGCCCTTTGTTCCACTTTTGGCGGGCTTCTACACAGAGACCCTCATAAGTTGTGCCATTCTGTCTGGGTACCACAGGGGGCGTGGGAGGGGGTTTAGGCACCCTGGACTGAGTTGCCTTGCCAACTCAAGTCGCACTCTGGTGTGATTGGCCCAAGTGGTGAGCCACCCCACTCACCACTTAGCGTGTTTTGATTGACAGCTAGGCTGAATGAATGGGGGTTTTCTGCATAAAAGCAGGGCTTTTGGGACTGGATCTTCAGAAGTCGCCAAAGGACCTCAGAATCCGACGAGGGTAAAGCTGAGCCGACCTGCAACGATGACACCTCCGGTGGAGCCCTGCTGAACCGACTCACCACTTCCCGACGACAGAGGAGATCTCCCCGCCGGAGAGTCTCTTCCCCTGACTGGTGGGAACAACCAGTCCCCTTTGCTTTTTCTTCACTTCCAGGGTGTAGTGGTCGAATTGCCCATGCTGAGCACCCCGGCAACCGGATAGCCACTAACCCGTACCGTGACCAAAAGGTGGTGCCTTGTGACGGAGCACTCCGTGGCTGGTCTCTTCCCTGGTGGTGCAACGATATTCAACTTTCCTTTGACGATGAGATCATCTCTTCTCTTGGCAAAGCCCCGACTTGCATCCACCACCAGGAACAACTGCTCCCGCTGGAGCTGTCTCTCCACATACAAGGTACCGTGTCCGCCTGGCTTCCCTTGTGTCGGTTAGCGTAAGGTGTCTTAATCCTCGCCTCTCCATTGGGTCGCCTCCAAGCTTTCGTAACTTTCTGTTCTGAACTGGTCTAATCTTTCTGTGACAATTTTCACCAAAGACTCGAAGTGCATTTCCACTGTGATACTTTTTGGGACATATCGCCTTGCCTCTCTCCGAGTGGGCCTGGCCTCTGAACTTTGCGATCTACAGTAGACCCTGCCTTACTTGCCTTGCATTTGTTCGTAAAAGTGTTGGTACCGAGTTGAATTCATACCCTGCTTTTCTCTCCCATCCTAACGAATACTAGAGTGCCATCTAGGTTAAAGCATTCACCTCTGTCTGCAAATAAGTGGTGCCGTTGAACCTAGACTTGTCGAACTATTGTTAGGGGGATTGATTTACTTATAGTAATTGTAATTGAAGTTGTTTGCCGTATTAGTGCCAGAGTGTTTTCTATAGATGTGTTGTTATAAATAAATACCTATATATCTTTACACCCAAGCTCTGTTCTTGGGTGTAAAGGAGGGGTGGGGGTGCTTGTTCTACTGTGTAAATTGCCCTATTTTGTGTACTCCACATACTGCCTAACTTTTCTTGAGAGAGATCTGACTGCTCAGCCACAGCTAGCAGGTGAATCTGTGTGGTACAGACAGCTACCAAGTGGGTTTACTGCCAACACCTGTAAACCTAAATCTTTTGCAGTGGTCCCAGAGGGAACTGCACAGGTTTTCCGCTTAACACATGGGAGGGTTATAGTCATGTGGTACATGTGTCAATGAAGTACTGTTTCTGTTGCTTCTCAGCCCTAATTGTGTTCCATGGTGCTAATGCCTGTTCCCATTTCTTTTCTTTCATGTCTTTGCAGGGGATGACGCACTTGATACTGCTGGGGTTGTGGAGATGGTGCAGAACCAGGAGGGGTCTCAGGCCCGACCGGGCACCAGTGAGGGACGTGGTGTGGTGGAGGGTGAGAACCCACACTTGCTGCAGACCGTCATCTCAAGGGGTGTCTCTGGGTGCACCTCCCCCGAGCTCTATTCAGGTGTCGATTCGGATGATGAGACATATGTGCCGTCGCAGGTAAGTGTTTCTGGGAGGGATTCTGTACTGTCCAACCCACCTGCACCAGGGGTAGAACCCTCAATGGGGATGTCAGTGTTGGTAGGTCCGCCTTTGGTGATTACGGATGCAGGGTCACACTCCGCTACATCTAATCCTGTTCCTGGGCCAGCAGATCAGAGGGGGAATGCAGTCCTGCAGCCTCAGGCAGTGCCGGCACAGCAAGGCGCAGTTTGCCTTGCCCCAGACAGGTGTTTTGCCCGCCGACGCGGTGGCCGTACGCCACCTGGCAATACCGCATGGGAGCAATCCATATACGGTATGGCAAACCAACAGGCAGCATCAACTGAGATGATGGCTCAGGCCATGGATAGGGTGGCCACTTCCATTGTCCCCCAAGAAAAGCTAATTGAACAACTACAGCAGGCAACAGACTCCATTAGCCAGTCACACAGTGAGGAAATGTTGGCGTCCAACAGGGACAGGCGGGCGGCACTGGAGACTCTGCGGGAAGCCATTTCTATTGAGTCCCAGGGCCACAGGGAAGCCCTGAGGGTGGAACTCCGTCAGTTCAGGGCAACTCTGGTTGAGCTTGAGGCTTCAGCTAACACGAGGACAGAACAGCAGCTGGAGTGGCTCACACGTACGCTCTCAGCTGAGATGCAGGCAACTAGGGAGGAGATCCGGGCATCCCGTGAGTTGTTGCATGGGGACCTCCGCACAATTATCCTCCAGAACCAGACCTTCCACACCCGCATGCTTGCTGCCATGGAGGATCAGACTAGGGCTTTGCGTGGGCTGCCTCCCATAGTGCCACCACCTCCTGATGCAGCTGCAGAGGGTGAGGAGAGCGACAGCAGCGATTCTCCCACAATAGTGTTTTTTTTCTCGCAAGATCCACACAGGTGGGTTTTGGTGTGCACCCTGTCCTCGGACCTCCTGGGTGGCCTCCCCAAACCCCCCCCCCCCCCCGGGCCCATTCATGGCCATTCTTTATTTTATTATTATTTTTTTTTTTTTTTTTTTTTTTTATTCTTGATTTTTTGGACAGTGTGTTGCCTTGTGTGGCTCCCGTGGGCATACGCTGTATTGTGGCTGGGCACATGCAGGCTTGTCCTGAATTTGGGTCAGATGCTTGGATTTGTGTGAAACACACCCCTCCTGCTTCCCGTTTCCATGGGCTTGCAAAGGGTGTGCCCAAGTGACATTGACTTACACAGTGACGTTGGACTCCCATTTGATGTGTGGGCAGTCTGTAGTCAATACTGTGTATACATTCCTAGTGCATATTGTTGTTGTATTGTACACTGCATGGTGTATTGAAATGTGCCTCTGCATCCATCTCATTCTCCTAATTTGCAGGTCCATTTCTCATGTCTTCACAAGGCGGTCTACTTTGGGACTGGAGTCCATGCTGTAAGCAGTGCACCTACACTTTTGCATGACGCTAACACTGTATAGTTGGAAGTGTTCGAAGTGCTGGCATTATCAGGTAGTGAGGCTACCAATTTTTTAAGTCCGTACTGTCATGTTTATGGTAGGTTGGAGGTTGTGTAGGTGATTGGTATTAATGGTAAGTATTTTGTAATGTGTGTTGTTGGTCCTGCATTACTGTGAGCATTTCATGTGTGGCCAGTTTCCAACACTTGGGTCATGTTGTGGGGATTAATTTGTTTGCTCTCACATTGCATGACATGCCATGGTGTGTTGTGTGGCCGTGCCGGGGAGGGGTTGGGTAACATGGCACTGTTCTCATGTTGTATTTTGCAAGTGCGTATTCATTTTTGCTGCATGGAAGTGTGTCTTTTGATGACACTGCATTGGTGGTGTTTGTGTAGGTAGGGATGCACACATTGTGACACTTCCAGATGAACAATCTCAGGCTGCTATGGTTCTGACAATTGACTGTCCCTTAATTCATCAGAATTGTCAGATTGAGTCATCGTTGATTGTCAGATGGTATGTGCCAGGGCTGTGTGCACTCCACAGGGGTGTGCTTTCTCTTTGAAGTAATTAGCCACCAGCTGCGTACGGGCTCCCTCACCCCATGCCCTTTCCCCTCCCATGTGCAGCGGGTTGTGGGGATGTGGGGGCACCACCATGTCCACAGCCAGGCCCCGGCGTGTGGCAACATTGTGCAGGACACATGCTGCCACTATGATCCTGGACACTACTGGGGGAGCGTATAACAGCTGCCCACCAGAACGGTCAAGGGAGCGAAAGCGTGACTTGAGCACTCCGAATGTGCGCTCCAGTATGCCCCGTGTTGCAATATGGGCTGTGTTGTATCTTACCTCGGGAGGCGTGATGGGGTTCCGAATTGGCGTCATCATGTGTGTGCTCAGAGGGTAGGCACTGTCCCCTGTGGAGGTGGTGATGGGGATCATTAGTGGGGTATTGGCATTACTCTATATCTGTCATGCATGTGTGTGCTATGGCATTTCTACTCACCAAGCAGCCATGCATCGCCATGCCGTCCAGCTTCCATGTCCCGGTTTAGGGTTGACATCCTGTAAATGAAGCTGTCGTGGGTGGACCCTGGATAGTTGGCATATACTGAGGTGATGATTCCCTTGGCATCACATACTACCTGGACGTTGATGGACGCCAGTGCTTGCGGTTTCTATAGATGTGCTCAGATGCCCTGGACGTAGAGCCACCTGGGTGCAATCAATGGCACCTAGCACTTTGGGGAATTGTGCCACCCTGTAGAAATCCTGGCTGACAGCCTGCCTTTCTGCAGGTGTTCTGGGCAGGTATATGTGACTGCGGACTGATGGGCGTGCAGTGATGATGGCCAACACCTGGTGTAGGCAGCGTGACTTTGTGGCCTCTGACACCCTCCCACTATGGCACTTGTCCGCTGAAATGATCCGGTAGCCAAGAAGTGCAAGGAGCACAGGGTGGGTGATGTGAGGTCATCCTCCCACTCACTGACCAGTTCGAGTATTATGTGTGGTGGAAACCTGTACCTCCCATACACCTGGTCATCAGGCATACCAAATAAGCTGGTTCTGGGTGTGAATATTCTGGCCCTGACTATCCTTCTCCTCCTGCGGTATCCCACGGCCACTGCTGCTAGGAACGGTATATTCATCCTGGCGTCTGAGCTTGTTTGTTGTTTGCGCACTCTTTTATGCTGCGCGGGACGTGCGCCTGCTTCATGCTGGCGTACGTGTTTCAGGTTTGGACCTTTTATTTTTTGGCGCGTTGTAGGCGACCGTGTAAATCTTCCCGCCCACCCCAGGAATACACGTAACACGCTCTGCCAGGCCCAGGCGCGAGTAAATATTCCCGCCCACCCCTGGAATACACGTACCCCACTCTCACAGGCACAGTCGCGTGTGGAACTTCACGCGCACACCGAAATACACGTACCCTGCAAATTCGCATGTGAAACTTCCCGCGCACCCCGAAATTCACGTACCCAGGGCAATTGCGTGTGGAACTTCCCGCGAACCCCGTAATACACGTACCCTGCTGGTATCGCGTGTGGAAGTTCACGCTGATCCATAATACACGTACCCTGATGGAATCGCGTGTGAGACTACCCGCGCACCCCTGGAATACACGTACCCAGGCAAATCGCACGGCTGGGGGGTGGGGGTGCAGGGAGACAGGAGTGAGGGCCTGGTGGAGGGTGCCCTACAGTGCTGGGGGGTGGGGGCGCAGGGAGACAGGAGTGGGGGGCCTGGTGGAGGGTGCCCTACAGTGCTGGGGGGTGAGGGTGCAGGGGGACAGAAGTGGGGGCCTGGTGGAGTGTGCCCCTGGATGCAGGGGGTTGGGGGTGCAGGGGGGCAGGAGTGGGGCCCTGGTGGAGGGTGCCCCTGGATGCAGGGGGGTGGGGGTGCAGGGGAACATGAGTGGGGGCCTGGTGGAGGGTGCCTTACAGTGCTGGGGGGTGGGGGTGCAGGGGGACATGAGTGCGGGCCTGGTGGAGGGTGCCCTACAGTGCTGGGGGTTGGGGGTGCAGGGGGACAGGAGTGGGGGCCTGGTGGAAGGTGCCCCTGGATGCAGGGGGGTGGGGGTGCAGGGAGACAGGAGTGGGGGCCTGGTGGAGGGTGCCCTATAGTGCTGGGGGGTGGGGGTGCAGGGAGACAGGAGTGGGGGCCTGGTGGAGGGTGCCCTACAGTACTTGGGGGTGGGGGGCAGGGGCACATGAGTGGGGGCCTGGTGGAGGGTGCCCCTGGATGCAGGGGGTGGGGGTCCAGGGGGACAGGAGTGGGGGCCTGGTGGAGGGTGCCCTACAGTGCTGGGGGGTGGGGGGGCAGGGGGACATGAGTGGTGGCCTGGTGGAGGGTGCCCCTGGATGCAGGGGGGTGGGGGTGCAGGGGGACAGGAGTGGGGGCCTGGTGGAGGGTGCCCTACAGTGCTGGGGTGTGGGGGTGCAGGGGGACATGAGTGGGGGCCTGGTGGAGGGTGCGCCTGGATGCAGGGGGGTGGGGGTGCAGCGGGACAGGAGTGGGGGCCTGGTGGAGGGTGCCCTACAGTGCTGGGGGGTGGGGGTGCAGGGGGACATGAGTGGGGGCCTGGTGGAGGGTGCCCTACAGTGCTGGGGGGTGGGGGTTCAGGGGGACATGAGTGGGGGCCTGGTGGAGGGTGCCCTACAGTGCTGGGGGGTGGGGGTGCAGGGGGACAGGAGTGGGGGCCTGGTGGAGGGTGCCCCTGGATGCAGAGGGGTGGGGGTGCAGGGAGACAGGAGTGGGGGCCTGGTGGAGGGTGCCCTACAGTGCTGGGGGATGGGGGTGCAGGGAGACTGGAGTGGGGGCCTTGTGGAGGGTGCCCCTGGATGCAGGGGAGTGGGGATGCAGGGGGACAGGAGTGGGGGCCTGGTGGAGGGTGCCCTACAGTGCTGGGGGGTGGGGGTGCAGGGGGACATGAGTGGGGGCCTGGTGGAGGGTGCCCCTGGATGCAGAGGGGTGGGGGTGCAGGGAGACAGGAGTGGGGGCCTGGTGGAGGGTGCCCTACAGTGCTGGGGGGTGGGGGGGCAGGGGGACATGAGTGGTGGCCTGGTGGAGGGTGCCCCTGGATGCAGGGGGGTGGGGGTCCAGGGGGACAGGAGTGCGGGCCTGGTGGAGGGTGCCCTATAGTGCTGGGGGGTGGGGTGCAGGGGGACAGGAGTGGGGTCCTGGTGAAGGGTGCCCTACAGTGCTGGGGGGTGGGGGTGCAGGGGGACATGAGTGGGGGCCTGGTGGAGGGTGCCCCTGGATGCAGGGGGGTGGGGTGCAGGGGGACAGGAGTGGGGGCCTGGTGGAGGGTGCCCTACAGTGCTGGGGGGTGGGGTGCAGGGGGACATGAGTGTGGGCCTGGTGGAGGGTGCCCCTGGATGCAGGGGGGTGGGGGTGCAGGGGGACAGGAGTGGGGGCCTGGTGGAGGGTGCCCTACAGTGCTGGGGTGTGGGGGTGCAGGGGGACATGAGTGGGGGCCTGGTGGAGGGTGCCCCTGGATGCAGGGGGGTGGGGGTGCAGCGGGACAGGAGTGGGGGCCTGGTGGAGGGTGCCCTACAGTGCTGGGGGGTGGGGGTGCAGGGGGACATGAGTGGGGGCCTGGTGGAGGGTGCCCTACAGTGCTGGGGGGTGGGGGTTCAGGGGGACATGAGTGGGGGCCTGGTGGAGGGTGCCCTACAGTGCTGGGGGGTGGGGGTGCAGGGGGACAGGAGTGGGGGCCTGGTGGAGGGTGCCCCTGGATGAAGAGGGGTGGGGGTGCAGGGAGACAGGAGTGGGGGCCTGGTGGAGGGTGCCCTACAGTGCTGGGGGATGGGGGTGCAGGGAGACTGGAGTGGGGGCCTTGTGGAGGGTGCCCCTGGATGCAGGGGAGTGGGGATGCAGGGGGACAGGAGTGGGGGCCTGGTGGAGGGTGCCCTACAGTGCTGGGGGGTGGGGGTGCAGGGGGACATGAGTGGGGGCCTGGTGGAGGGTGCCCCTGGATGCAGAGGGGTGGGGGTGCAGGGAGACAGGAGTGGGGGCCTGGTGGAGGGTGCGCTACAGTGCTGGGGGATGGGGGTGCAGGTAGAAAGGAGTGGGGACCTGGTGGAGGGTGCCCCTGGATGCAGGGGGGTGGGAGTGCAGGGGGACAGGAGTGGGGGTCTGGTGGAGGGTGCCCCTTGATGCTGGGGGGTGGGGGTGCAGGGGGACTGGAGTGGGGGCCTGGTGGAGGTTGCCCTACAGTGCTGGGGGGTAGGGGTGTAGGGAGACAGGAGTGGGGGCCTGGTGGAGGGTGCCCTACAGTGCTGGGGGGTGTGGGGGCAGGGGGACATGAGTGGGGGCCTGGTGGAGGGTGCCCTACAGTGCTGGGGGTGGGGGTGCAGGGGGACATGAGTGGGGGCCTTGTGGAGGGTGCCCCTGGATGCAGGGGGGTGGGGGTGCAGGGGGACAGGAGTGGGGGCCTGGTGGAGGGTGCCCTACAGTGCTGGGGGGTGGGGGTGCAGGGAGACAGGAGTGGGGGCCTGGTGGAGGGTGCCCCTGGATGCAGGTGGGTGGGGGTGGAGGGGGACAGGAGTGGGGTCCTGGTGGAGGGTGCCCTACAGTGCTGGGGGATGGGGGTGCAGGGGGACATGAGTGGGGGCCTGGTGGAGGGTGCCCTACAGTGCTGGGGGGTGGGGGTGCAGGGGGACATGAGTGGTGGCCTGGTGGAGGGTGCCCTACAGTGCTGGGGGTGGGGGTGCAGGGGGACAGGAGTGGGGGCCTGGTGGAGGGTGCCCTACAGTGCTGGGGGGTGGGGGTGCAGGGGGACAGAAGTGGGGGCCTGGTGGAGTGTGCCCCTGGATGCAGGGGGGTGGGGGTGCAGGGGGGCAGGAGTGGGGCCCTGGTGGAGGGTACCCCTGGATGCAGGGGGGTGGGGGTGCAGGGGAACATGAGTGGGGGCCTGGTGAAGGGTGCCCTACAGTGCTGGGGGGTGGGGGTGCAGGGGGACATGAGTGCGGGCCTGGTGGAGGGTGCCCTACAGTGCTGGGGGTTGGGGGTGCAGGGGGACAGGAGTGGGGGCCTGGTGTAAGGTGCCCCTGGATGCAGGGGGGTGGGGGTGCAGGGAGACAGGAGTGGGGGCCTGGTGGAGGGTGCCCTACAGTGCTGGGGGGTGGGGGACAGGGGGACATGAGTGGGGGCCTGGTGGAGGGTGCCCCTGGATGCAGGGGGGTGGGGGTCCAGGGGGACAGGAGTGGGGGCCTGGTGGAGGGTGCCCTATAGTGCTGGGGGGTGGGGTGCAGGGGGACAGGAGTGGGGGCCTGGTGGAGGGTGCCCCACAGTGCTGGGGGGTGGGGGGCAGGGGGACATGAGTGGTGGCCTGGAGGAGGGTGCCCCTGGATGCAGGGGGTGGGGGTCCAGGGGGACAGGAGTTGGGGCCTGGTGGAGGGTGCCCTATAGTGCTGGGGGGTGGGGTGCAGGGGGACAGGAGTGGGGGCCTGGTGGAGGGTGCCCTACAGTGCTGGGGGGTGGGGTGCAGGGGGACATGAGTGGGGGCCTGGTGGAGGGTGCCCCTGGATGCAGGGGGTTGGGGGTGCAGGGGGACAGGAGTGGGGGCCTGGTGGAGGGTGCCCTACAGTGCTGGGGTGTGGGGGTGCAGGGGGACATGAGTGGGGGCCTGGTGGAGGGTGCCCCTGGATGCAGGGGGGTGGGGGTGCAGCGGGACAGGAGTGGGGGCCTGGTGGAGGGTGCCCTACAGTGCTGGGGGGTGGGGGTGCAGGGGGACATGAGTGGGGGCCTGGTGGAGGGTGCCCCTGGATGCAGAGGGGTGGGGGTGCAGGGAGACAGGAGTGGGGGCCTGGTGGAGTGTGCCCTATAGTGCTGGGGGGTGGGGTTGCAGGGAGACAGGAGTGGGGGCCTGGTGGAGGGTGCCCTACAGTGCTGGGGGGTGGGGGGCAGGGGGACATGAGTGGGGGCCTGGTGGAGGGTGCCCCTGGATGCAGGGGGGTGGGGGTCCAGGGGGACAGGAGTGGGGGCCTGGTGGAGGGTGCCCTATAGTGCTGGGGGGGTGGGGTGCAGGGGGACAGGAGTGGGGGCCTGGTGGAGGGTGCCCTACAGTGCTGGGGGGTGGGGGGCAGGGGGACATGAGTGGTGGCCTGGTGGAGGGTGCCCCTGGATGCAGGGGGGTGGGGGTCCAGGGGGACAGGAGTGGGGGCCTGGTGGAGGGTGCCCTATAGTGCTGGGGGGTGGGGTGCAGGGGGACAGGAGTGGGGGCCTGGTGGAGGGTGCCCTACAGTGCCTGGGGGGTGGGGTGCAGGGGGACATGAGTGGGGGCCTGGTGGAGGGTGCCCCTGGATGCAGGGGGGTGGGGGTGCAGGGGGACAGGAGTGGGGGCCTGGTGGAGGGTGCCCTACAGTGCTGGGGTGTGGGGGTGCAGGGGGACATGAGTGGGGGCCTGGTGGAGGGTGCCCCTGGATGCAGGGGGGTGGGGGTGCAGCGGGACAGGAGTGGGGGCCTGGTGGAGGGTGCCCTACAGTGCTGGGGGGTGGGGGTGCAGGGGGACATGAGTGGGGGCCTGGTGGAGGGTGCCCCTGGATGCAGAGGGGTGGGGGTGCAGGGAGACAGGAGTGGGGGCCTGGTGGAGGGTGCCCTACAGTGCTGGGGGATGGGGGTGCAGGGAGACTGGAGTGGGGGCCTTGTGGAGGGTGCCCCTGGATGCAGGGGAGTGGGGATGCAGGGGGACAGGAGTGGGGGCCTGGTGGAGGATGCCCTACAGTGCTGGGGGGTGGGGGTGCAGGGGGACATGAGTGGGGGCATGGTGGAGGGTGCCCCTGGATGCAGAGGGGTGGGGGTGCAGGGAGACAGGAGTGGGGGCCTGGTGGAGGGTGCCCTACAGTGCTGGGGGATGGGGGTGCAGGGAGACTGGAGTGGGGGCCTTGTGGAGGGTGCCCCTGGATGCAGGGGAGTGGGGATGCAGGGGGACAGGAGTGGGGGCCTGGTGGAGGGTGCCCTACAGTGCTGGGGGGTGGGGGTGCAGGGGGACATGAGTGGGGGCCTGGTGGAGGGTGCCCCTGGATGCAGAGGGGTGGGGGAGCAGGGGGACAGGATTAGGGGCCTGGTGGAAGGTGCCCTACAGTGCTGGGGGGTGGGGGTGCAGGGAGACAGGAGTGGGGGCCTGGTGGAGGGTGCCCCTGGATGCAGGGGGGTGGGGGTGGAGGGGGACAGGAGTGGGGGCCTGGTGGAGGGGCCCTACAGTGCTGGGGGATGGGGGTGCAGGGGGACATGAGTGGTGGCCTGGTGGAGGGTGCCCTACAGTGCTGGGGGTGGGGGTGCAGGGGGACAGGAGTGGGGGCCTGGTGGAGGGTGCCCCTGGATACAGGGGGGTGGGGGTGCAGGGCGACAGGAGTGGGGGCCTGGTGGAGGGTGCCCTACAGTGCTGGGGGTGGGGGTGCAGGGGGACAGGAGTGGGGGCCTGGTGGAGGGTGCCCTACAGTGCTGGGGGTGGGGGTGCAGGGGGACATGAGTGGGGGCCTGGTGGAGGGTGCCCCTGGATGCAGGGGGGTGGGGGTGCAGGGAGACAGGAGTGGGGGCCTGGTGGAGGGTGCCCCTGGATGCAGGGGGGTGGGGGTGCAGGGGGACAGGAGTGGGGGCCTGGTGGAGGGTGCCCTACAGTGCTGGGGGGTGGGGGTGCAGGGGGACATGAGTAGGGGCCTGGTGGAGGGTGCCCCTGGATGCAGGGGGGTGGGGGAGCAGGGGGACAGGAGTGGGGGCCTGGTGGAGGGTGCCCTACAGTGCTGGGGGGTGGGGGTGCAGAGAGACAGGCGTGGGGGCCTGGTGGAGGGTGCCCTACAGTGCTGGGGGGCTGTGGGTGCCGGGGGACATGAGTGGGGGCCTGGTGGAGGGTGCCCCTGGATGCAGGGGGGTGGGGGTGCAGGGGGACAGGAGTGGGGGCCTGGTGGAGGGTGCCCTACAGGGCTGGGGGTGCAGGGGGACATGAGTGAGGGCCTGGTGGAGGGTGCCCTACAGTGCTGGGGGGTGGGGGTGCAGGGGGACAGGAGTGGGGGCCTGGTGGAGGGTGCCTGTTAGGTGGAAACCTGTGCAGTTCCCTCTGGGACCACTGCAAAAGATTTAGGACTACAGGTGTTTGCGATGAACCCACTTGGTAGCAGTCTGTACCACACAGATTCAATTGGTAGCTGTGGCTGAGCAGTCAGACTTCCCTCAAGAAGAGTTAGGCAGTATGTGGAGTATACAATATAGGGCAATTCTTCGCAGCAAAACAAGCAAACACGCAACGAGGCTTAGTGTAAAGATAGTAAGTTATTTATTTATAACAGAACGTCTATGAAAAACACTAAAGCAAATCACGGCAAACAAATCAAAACACAATTACTCTGCGTAATGGAAAACGATCAATCCCCCTAAACACAATATTGACAACTCTAGGTTCTACCGGTACCACTTATTTTCAGACAGAGGTGTATACCTCAACCTAGATGACACTCGAATATTAGTTAGGATGGGAGAGAAAAAATAGGCAGGTAATGAAATCAACACGGTTCACACTGAGGCGGATAAAATGCAAGGCAGGAAGGCAATAATCACGATAGGTCATAAAGTTCAGAGGCCAGGCCCACTCGGAGAGAGGCAAGGCACGATGTTCCAGAAAGTCTCGATTGACGATGCCCTCAAGTCTTTGTTAGCAAATGTTTAGCGACAGATAGAACCAGTTCTGAACAAAGAATGAGCAAAGCTTGGAGGCAACCCAACGGAACGGAGAGGATTAAGACACCTCACTCGGACCAATCGAAAAGGGAAGCCAGGCGGATACGGTACCTTGTTGTGGAGGGTAGCTCCGGCGGGGGCAGTTGTTCCTGGTGGTGGATGCACGATGGGTCTTGGCTAAGAGAAGAGATGATCTCGTCGTCGAAGAAAAGGAAGTCCGGTGCACC
The DNA here is from genome assembly GCF_040938575.1 of Ambystoma mexicanum. NCBI lineage: Eukaryota > Metazoa > Chordata > Amphibia > Caudata > Ambystomatidae > Ambystoma > Ambystoma mexicanum. The sequence goes on from NC_090931.1 coordinate 1,370,290,369, forward strand.
ACCAGGGAAGAGACCAGCCGCGGAGTGCTCCGTCACAAGGCACCACCTTTCGGTCGCGGTACAGGGGTAGTGGCTATCCGGTTGCCGGGTGCTCTGCACGGGCAATTCGACCACTGCGTCCTGCGGCGAATAAAAAGCAAAAAGGAGACTGGTTGTTCCCACCAGCCAGGGGAAGAGACTCTCCGGCAGGGAGATCTCCTCTGTCGTCGGGAGATTGTGAGACGGTTCTGCAGAGCTCCACCGGAGGTGTCGTCGTGCAGGTCAGCTCAGCGTTACTCTCGTCGGATTCTTTAGGTCCTGTGGCGACTTCTGAAGATCCAGTCCCAAAAGCCCTGCTTTTATGCAGACGACCCCCATTCATTCAGCCTAGCTGTCAATCAACACATGCTAAGTGGTGAGCGGGAAGGCTCACCACCTGGGCCAATCACTCCAGAGTGCGACCTGAGTTGGCAAGGCAACTCGGTCCAGGGTGTCTAAACCCCCTCCCACACCCCTGAGGTAACCCAGACAGAATGGCACCACCTTGGAGGGTCTCTGTCCAGAGGCCCGCCAAAAGTGGAACAAAGGGCTCAATCTTTGGTTTAGGAGTCACAGAGACGAACACAGACGCCATTTTACAAACCGAGTTCTGGCAGAAAATACCACTCGATAAACTTATTTAAGATAAGTAGATCGGTGGTACGTTAGAGATTAATGAGAAAAAGTATTAATCTCCAACAATGGGACGAATCCCATAGGGTTATGTTCGGGGTCGAACATAACAAGTAGTTTCCACTGCCACCAGCCAAAACTCGACGAGGGGGGACGGGACAGTGCCCCCTCGAGTAACAGATCCAGGAGTAATCGAATTACCCCTACTAGCACGTCCACAATAAGATGGTTGGTACTAGTTCTGTTAGCAAATTTAGGTCTAGTAAAGCCAATGGTGACTTTACATGCCCGGGGAGACAGTAGTCAGTCCCCGGGTATGGAGTCTATGGTGGGGGGACCCGCTAGGGCGCCCCCGTGTCACGACACGTAGGGTGCAGTGTGATACACATAGAAAAACATATGAGACCCTATGGAGTAAAAGACCCCATAGCCCATCGAACACATTGACATCTCAAAGGAATTACACACATACATGTCCAAGAGTGGGAGAAAAGAGTCTCACTCTTGGCAGGATGGAAAAAAACAAACTCCAGAAATCCAGCAAAGCTGCTGGGGGACTCACTAGGTTAGGAAATTCAGCCTAAACAGAGAATTCTCCCTAACAGTGCCCCTGGATGCAGGAGGGTGGGGGTGCAGGGGGACAGGAGTGGGGTCCTGTTAGAGGGTGCCCTACAGTGCTGGGGGGTGGGGGTGCAGGGAGACAGGAGTGGGGGCCTGGTGGAGGGTGCCCCTGGAGGCAGGGGGGTGCGGGTGCTGGGAGACATGAGTGAAGGCCTGTTGGAGGGTGCCCCTGGATGCTGGGGGGTGGGGGTGCTGGGAGACATGCGTTGGTGGGCAGTAGTGCAAGGTGACATGTGGGTTGGCTGGGGGGAATGGCCATGGTGGATGGGCTGCCTGCGGGACATGTGCAGGGGTGCAGGGTAGTCCCCAGTGGTGTGGGCCACCTGCAGGGGCCGTGGAGGGTGTAGAGGGAACATTTGGGAGGACCCACATGGCCAATTCACGTGTGGGACTCCCCGGCACCCCTGAAATACACGTAGGCTGCTGGATTTGTGTGTGGAATTTGCCGCGCACCCAAAGTACATGTACTCTGCTAAAATTGCATGTGGAACTTCACGCGCACACCGAAATACACGTACCCTGCTAATTCGCGTGGGAAACTTCACACGCACCACGGAATACGCGTGCCCATGCCAATCGCTTGTGGAACTTCCCGCGAACACCGTAATACACGCACACGCGATTTTTCACACAGCGGGTGTCCTTGTTTGTCGGTATCCTTTTTCACCTCATTTGTCCTAGAGGGCCACTGTATGGATCATTCATCATAGCTGTATATGGGTGCTTTTTGTTAGCGCACATTTTGGCACACATTTATTTCAGGCGCAGGGACACTACCGCCTGCTTTCTTGTGGTGTACTTGTTTGGCCTTGTGCACGTCTTTGACCGTGCGCTGGTTTGCCCTATTCAATTCCATGAATATGAGTTGTAGGTGAGCATGTGGGCATTCTGCGCACTTGCCTCCTGTACTTCCCCCGTGACGCCCATATTTTCACGCGTTTTTCCCCAAATCGAGTGTTACGCCCCGTGTTCCGCCTACTTTTGTAATGTGCGCCGCGCTATGTGCGATTTCGCAGCGGCCGTGGCGCACACCGTTGGATGATCTGTGCGCCGGCGTGCCCCGCGCCCTTTTTCAGCGCACATCCAATATTTTTCTCACGCACAGACTTCCATGAATCGATGTGCACTGGTTTCCCTGCGATTTTCGCAGTTGCACTGCGATGTTCGCACTTTTACTGCGAATTGCACGTTTTGGCACATCTGCGCCGGAATTTTCGGCGCACATTAATTCCATGAATCGGCCTAATAGTCACCTCTCTCATTGTTTTCATATATTCAGGTGAAAGTTGCCACTCAAACACTTGTTGAACATGATTGACCACATTTATTCTTGCATTCGTATTTCTTCTTCATGACATAGACCCGTAGGAGTGAGTACCTTGCCTGATTTTTGTGTAAGCACTTGCCATCTCTCTTCTCGTTATTGAGTTCCATACTCTGGAAAATCTCTTTCACATTCACTGCACTTCTGGCCCAGAGCTGGACACTTTACACCATCAGTGTGTAGAAATGGTAGAACACACTTTCCTCTCGATGGGTCACTTCTTGCCACTGTGTCACTGTTAGGCAGAAACCTGTGCAGTTCCCTCTGGGACCACTGCAAAAGATTTAGGACTACAGGTGTTTGGCAGTAAACCCACTTGGTAGCAGTCTGTACCACACAGATTCACTTGGTAGCTGTGGCTGAGGAGTCAGGCTTCCCTCAAGAAGAGTTAGGCAGTATGTGGAGTATACAAAATAGGGCAATTTACACAGTAGAACAAGCAAACATGGAACAGAGCTTCGGTGTAAAGATATATAGTTATTTATTTAAAAAGACACATCTATGAAAAACACACTGGCACTAATACGGCAAACAACTTCAAACACAATTACTATAAGTAAATCAATCCCCCTAACAATAGTTCGACAAGTCTAGGTTCAACGGCACCACTTATTTGCAGAAAGAGGTGAATGCTTTAACCTAGATGACATTCTAGTATTCATTAGGACGGGAGAGAAAAGGCAGGGTATGAAATTAACTCGGTACCAACACTTTTACGAACAAATGCAAGGCAAGTAAGGCAGGGTCTACTATAGATCGTGAAGTTCAGAGGCCAGGCCCACTCGGAGAGTGGCAAGGCGAAATGTCCCAAAAAGTATCACAGTGGAAATGCACTTCGAGTCTTTGGCGCAAATTGTCACAGAAAGATTGGACCAGTTCAGAACAGAAAGTTAAGAAGGCTTGGAGGCGACCCAATGGAGAGGCGAGGATTAAGACACCTCACGCTAACCGTGACAAGGGAAGCCAGGCGGACACAGTACCTTGTATGTGGAGAGACAGCTCCGGCGGAGGCAGTTGTTCCTGGTGGTGGATGCAAGTCGGGGCTTTGCCAAGAGAAGAGATGTTCTCGTTGTCGAAGGAAAGTTGAAGATCGTTGCACCACCAGGGAAGAGACCAGCTGTGGAGTGCTCCGTCACAAGGCACCACCTTTTGGTCGCGGTATGGGTTAGTGGCTATCCGGTTGCCGGGGTGCTCAGCATGGGCAATTCGACCACTACGCCCTGGAAGCGAAAAAAAAAAAAGCAAAGGGGGCTGGTTGTTCCCACCAGTCAGGGGAAGAAGACTCTCCAGCCGGGAAATCTCCTCTGTCGTTGGGAAGTGGTGAGTCGGTTCAGCAGGGCTCCACCGGAGGTGTCGTCATTGCAGGTCGGCTCAGCTTTACCCTCGTCAGATTCTTAGGTCCTGTGGCGACTTCTGAAGATCAAGTTCCGAAAGCCCTGCTTTTATGCAGAAAACCCCCATTCATTCAACCTAGCTGTCAATCAAAACACACTAAGTGGTGAGCGGGGTGGCTCACCACTTGGACCAATCACACCAGAGTGCGACTTGAGCTGGCAAGGCAACTCAGTCCAGGGTGCCTAAACCCCCTCCCACACCCTCTGTGGTATCCAGACAGAATGGCACCACTTTGGAGGGCCTCTGTGCAGAAGCCCGCCAAAAGTGGAACAAAGGGCTCAACCTTTGGTTTAGGAGTCACAGAGACGAACACAGACGCCATTTTAAAAACCGAGTTGTGGCAGAAAATACCAACCGTTAGATTTATTTAAGATAAATAAACCAGTGGTATGTTAGAGATTAAAGAAAAAAAGTATTAACCTCCAACAATGGGAAGAATCCCATAGAGTTATATTCGGGGTCGAATATAACTAATAGTTTCCACTGCCACCAGCCAAAACTCGACGAGGGGGGACGGGCCAGTGCCCCCTCGAATAACAGACCCAGGGGTAATCGAATTACCCCTACTAGTACGTCCACAATAGGATGGTTTGGACTAGTTCTGTTAGTAAATTTAGGTCTAGTAAAGCCAATGGTGACTTTACATGCCCTGGGAGACATAGTCAGTCCCAGGGTATGGAGTCTATGGTGGGGATCCTCTAGGACGCCCCAGTGTTACGGCACGGAGGGTGCGGTGTAACACACATAGAAAAACATATGAGACCCTATGGAGTAAAAGACCCCATAGCCCATAGAACACATTGACATTCACAGGAATTAACCACATTCATGTCCAAGAGTGATATGATATGATATGATAAGGTATTTGTAACGCGCCTATACACAAGTGTTTCAAGGCGCGACGAGGCAGGGAGGGAGGGGAACAAGGGGAAGACAAACGATCCTACTAGGCCAGGTGTCATTCAGATCGCGCAAGTGCAGAGGTAAGGGGAAAAGGAGAAAGTGCAGGGGGAGGAGGTGGGGGGGAAAGTGCAGTACAAGGTAAGTAGCGTAATAAAATAATAAATAATAAATAAAAAGGGCCAGCTGGTGGCAAGTGCGAGGTAAGTGCAGAGCAAGTGCTGGGAAGTGCTGGGAAGGGGGCTGTAGGGATACAGTGACAGTCCCACAGTGCAGGGGGAGCCAGGGAGGCAGTGCAAGTGGAGAGTGGCTGGGCCCTGGACCGAGGTCGCTGAGAGTGGCCCAGATGCAGGTTTAGTGCAGAATTCAGTGGGGAGTTAAGCAGGTTTAGCAGGGGAGAGGGAGAGAGAAGGCAGAAGCGAAGAGGAAGGTTTTGAGGTGCTTCCGGAACCGGAGATGGTTCTCCTCAAGTTTCAGGGAGGCAGGAAGGCTGTTCCAGAGGGAGGCCCCTGCTGCGGAGAGAGATCTACCCCAGCTCGTTGCTTCGAGAAGCGGCTGACCATGAGGGAGTTGGAGACGGATGAGCGAAGGGCTCGTGAAGGAAGATATTTAGGAAGAGAGAGTTGAAGGCATTTAGGCCCCAGGCCCCAGAAGGCCTTGTGGACAATGCAGAGGGTTTTGAACTTAATCCTCGCAGCCACTGGGAGCCAGTGAAGGGATTTCAATCCTGGAGAGATACGGTCCCTGGGCTTGAGGCCAAGGACAAGTCTCGCAGTTCTGTTCTGGATAAGTTGCAGAGGGCGGAGAGTGGAGGCAGGCAGATTAAGATAGAGGCTGTTACAGTAGTCCAGCCTTGAGAGAACCAGGGCTCGGGAGACAGTGAGCTTCTGGGGGAAGGAGAGGAAGGGAAGAATACCTCTGAGGAGGTGCAGCTGGTAGTGTGACTTCTTAGAGACGTCAGATATATGAGGAGAGAAGGAGAGTGTGGAGTCGAAGATGACCCCGAGGTTTTTAGCCTTGCAGGTAGGGGCAGGAAGGGGGCCAAGGGAGGCCGGCCAGAGAGCTGCAGGGAAGGAGGGAGTGGGTGTGCCGATGAGTAGAATCTCAGTCTTACTGGCGTTAAGGCAGAGGTCATTGGCGGCACACCATTCCTGGATAGCAGACAGACAGTCGGAGATGAGGGAAGGTGAGGAGGAGGCTGAGGGTAGCCTGAAAATGAGCTGGGTATCGTCCGCATAGCACTGGAAGTGGGGGCAGAGAGCGGCGATGCGGTGGGCAAGGAGTGCCAGATACTGGTTGAAAAGCCAGGGAGAAAGGTTGGATCCCTGGGGGACACCACAGGTGGAGAAAAAGATGTCAGAGAGGAAGGAGCCCATTTGGACCTGGGAGGGTCGACCGGAAAGGAAAGAGGTCAGCCATGCCAGAGCCTGACCAGTGATACCCAGGTTATCACGGAGACGATTGAGCAGGATGGCATGGTTGACAGTGTCAAAGGAAGAGGAGAGATCGAGCAGAATGAGAACACAGGGAGTGTTGGAATCGAGGTTCAGGAGCAGGTCCTCACGGATGTTCAGGAGAGCAGTTTCCGTGCTTCTGGCCGCTCTGAAGCCGGATTGATGGTCATGAAGATTACCCACAGATTCAGCATGGAGGTTAAGCTGGGAGATGGCCAGTTTCTCCAGGAGCTTGCCCAGGAAGGGAGTAATGGAGATTGGGCGATAGTTGGCCGGGCAGGAGTGGTCAGAAGAGGGTTTCTTGAGGAGGGGGTGCACAAGGGAGTGCTTGAGGGGGGATGGGAAGACTCCAGAGGCGAATGAGTGGTTGCAAAAGTCAGCCAGGGCAGGAGCCAGGGAGTCGATGTGGTCCTTGATGGTTTTGGAGGAACAGGGGTGAACCTGTTTAGACGAGGCTTTCATAGATCGGACTTGTCTGGAAACCTCATCAGCAGAAAAAGGTGGAAAAGCAGAGAAGGAGGGCGGAGGGGCGGCTGCAAGAGAGCAAGAGGAAGAGCTGGGAAGAGAGGGAGGGAGGAGAGAGGAGGAGAGCGAGGACAGGATGTCCTGAGTTTTTGAGATGAAGTGCGAGGCCAGTGCAGTGCAGAGGGCCTGGGAGGGGACAGGGGAGGTAGAGACTGCAGCAGGGTTGGCCAGCTCCTTGCAGATTTTAAAGAGTTCGGCCGAGTTGTTAGATGCCTCAGAGATGCGGGCTTGGATAAGGGCTCTCTTCTTGGTGAGAACGGAGAGCCGGTAATGCCTTTGGAGCAGGCGGCAGGCCAGTTTGTCAGAGGATGAACATGAAGCACGCCATTTCCTCTCTGCCACCCTGCACTTGCGTTTTAGGGTGACGAGATCCGAGTCATACCAGGAGTTACATTTGGCTTTGGGCTTCAGGCGGATTCTCATGACGGGGGCAAGGATATCGAGAGTATCAGATATAGAGGAATAGAGCATGGAGAGGGCTGTGTCAGGGTGGGAGTCAGCCGAGGGGGAGGAGGGGGCGAGAAGGTAGCAGCGAAAGCCTCAACTGACACGCGCTTCATGGGTCGGATGACCGAGAAGGTGGGTGGCAGTGAAGAGGGTGGCTTTGCCTGTGGGGTAGGGAGGGAGAGGTGGGAGGATAGGAGAAAGTGATCGCTCCAGGAGAGAGGAGTGGAGAGAGGGAGAGAGAGGGGAAGGTCAGAAGAGATCAGGGCATCAAGAGTGTGCCCTGCAGAGTGAGTAGGCCCAGACGGGAGAATAGAGAGTGAGAGAGAGTTGCAGAGTTCGCGAAAGAGACCAGTGGGGGGACAGGAGGTATCGAGGTGGATGTTGAAGTCACCGAGAAAGAGGAGTTGGGTGGTTGAGGACAGGAGTGAGGAGGAGAGGTCAGCCCACTCGGAGAGGAAGGAGGAAATTTGACCAGGTGGCCGATAGATAGTAGCCACGGTCAGGGAATGGCTAGGAGAGAGAGAGAGTCGGCAGACAAGACATTCAAAAGAGGAGTAGGTCTGCGTAGGAGTGACAGTGGCAGGAATCCACTCAGGGAAGATAAGGGCAACACCACCCCCTGAACGGTTGGGTCTGGGCACGGAGAGGATCTTGTAGCCGTCAGGTAGGAGTGTGTCGAAGCTGGTGGCGGAGCTGGCCGTGAACCAAGTCTCAGTGAGACCGAGGACGTCGAGGTCCAGTTCCTCAAGAAGGCGACAGATATCAGAGGAGTGCTTGATGGCAGAGCGAGAATTTAGAGTGGCAATGTGGAGAAGGTTGCCACCCTTGAAAAACTTCCGGGGAGGGGTACAGATCAGAGGTACGCCCTGCGGAGGTGTTAGAGAAGGAGTTGAAGAGGGAGCAAGAGAAGGGGCAGGGAGGGAGGGGAGAGGCAAGGTAGCCGAGGACAGAGGAGGGGGGACAGCGGGAGCGGAGAGGAAGTTGATGAGGCATGGGAAGCGTCTATCAAAGAGGTGAAGGTTGGCCTGAGGGCCTTGGACCAAGACGGTCCCGTTAGCATAGACATTAATGATGGCTTTGGAGGAGTGGAAAGGGGCCAAGAGGACATCCCAACGGGTGCCACCATTAATGGGAGAGGTGGAGAAAGGAGAGAGCACAGCGACCATGTGAGGGGTCCATAGGTCAGGTGAAGGCACGAAAAAGAGAATGTCAGTGAGAGTTTCCTTGGAGCAGGCGCTCGTGTAGGTGTCAGCGATAGGGAGGCCTGGGTTGGAGACCAGGATGTCCTTTTTAAACTTTTTCCTACCGGATTTAGTGAGGAGAGCAGGATAGTCAATGGAGAAGCAGTTAGAGTAGATAGGCGAGATAGAGAGCACCATGGAGTAGGAGGGGAGGCGGATGACACGAGTATGCAGACAGGAAGTGAGTGGAGGGCACTAGTTTACCACAATGCAGAGCAAACAGTAATGCGTAGTAGGTCAGGGCCTCCTAAGTTTGAGAATCCTGCGAGGGGAGAAAAAGCACCCTAGTGTAACACAATGCAGAGCAAACAGTAATGCGTAGTAGGTCAGGGCCACCTAAGTTTGAGAATCCTGCGAGGGGAGAAAAAGCACCCTAGTGTAACACAATGCAGAGCAAACAGTAATGCGTAGTAGGTCAGGGCCACCTAAGTTTGAGAATCCTGCGAGGGGAGAAAAAGAACCCTAGTGTAACACAATGCAGAGCAAACAGTAATGCGTAGTAGGTCAGGGCCACCTAAGTTTGAGAATCCTGCGAGGGGAGAAAAAGCACCCTAGTGTAACACAATGCAGAGCAAACAGTAATGCGAAGTAGGTCAGGGCCACCTAAGTTTGAGAATCCTGCGAGGGGAGAAAAAGCACCCTAGTGTAACACAATGCAGAGCAAACAGTAATGCGAAGTAGGTCAGGGCCACCTAAGTTTGAGAATCCTGCGAGGGGAGAAAAACACCCTAGTTTACCATAAAATTGGAGTAGGGGGGCGAGGCATCATGAGGATGATGTGAGCAAGGTGAGGGGGGGGTGGGCCGGAGAGCGGGGGAGCTGGCGCCTGGCGTCCCCTGCGGACACCTGCAGACACACAGGGAGCCGCAGTCGTAGGAGCCGCCCTTTGCCTAAGGGGGCCCTTGGCCGAGGGGGCTGCCGGGCAGGGGGGCTGCCCAGAGGGAGTGGGATAAAAGAAGGGGGAGAGGAAGGGGAGGGGGGTGTGGGCGGGAAGGGAGGCGGGAATGGAGAGGGGAGAAGGAGGACCAGGAAGTGAGGGGGAGGGAGGGGGCAGGGGGCAGCACACAGACGCGCACGGAGCGCCAACAGCAAAAAACAAAACTTTACACAAAAAATAAGAACTGGAGGTTTAACTGGAGCCCAACGGGGCTCGGGGGGCAGCCTCAGCAGCAAGCCACACGGGGCTACGGCGACCGCTCCAACCCGCTCAGGCTCAACAAGGAAGCGAGTGGGAGAAAAAGGTCTCACTCTTGGCAGGATGGAAAAAAACAAACTCCAGAAATCCAGCAAAGCTGCTGGGGGACTCACTAGGTTAGGAAATTCAGCCTAAACAGAGAATTCTCCCTAACACTGGAAAATCTCTTTTGCATTTACTGCACTTCTGGCCCAGAGCTGGACACTTTACATCTTTGTTGTGTGGGAATGATAGACCGCATCAATCACACTTTCCTCTTGATGGGTTTCTTCTTGCCACCATGCCAATAGAGATATCTGCTCCTCCTTTCAGGTGACACTAGATACACCTGTTCCCCTTTGATAATGTTAATATGGGGGCGCAATGCCATAAACATTATTAAAAATATAGGCAAAGGGACTGCTATTAACAGGAGTATTGTTGCCATTATTATTGAATTAGGCTTGTTTCTGCATTGACTATTTTTTGATTTTTTAAGGGACTTAGGTTTAGTCCCCCTAAGTTTCCTAGCGTCATCCAGACATGGACCCCTTGCTCACTGTGCTTAGAGAGGCACAGCTCCACCTCACTGATGAGGCCCAACAAGGCTGAAACACGTGTATGGAGTTGCTGTTTGTACTCTTGTTTAGAAGGTAATTGCCATAGTATTTTGGTGCTGGACTGCACATATGGGCAGGACAAAGACTGATAGGCAAATTGATATTTCCCATCTGTGAAAGGTACATTGAGCTAAAGTGTGGCTGCGGACTCTCGAGTGGGTACCTTCCCAAAGAACAGGTCAATGGGCCATGTTCATTCTCTAGAGGGGCACCTATGAACTATTTTTTTAAAAATATATTAGCAATAATTCTAAACAGTTAGGCCTCTTTTACACTTTCTCATGAAATCTTTCCAAGGGAGTTGAGCAACTATGCAATCATGGCTTTCTGCCTTGGCATAGCCAGACAAGTATGTGATAGTAACAAAAACACTCTTTAACATGGGAGATCTAAAGGTGCAGGGAGTAGCATGGAATGCCAAGATATCTGGTCTCACGGAGGAGAATGGCCTTGTGCTTAGTTTATTGCGGGAATGGCAGATTTTGCTCTTCGTGCTGACTGCGCATGATTATTTCTTCTGCGGGGGGATGCACATGTAAATTGTAACCTGTTATTGATCTAACCAATCAGAATAGGGCAATGTACTAACCAATTACAATAGGACAATGGGCCTCATTACGACCATGGCGGAATTCCATGGTGCTAGGAGCACCATGGACCATGGCGGATTTAGGGAAAATCCGCCATGGGGGGTGGCGGATTTACCGCCCCATTCCGAGTGGAGGGGAGCGGTAAATCCGCCAATCCCCATTCTGCCCTTCCCCATTCCCATTCTGTCCCATAGGACATAATGGGAGTGGGGAAGGCGTTAATTACGCCACCGTAGATTACGGTGGCGTAATTAACGACGAGGTCCCTTACCGCCATGGATTTTTCCGCCTGCAAAAAGCAGGCGGATAATTCTCCATGGCGCTGAGGGATCTCCTAATCTGGCGCTCTGGTCCGCCGTCGTTTACGACGGCGTAGGGACCAGAGCGCCATGGTCGTAATGAGGCCCAATGTCTCTTGCTCCCGCCTTGGCTGATCTCTGCAACCTCTCATTTGCCACTGGAGTTTTTCCAACTTCTCTTAAGCACTCCCTTGTGCACCCTCTGCTTAACAAACCTTCTGCCGACCCATCCATTCCGGCAAATTATCGCCCTATCTCTATCACCCCATTCCCATGCAAACTGCAGGAGAAGTTTGCTATCTCTCAGCTCACCCTACATACTGAATCTGATGTTTGCCTTCATGACAACAGTCTTTAGAGTAGCCAGAGGCATGGAAACTGCTCTTCTGAACACCTGTGAAGATCTGCTCTCAAATCTCGACACTAACACTCCCTCTGTCCTCATTCTTCTCAACCTCTCCTCTGCCTTTGACACGGTAACCCACAACAACCTGATCGCACATCTCTGTGACTCCCTGGGAATCACAGGTAAGGCTCTGGTATGGTTAGCCCTCTTTGTTTCTGACCTCCCATCCCAGGTGGAACTTGGGTCCTTTCTCTCTACCATCACTCTCTCAACCTGTGGCGTTCCCCAGGGCTCTAACCTGTCCCTCTGGTTCTTCAATGTCTACATGGCTGCATTGGCACGTGTTATTAACACTTTCATCTCTAACTTCCAGTGTTATGCAGACTTCACAAAACTATCCTTCAAGCTACCCTCAGCCACCTCCTCTTCCTCACTCATATCTGACTGTCCGCAATTCAGTCATGGTGTGCCGCAAATGACCTCTACCTGAATGCCAGTGAGACTGAGATTGTTCACATTGGGACTCCTGCTCATGCTTTTACACTCTCACTCTGGCCGGCCTCCCTTGGCCCTGTGCCCGCATCCATCTGTGAGGCAAAAAAACGTTGGGGTCATCTTCCACTCCACTCTCTCCTTTTCCTCTCACAATTCGGACATCTATAAGAAGTCCAACTACCAGCTGCACCTGCTCAGAGGTACTCTTCCTTTTATCACCTTCCCCCAGTGGCCTACTATCTCCAGAGCCATGGTTCTTTTAAGGTTGGACAACTGCAACAGCCTCTTTCTTAACCTCCCTGACTCTGCTCTGTGCCTCTGCAACTTATCCAGAACAGAATTGCAAGACTTATCCATAGCCTCAATCCCAGGGACTTTATTTTTCTGGCACTGAAATCCCTCCTCTGGCTCCCCGTGGCTGCAAGGATCAAGTTCAAGACCCTCTGCATTGTCCACAATGCTTTCTGGGGCCTGGGCCCTACATATCTGCAACAGTGCCTTCCTAAATGCATTCAGAGCCCTCCGCTCCTCTACCTCCAACCATCTGCGAGTGAGCAGATTCTCCAAGCAGAGATTTGGATGGAGATCTTTATCTTCAACAGGGCCCTCCCTCTGGAATAGCCTCCCTGAAACCCTCCATATTGAGCCTGATCTCCTTAAGTTCCAGGACCCTCCTTAAGACATTCCTCTTCTCCTTTTCCTTCTTTCTCCCTCTCCCTCTACCCTGCTAACATTTCTCTCTGCACTATCCCTCTCTCCCTCCTTTTCCATACAGCTTGCTGACTGGCCGCCTGGTGTACATCATAGTTTCACAGGTCCCTGGCACCCTTGCCAGTCCTCTCACACTTGAATCCGGGCCTTGCACTTGCCTCACCACCACTGCACTTGTGCAATGACCCAAGAGAGGTCATCTCTCTGCACTTACCTCAGCCTTCACCGACTGTGTGTACTTGGAACCCCTTGCACTTGTCCACCCTTCCACCTCCACCTCCCCTGTAACTGTCTGTGCACTTGCACAATCTGAACTGTACCATGCCTGTACCATGACTGAAGATCATATGTCTGTTTTCCACACGTCTTTCACTCCCTGCATGGTGGCCCTTTATGCACTTGAAAAACTGCAGACTCGTTGTCAGACCATGTTGCTGTTATCTTGATTGTCAATTAATTATATGCACTTACTCTGCATGTGCAGACTTGTATCATTTGAGAATTTAAAGGGCCTTGAACAACTGTTGTTTTTCCCCTTGTAACCCCCTCCTTGAGTGCTTTGAAACACTTGCTTTGTGTATAGGCGCTATACAAATAAACATTACCATACCATATGCACATGTATTTACTCTCAACCTATAAAGGGAAACAGTTGAAAAATAGACAACACATACTTAATTCATGGAACATATTTGTGGAGGAAGAGCATGGGTTTGATAATGGTGGACAGGGTTCAATTAGGGGAGCAACAGATCTATGACCCACATATGGGTCCTATCCTTTTCTGCCATCCATGGGGTACACCAACCCTCAGTTTTCTTCGTCCCCAATGGAAGATGGTAAAGGGACATCAGGCAAGCCTGCGTTGCCACTAAAGATCTGGCGATTTTAGCAATTGAGGCCAAGGCTCGCAAGCAGAGTGCGAGCTGACAGGGGCCTTGCAGAGTCAGAACAGATATCCATGTAAAGGGGAGGGGCAGAGTGCACCCGTACGCATCGATGAATGGAGAGAAGGGACGGATCCTCTTTAAGAAAAATGCCAAGTTGTTGACAATACCAAGATCTTGGTAGCTCAGGCCACCCCTGGTGAGAGCATGTATGGGGCACACATGAGGAATCACAATTCGTGGGTGAAGGCAGGGGTTGGATGGACACACATTTAAGTGTAGAGGGAAGCGAGAAAGAGGACAGTAATGGGTGGCGGTCATAGGCCTCACAAGAGGTAACACCCTGAAGCCGCAGACTTCAATTGCAGCCTGGTCAAATGATCCCAGCCAAAGGTAAGAAGCAAGTGAGGGCCTTCAAGCTTAAACTGTGGGTAACCCAGTTCCCTTTGTTACAGAAGGGACCAGGGAAACCTAATTATGTGCCTTGGCCCAACTTGAATCAGGTCATCTTAATGCACACCTTACCCTCCCTTTCTGCAGGAGCTGGCAAGTGGATTTATCACCCTGACTGTGGAGGACTTACAGTGCTTGTTTGCATCCATACTAGGGGAGCAAGCATATGAGATATGGGATAAAGCTGGGTAAAAGGGGGTAACATTGACCAGTACCATCCATGATGGTGCCCCATATAATAACTGTTGAGTGCAGGTTTTGAGGAATGTGTACCCTCACAAACCCATTATGAAATCTGTCATGGTCCGTACAATGAGAACAGATGAGGATTCTACCCTTTTCATAAAGCAGATTCAGAAAATGTGGCGGTTAGGGACAGAGGTGGCTCGGGGCAAAAACATGGTTGTTTTTATCATGTGTTATGCAAGAGGCTCACTTCGGATGTACAGTCATATTTAAATAAGGTGGTTGGGATGGAACTAAATCATAGCCCAAGATAAGATACAGTGCACACAACACACACAAGTGTTGACAGAGAGAGGAGAAAGATAAGGAGTGGGCAGAACGATGGCAGAGGGCTGAAGTCAATCTAGTACAGAAGAAACTAGCACAGCTAAGTGTTGAACATGTGTAATAACACCATGGAAGGGCAGCCTCAATACTACCCCCACATGGAGGAGCAGGTCGAACATGCCATTAGACTAAAACTTCCCAGCCTACCGCCCAGCATTTTATCCACAGCCTCAAGTTGCCCCATATGCCCCAGGTCCTGTAAAAAATCCCAGCCAAGGCACAGTCACCTACTTCACAGGAGCAAGCATGTTAGGGGGCAATCCTGTCCCTCCCCTTTGTTTGAACATTTACCCTCAATAGGACAGCCCACAAAAAGCAATGGCATGCCCATTATTATCAGTATAGGGCATTACAAAGGGTTAAATCCTGCTCTCCCTCTGATCCATTGCCCCTTGAAGTGATGAAACAGCTGGCTGCTAACCTTTTGGGTGAGATTACTACAGCTGTTAACCATTCTTGTCAGTCGGGAGTCATCCCGTCTGAACTTAAGGCCGCGCTAGTCATTCCCCTCCTCAGGAAGCATTCTTTGGACCCTTCTCTTCCATCTAATGTTCACCCTATTTCTTTGCTCCCCTGTCTTATGAAGCTTCTTGAATCACTAGTTTCTCCTCTTCTGTGTTCGTTTGTGGAGTCCTCCAGGGTGCTTGATGCTCCAGTCAGGTTTCCGCCCCGGGATGGGGACTGATAGTGTCCTTGTGTCCGTGCAGGCTGATCTGGCCAGGCTGGTTGACAAAGGCGGTGTTAGCGCCCTGGTTCTTCAGCTGTGTTCGACACCATGGATCATGGTATCCTGCTTAGTCGCATGCCCCAGATCGGCATATCAGGACGGGTACTGGGCTGATTGGACTACTTTTTGGATGACAGATCTCAAACTCTTTCCCTACCTCCTTTTCTTTCTAATTCCTCACTTTTGAGTTGTGGTGTCCCCCAGGGTTCTGCCATGTCTCCCATTCTTTTCAATATCTACATCTTTCTCCTTGTTCGCCTTATCCACTCCCTAGGCATCAGATGCTATTCATACGCGGACGATACCCAGCTGTTGATTCTTTTAGATCCGGACCCAGCTACGGTGTCCGCATGCCTGCATACATGCCTGTCTGCCATTGGAGAGTGGATGGGCGACAACTAGTTGAAACTGAATGGGACAAGACTGAGGTGTTGATGGTGGGCTCCCTCCTGATCCCTCCCTCTGGATCCCCTCTTTTTGCCCTCTATCGTTGGCTCTCTTCCAGTTCCTTTACTGAAGGTAACAAATCTCGGGGTGACTATGTCAGCAGTCTTTCCTTGACAGCCCAAGTGTCTTTGGTTTGTCAGCAGGGGCACTTCCATCTTAAGATCTTAAGCAGATGCTCCATTTGATTCCCGCTTCAATGCGTCCACCAGTGGTAGCAGCTGTGATCCTTAGTAGGCTGGATTACTGCAATTCTCTGTAACTGGCACAACCTAAGGGGTTAGTTGCCAGATTACAGCACCTCCAGAATCTATCTTTTACGGTGGCAACAGGGACTCCTTATGGATCTCATATATCTCTCATGCTGCAAACCATCCACTGGCTTCCGGTGGCACAATGTATCCAGTTCAAGTCACACTGTATTGTGCACCAGGCTCTGCACTATCAGGGTGCTGTGTACCTACGCACAGAATTCAAACATTATGTTCCTAACTGTCTATTGCGGTCTGGCTCAGCTGGTCTGCTATGCATACCCCCCTTCTGTCGTTCTCTGGTGTGAGGGTGGTCCTTTTCTCTTACAGCTGCCCAGCTCTGGAACAGTTTTCCTCCTAAAACTGTACTCGAACCATTTGGCTTTCCGCAAGGCCTTGAAAACCTACTCATTCTAAGATCTATTTTCCTTTGCTCTGGTGCCCCTCCTGGCTCAGCAGTTCTTCCTCTCTAGTGCCATGATGCCTTTAGGTGACCGTGCGCTCTACAAATAGCAGTAATATAAGATAAGATAACATAACATAATATTAGTACTACCCACCCAAAACAGGATGGACCCCTGAGTAGGAGTAAATGCAGGGGAACAAACATTCTCCGTTTTGATGAACAAAGGCAGGGGCATGTACCAATTTGGTCAAAATAATGCAGGGGTTTTCTGGGGCTGTCAAATCGGTTCCTTTCACTGAAGACTTACCTATCACCATAGGAAAACACACATTATCAGCCGCTTTTTATTCATGGACACCCCAGTTAATCTACTGGGTAGGGATATCATGAGCAGGTTGAACATGACCATTTTGTTCTCAGGTGAGGGTATAGTGTATTCCACTAGGGGCACATAACACGCCACGACTATCACAGTAATACAAGCACTGTCTGGCCACAACACCCTCCGAGGTGTAACACTCCATCTAGATTAGTTCCTCTAATGGGTAACAATTATGACAGGTTGGGTGACAGGGATTAAGGACAACATTTTGTGTGTACCTGTAGAGTTCCTATTTCGACCAGGCAGACATTGTCATCTTGTCTGGTTTGCATGAGGAGGATCTTCAATGGCGCACAGTTTTATGCATTTACCCAACACAGGAAATGAGACACTGAAGACGAAGGGGAGATGATATTTAAACTCTCCATACCTTTCCTGATAGTTGTGGAAAACTGAGAAGTTATGCACACTGTGCTCTTAGCCAACACAATATTGTTACATTTACAGAAGAATCTAGACAGGGTGCCCAGCCTTTTGTGGACCAGTGCCCACATGATGTAGGGATGCTAGAGGAGGTGTACATTAAACTAAAACAAGGAACAATTTTGCCCAAAGTAAAACAATACCCCAATTCTCTATGTCAGGGGACGCAAAGGAAAGCATGTACTCCATCTTAGAGGCCTTATGGCAGCAGGGCATAATACAGCCATCAGAATGTGCATGCAACACAGATATGTATCCTGTGAAAATGATTAGAATGGGGGAAGACTTACACCCATTGAACAATATTGTAGAAGGTGAATTCCCGGCCGTCCCTTATCATACCACTATCTTGTGTAACATCCCCACAGAAACTACTTATTTTAATTTCATAGATCTAGAGTTTCCTATACTCTTGTTTGCCCCAAGGGTACTTGAGTCCCCTAGCATTTTTTACAGGGTATTTCAAATGGACAAAGGAAACATACAAACACAACACAGAGCACAGTGATTCAGTATGTGGATGACCTCCTGGTCTCTAGAGTAGGGTTACAAAGTAGACAAGGACAAGCTGCAGCTGCAGTACTGTCAGCAAGAAGTTGTGTATCTATACCAGATAATATCATCGGCAAGGCAGATAAATGACACCAGAAAGTGCCACAGCAGTACAGCACACACCATGTCCCACCACTTACAAGCACATGCAGCCATTTTCAGGTCTACGTAACTACTGTCGGGCATGGATATTTTATTATTCAACATTCACTAAACCCTTACTACAAGGCTAAAAGAAGCACTGAAAGCAAAAGGGCCCAATGTCAACACAGACCAGAGAAATTAGTCATTTGAGGAGCACATAAAAGCAATCAGTATGCCCCATTTCTGGCCACACTAAGACTTCACTGGGACATAAGTCTGTGCCTTATTTCAGTGGTCTCCTGCACCCATTCCTACAGGGACACTAACCATGCGAACAGGCTGTTGCAGCCACTGAGGTTGCCATCTAGAAATAATATACTATTACCATGGGATGCCCTATCACCGTTTATGTAAAGCATGCAGTTTTCGCAATCCTAGAAAAATAGAAATCCACTCTCACCAGCCAATGAGCATCAGGATGTGAAGTCATTTTATCAAACTCGCCTATTACTATTGTCAGGTACCACACTGTTAATCCAGCAACATTTATTGCAGAACCAGTAGAGCCAAATGACATAATACATGACTGTGATACATATGAAGGCACCACTGATGACAATACCCTTGTTAAGGAAGACACACTTGAAGCTGGAAAGGTGATTAATTGACGGTTTGACAACAATCAATAAGAACAGAAGAATAAGGCGCACCGGAGCACAGGAGCCACACTGTCCCTACTTAATGTGGGTTTCCCTACCTGTGAACTAATATTAAAGGAAAACATTCTAATACAGAAGGATATATGTCCCTTACACCTCTACTTATAACAAAAACAATTCAGGTATCCATATGGCTGTTCAAATTCAACAAAATAATAATTAGATCCAAGTATTCTTGCAACCAGGGTCCCCCTTCCCCAGGATCAATGTAGAATTTCCAAATAAAAGTTGCAATCAATACAGTTCATTCCAATAGTAAGATTCTACTTCAACAGGTAACACACACCCAGTAACACACACTCATGTTTTTCCTAATAGCCAAGTTCTGCTTCCAACAAAGTTCATCATTCTTCCAGTGAATATTTCAATAAAATGTGTCTTCTCTTGAGAAAGACAACTATTGTACACTTCTTCTTTAAACACAGCAAGGTTTTTGTCAGTATGGTTGCCACTTTATTACAGCACAACATTTCACCACAATGCAGTACTTCAATGTCTTCTTCCTGGTCCACTAACCTGCCAGGACTACCACTAACAACTCCTTTCCTGGTATACTCTCCTGCCAGGATGAATCTCCTAACACTACTTCAAGTATTCTGTGGTGAGGTTCACTTCAAAACATCAGTAATGTCTTTGAATTTCAGACAGCTAACTTCACACCTTCTTCAATAATGATACAATACCATTGATGCTGTTTGTTTCAATGATTGATTTGCGGTTATGTTTCTCTCCCCCTTGACACTCTCCCCAAGGAAGGTAAATGTACTGCCAATTCTCAGTTTCCACTATCACATCAGGTAATTGTTGATTCAAGTTTCTCTCTCAAAGAAATCTGATTACCCTTTTCTTTCTAATGACCTTTCCTTGGTTTAGACAATGCTAGTTGTTGTTTGATACACTTATTCCAGCCTCTTGGCAAAACTGGTTACAGTTTTGTTCTAATATTGCATCCTCTTTGCTTTGTCAATAGTGGTCACTCTGTGGGCTTAACACTGCCCCTCCTTCTTAGTGTAATGGTTATTACAGCTTTCTTTAAAGTTCACTCTTCCTTTACTTGGATAGTAATAATCATAAACACGCTTGTTTTGTTTTCTCTCAGCATGTGTGTTAAACCAAAATTGTTTACTATCAATAAGTTAGTATTCAAAAAGTCTTTTTACAGCTAGCAACAACTAAGTAAGTCTACGACTGAGCACCCCAGTCAATGCCAAGGCCAAGGCCAACTCACCGGTCTCTCACTGTAAGTCTGCATTTCTTGCTGCTGTAGTCACTTCTTCTTTCCCCACGAGACTCAGAGCTATGTTCCTCACGTCTTTTCCAACAGGAGCTCACGTTGCA
Organism: Ambystoma mexicanum; assembly: GCF_040938575.1. Classification (NCBI taxonomy): domain Eukaryota; kingdom Metazoa; phylum Chordata; class Amphibia; order Caudata; family Ambystomatidae; genus Ambystoma; species Ambystoma mexicanum. The sequence goes on from NC_090931.1 coordinate 1,370,310,401, forward strand.
CCTTTTGGTTCTTGGTGCTCGCAGCCACTGGAGAGAAATACAATGTAAGGAGAGATCATCTCTCCCACAGGGCAACCTGCAACCACAGTGCGTCCCGTTGCTGAACCTCGGCAGTTCAGGCTGCTCCTGCTCACGGCTCTCTCAGCACCATAGACTGCCAAAGGCACAGCGGTGGTCCTGGTGTCTTTGTTCTGTCCCTTCTACATACACAGCCATGAATACCTTCTTCTGCTACTACTATTGCTACTCCCCTGCATCTGCACCTGAGGAGGATTCAAATAGTCAACATTCCTGCTCAGGTGTAGATTGTTAGAAACGTTAGACTGTGCATTGTAGTTCTGTGTCTCTGAGCTCCTATTCCTCATCCCAGTACCTAGGGAATTATGTTCATCAACATTATCATTCTTCATTTCATCACATATGGTTTTGCAATATGCCATTAAGACCATAAGGTCACTAGGGAAGTGGTTTAGAGGATTCTCACAATTCTTCTGACATGAATCCCCTCCCATGTAATCATCCCACAGAACACCACCTCCAGGGTCAGGATCAGGAAGCGTCTTCCTTTCCCTGGCCACATGAGAAGAGTCCCAGGCCACGTTCAGTGGGATGATCACCTGGGATTCATCACACTACATTGTTAACAACATATTACAACATATTTGGGAGTAATAGTAATCTCCCGCCTGGTCCTAGACCTCATGTATGACTATTCTCCTAATATTGTGTACTTTTGAGTACAATGGTGGAGTCCAAATAGCAAGCACATCTTACCCACATTTAAACACATGGCACACAGCCCCTGAGGCATGGCTACAACACAAGCCATGATGCACCTGTGGGACACACAAGAGACACCATGCCCATCATGGCTGCAAGTAGATGAGAGCAAATACATGGCCCATCAACTCCCACCTAAAGTCAGCCCCGACAAAACCGCACAATCTCTACCATGAAAACACACAACAAACCCCACTGCCACAAACCACATGAGTCACTGATTGCAAACACATGCACCATCTGCATACATGCACACACATATACATCACCGTACAGATACAGGTCTGACCACTGTGCTATCCCATTGCATGGTGCACACATCATCACTACCGATTGCACACTTGACCCACTCACCATGACCATGCACGCAGTGTAAACACCAATGCAACAATGCACATTGTGCAGGCACATCTTACCCACATTTACACAACACATGGCACACAGCCCCTGAGGCATGGCTACAACACGCAGGCCACAATGCACCTGTAGGCCACCCAAGAGACACCATGCCCATCATGCCTGCACCAGAAGGATGCCCAAACACTGCACCCCCCCAACTGCTGTAAGCACCATGGCCACCCCTCCAACATGAACATGAGAATGCACAGGACTCTAAATGTACTAGCATCGATGTATGTAGGATGTACGTTGACCCATAACTGATGCCCTCCCTCTCTGTCCCACACAGGCACGGGATCAGACAGCAACACTGTGACACCGAAGAAGACGCCTGCACGCCTGAGCCAAGTGGACGACAACGCCTCCAGGCGTTCAACATCAAGAGCTGGGCAGAAGTGAACCACTGACATCCAGGAAGAAGACCCAGCAAGGACACACTGCTTCCATCAAGGAACCCATGCCAAAAGGCACCCCTGCCACAAAGGTCCCAGAAAAAAAAAACATCTGCTCCACCGGAAACACCTCAGGTGGAAGAGGAGGGATCACCTGCGGCCAGGGATGTGGAGGGGCTACAGTCAAGGGCCACCAGTGGTCTTGGTGAGGTGGCACAATCAGTGCAACATAGTGGGGATGAGTTGGAGGAGGGTAAGGAAGAAAACACTGCAGGCTATAGCATGCCTGAGGACATGCCGAACACCCAACCATGCTGCCCACCCCACAGTTCTCACCTGATCCTGGCTCAGGTGGACACAGCTCTGCAGATGACATGCCCATAGTTGCATGCAGCCGCGGAACCACGCACACACCACCTCCCGTGTAAACACCAGCTACAAAATTCATCAGGGACCTGGAGGTGCAGCTGACCCGCATGGAGGAGCACCAGCAGGCCATGTATGACATAGTCAGGCAGTATGTTGCTGAAGGGGAAGCCACACGCCGGACGATGCAGGAGAACTCCAGGACAGTCAGCCGTGATGTGTACTGTGTGTCCCAGCATGTGCGGGAAGGTATTGCAGCCATGACACAGGCTGTCACCCAATTGGTTGCCACCATGGCTCAACATCATAATGCAGAAACTGACCCACAACTCACACCGTCAAACAGCACAACCCCAGCGAGTTAGACCGAGACAAGCCCAGTGCGGAGGTCACTGCGCAGTATGCGCTGCCCAGACCAACACCCCCTCCACCTAAAAGGGGGCGTCAGTAGCTTGACACACATGGATTTGCCATGGGTGCAGGGGAGTGTGTCAATTTATTTATTTCAGTACCCAGTGTCCACCATTCCCAGTGCCTTGTGTTACCCAGTCATTCAAAAGTATTGTGCAAGCAAAGTTTGGTGCACAACACGTCTTTCATTCACATTTTGCTGTGGCTGATATGCAGCATCTTCACCATCATCCTCCTAATTTTCTGGTGGAATCAGGTGTGTGTCAGGGGGCAGGGGTACATTACGCCGGATGCACATGTTTTGCAGCATGGAACATGCCAACACTATCTTGCTCACCTTTTCAGGCCTGTATGTGAGTGCCCCACCCGACCTGCTGAGGCAGCGAAAACGGGCCTTCAACAGGCCAAAAGTCTGCTCAATCGTGACACAAATGCGTGCATGTGCACGGTTGTAGTCCTCTTCGTGCCTGTTGACTGGTTGCCTGTTGGGGGTCGGGAGCCACAGCTTCAGCAGATATCCAGCATCACTTGCACAGGAGCAATGGAAAGTGTATGTGTGAACATTGTTGTCATTCATTGTGTACACTGCCTGGACAGTGTTCATGGTCACATGCCACAGATTCTTCATGACTGCACTTGACATTTCCTCAGGGTATTACTCAGGTAAGTGTAGTTAGGGATGTTCCATGGTTGTGGGTATGTGTGCCGTTTACGTCTTAGGGACCTTTTCATCACACAAATGAGGTGAGGAGGACCATGATGTGCTGAAATCTGATGGGTGTGTTGCATTAGGAGTATTTACTATACATGTTGAGTGCATAATGACACATTTGCCTGATGTGCTTCATGATACATAGTGGTTTGCTATTCATACTTTCGACTACTTGATGTCACCATGTACTTGTCCATCAATGCCTTCCCCCACATGACCAAGGCACAATGGCATTGGTGGTATGGTCCGCCAGTGAAGGCAAACGTTACTGTGAAGGGGCTGGGTGTGTACTGGCATGGCGGAGCTGAGGTAGTATGGATGGGTCCTGCACTACTCGCTCATATGTTAGAGGTGGTAAATGATTGATGATTACAATAGTTTCCTTGCTTGTACCATTACATACTGGTCTGCGGTGTACCTGTGGGGTAGGTGCAGTGACAGGTATTCCCATGCATGGCAGTTGGATTTGGCTCAGGCACAGCTACATGCCCCGTGATGTACTTTGCTGAGCTCATGTATTTCATGCATTGTGCCTGCAGGGAGGTGTGTTGTGGTACCTTTGGTTCATGTCTGATGGTGTTCCAGGTGCATGTGCTGGGATGGGCGCTGTGTATGATGATTTCATTTACGCACAGATGTGTAGGCATGCCACATCTGCATCCATTGGCTGTGTCCAACATTCTGTTGAGGTAGTTGGGGTCACATTTTATTGCCACACAGGTCGCTGTGGTCCCCCCAGGCAACACCCCTCATACCCCAGCCAGCAGACAGGTTGCCTATGCTTGTGGTCCCCCCCCAGGCAACACCCCTAATTGCCCTGTCATTAGACTTACACAGCATCCAGGTATGTTGGGGGGCACCTCGTGCCATGTAGCCGGGAAGCGTGGAGTTGTGCAGCATCATGGAATCATGTGTAGACCCCAGGAATCTTGCACAGCAATGTGTTATTATTTTTCTTGCATCGCACACCATCTGGACATTCAGGGAATGCTAGAGCTTCCTGTTGCAGTACACTACCTCCACGGCATGCCGGACTACAAGCTCCACATGGGCGCAGTCAATGCCACTGATTACATTTGGCATGCCTGCCAGTGCATAGAATGATATTTTGGATGCATTCTCCTCCTCCACAGTCTGTGGTAAATATATGTGGTCCCTTCCATGTTTCAGGGGGGCATCTAGCACCTGGTTGAGCACACAGGAGAAACATGGTTGTGAGATGCCATGCAGCTGCTCTACTGTGTTCTGGTAGGTGCCTGTGGCAAGGAAGTGCAGCACAGACACTACCTTCAGCAAGGGAGGGAAGCCTGTCCGGATGTTGATGAGGCTTCATTGACAGGTCGTCATTGATGTGGTCCACTATTGTGCATATGGTGTCCCTGTCCAGGTGGTACAGGGTGTGGATCTATGCAGGGGTTAGGTCAAATGGACTGGCCCTTAGGCGAGGGTTTGGTGTCTGCCTGCAGGGTACAACTGCCTGTACTGGTGGTATGTGCTTGACCTGTTTCACCCTCCATCTCCTTCACTGCATTCCCTGGTTCAATGCCTGCTGGAGTAGTAGCAGTGCAGGCATGTCCTCCAGCCCCAGTATTGCAACTGCTAATGGTTGCACTTTGGGTTTCAAAGGGATGTGGTGTGTGGGTGTGCTCCTTTTCTGCTGTGCCAGACTCCATTGCCTCAACCTGTGCTGATTGTGTGCATTTGTGGCAGGTTTCAACACAGCAGGTTGCTATTAACGGCTGCCCTGCGATGCCGGTGTTGACAGCATCATGGTAACCGTTCTTACCGGCATCTGGATGCCGGTAAGTGCCTGTCCGTGTAGCTCGTGACGTGCATTTCCTTGTGGTATTCCGGTGTTACTGGCATGGCTGCCGCATGCCCATGCTCATTCTGGGAAGGTGCTACCCGGTCCGGTAGACAATGCCGGCATTCCCATACCGGTATCGTTATTACCGGGCCAGCAACCTTGTAATGAGGCCGATTCTCTTTGATAAAACCTCTTCCGCTCACAGAACAAAATACACATCACATAATTATGTAGCATCCAGACCTCCATCAGCACGACCACTGCCAGCACCATCAAACCCACATGAATCCAGTTAGTGAGGTAGTCCACTATGTAAGTGAAAGGTGTGGCAGTACTTTGTAGACATTAACCAGCAAACCAAATCTGTCCACTTGTAATCTCTGCCAGAAAATATTGTTCAGGGGAAAGGCCAACGCCAGCTTGGATATCACATCTTTGCTGTCCCATGTGCAGCAGCACCATGCACAGAAACAAACAAGAACTTTAAGGATCTGGGGTACATCCCACCCCATTTCTTAACACAAGGCAACATACCTCCATCAGTCTGTACATTTAACCATAAATGAACTTGAGCTGTATCAGTGCTTGGGAGTCTGGCACCAATACTTACCCCCTGTGCCACAGTGGGGAATAGCAGTGTTCACCCTTCATGCCAAGTTAGTGATATGAATGTATTTGAGCATGGAAAATATCACAAGTCATATATCTTGCTTTCATGTGCAGTTTGCAGTTTTTGTGCAGCAATGGACGAAATGTCCTTACTGCTTGATGAATTGTCATACGATGTATGCCCCCTGCTGCTCTGAGCATGTTCTTCACGTCATGGTCACATGCTTTATCAGCAATTTTCATAATGTGAAATATATGATTACAGTTGCACAGATTCCATTGTTTTGCAAGCCTACCATGCCCAACACCCACTGTGCCAACCGTAAGTGCACCATTAGTGCCACTGCTCAACCTAAAATCCTCACTTGTCACCCATTTGAAATCTACATTGAATGTGCTAGACAGGCTATGAGAGCAGTGCCATTAAGGTTTCCTGCGGCACTCACAGTGAGATACAGATGGGCATTTTTAACACAGAGTGGCAGCTGTTGTCTAATGTCTGCTCTGTGCTCTGACATTTCGAGGTGGTCGCCAAGAAGGATAGCAGTCACAATGCATCCATGAAATGTTCGCCCTCTGGAGACCAACATGGAGAAGACAGATGATGGGGATGTAGCACAGCTGTTCAGGGGCCCGCTTTGAAACTTGTGGGTGATACATGGGTAGTTGCATATAAAGGTAACATTAAAGAGCTGTAAGGACAGGTGATGCGGTTGTAGCACAGATAATGAGAGACCTCAATTTAACCTTGTATGGTGATCCATGGGTAGTGCATTTAAAGGTAGCGTTAAATTACTCCATATGTTGTTTGTGTACCCGCATTACCAAGTAAAGGGACCATTATTCATACAAATGCTTTGGGGTTGGAAGACTCAAAGTAGTGATCACAAGAAGGAGACACTGAAAATGTATAAGAATGTTTGCTGCAGTTCTTGCAACATCAATTGGAGAACGCAAACAGTAATGTGGAAGACCATGGGCCAGTCCACATTGTACCAACTTCACAAAGCATGTTAAGCTCATGAGAGACAGTGTTTTCAATAGGAAGTGCCTCATTGATAACTGTTTAATGGTTGTGATCTATGTGTACAGCCTGTTCCAAATAAAATCACTACTGTAACCTTTCAGTGACTTGGCATCTTGAAAACATAAGTGTCATTAACAGGAACACACAGTAGACAATCAGCCTCATGGACCCTTGGTGGCTTGATTCTGGGCACTCCATACGTGTAAAGGGATGATGATGGATTATAGAAGTGAAGGTTATTAGTGCAGCCAGGGCTATTGTCTCTAACTGCAAGAGAGGCCTTGCAGTGATACATTTAGAAACGTTTGCATAAATATAATGAATGCGCACTTAATTGTGTAAGGCTATGAAACAATATCTACCCGTAGTCAGCATGCCAGCTTGAATTGTGACGATAATGAGTTTTTAGATGATAGAAACTGAAAGTGGAACATATTTGTTTCATGGTGTGTGTGACTAGCTGTAGTACTAGTGACTGTGCCTCAGAGTTCATGATCAGTTGCCATTGCATTAGATATGGTGTCAGTCATGTTTCCTGACCCCACCCTTGTAAAACATTTTCAAGTTTTTACAAAGGGCCAGCTACCCGCTCTGGTTCTTGGGTTATTTTAAAGGGCAAATGCCATGATTTCCAAGTCATCCCACAGAGTGCAAACATTGTGTTATATTCTTGGGTTTCTTGCACAGCTCACAGTCATCCCCTAAAGCCCTCTGGCTCTTCCACATGGCATAGCACCCCTTCTCAGGTTATAGCTTCTCCCAATGGGAGCAGCCATCCCACAAGGTTATCTTTTTTCCACAGGGCAAAATAACCCACTAAGTATCCCACTCTCTCCCACAGGGATAAAACACCACTTAATAATCTAAAGTTATCTCACAAAGTACAACAACCATTTGTCAGGTATCTTTGAAAGGGAGAAGCCACACTTAAGGTTCTTGGGCTCTTTCATATTTTCATATGGTGCAGCCACCAACTAGTGCTCTCATGTTCACCTCCAGGGAACATTCCCTGCTTACCGTTCTCAGGGTGTTCAATAGGGCAGAGCGGCACACTAAGGTTCTTGGGCTCTTTCACAGGGTGTGGCCATCCTAACATTCACAAACTCTGCCATAGAACCTTTCATAAAGTTCTCTAAAACTTACAGAGATCATTGCTAATCTCACAGGTGATGGAGTACCTCTGTGAGACTTTTTCCTGTCCATGACTGCATTATTCCTTCCCTCCTACAGCACAGATGGTTGGTGGAGCACCATATGTTGCCCCAGGATACCCACCATTGCTATGTGGTTCAGCTCCCTAGATCTAACCAACTATCTGTAGTAAAGGCAACATTATGTAGACACAGGCGTCCTGCCATAAGACGCGTGTTGCTGATGTTGAAACACCCTCAACCACTTGTGGTGACAGCATCAACAAAATGGATGCAGGACTTTGGGCATGGCATAACCAATGTGGCTGCCTTGCTGCACCCCAGCTTTGTGACACAATAAGACCCTCCTCCTCTGGAGGTGGTGGTGGGATTCATGGCTGTTAACAGCATTTGAGGTTGCATATACCTAGTACTTTTCACTGGGTTGCTCATCACTTTTTTACCTAGAATGAAGTGCCCTTAACATTCCTGTCTTACCTAGATTCACTACCTCCCAAGTAGAAGATCGAAGGATCTTCCCTGGTGGAAGTGTAAAATAGTCACATACCCAAGGCATTGGTGACTGTGTAAGGGGCTGAGCACACCACACCCTGTGGCTTCTCCTGTTTTTTTCCTCCACCAAGGAAGGAGCAGTAAAAGGCTCCTAGATATCCATGTCTTCTTCTACCTGCCCCTCCTTCTACCCATTAGTTAGAGTCACATCACAGTCCTCCCCTAAGACTCCCCATGGCAATCCCCTCATCATTTACAGAGGTACCAATGCCCTGCTAGGTGGAGACCACGTTCTGATCAAATCCACACTTAGTCAGGACCTTTACGAACCACCTCCCCCACGTTAATTGTTGCACACATGAAAGATTAACAAAATCAAGGCTTACTACCACATAATAGAAATATGCCAGTCACAAGGTCAAATGACAATTGTACTTTTTTTAACAAACAGCTGCCTGGCTCTCAACACCCTGCAATGTGTGCAAGCAGACACCGTGAGATAAGAGAGTCCTGAAAATTCCACAAATGTCCACATTTATTCAAATTCAAAATCGTCCAACCCCTCTTTGTGTAATACATAACCTAGAGTACATAACCTAGGGTTCATGACCTAACTACATAACTAATTTATGCTTAAACATCTTTGCATAGTTTACTGTTTTCCATTAAACATTTCACATGTTTTCACATGTTTTCCAAATACAAGCAACAAATGTATCATTCAGCTTTTGTTTAGCACCAAGGTTCCTCAGTGTAGGATAAACAATCCACCTTGGCAGCTTCAACATTCTTATCTATGTTGACATTATGAAACAGCATCAAGTTCATTTTGTTCTGCTGAAGCCAAAAATACAAATTCTGAAAATGGGACAGAAAGCAGGAGTCGATCAAAATGGAGGATAACTCAAAATGACGGCGTAGTCAGCCTGTTTCAGGTTTATTCAATGCGATATTACAGTGCAATGCTAATGTGCTTACGCCAATACTTACTATCTGATATATTTTCACAAATTCTCCTTTTGGCCTAAGCCAATAGCATTACTCAAACATTAGCATTATCCGAAAACCACCTATCATCATCAGAACATCCTGAATCGCTATCTTCATAAACATTGATCGCCATTAATTCCTTTATGGTGATATTCTGCATTACAAAGGCATTACTCATTTTGCCTGGCCCATGTGTTTTAGGATCTAGTTTACCAACTGCTTGTGCACAACTTCTCCCTATCATGGAACAAATGACTGGAATACACTGTATGCAACACCATCCCCATTTTCGTAAAAAGTCCCAGAACCATGTGCCAATATCCCAGTTTCTCTCTGGAACATGTACTTCAGTGATCAAGATGTACAATTTATTTATTGCCTTAAATATGGTGGGGGGGAATTGGGTACAAAAACGCAAAACGCAGATCCCACCAATTTGCACACTCTACCACGCTCAGCTAGAATGATGTCTAGCACCATCCTATTTTGAAGAGCCACTAATCTAATAGCCTTTTGCTCTAGTGTCATGTTATATAGGATGTCAGTAGTTTCATTGATGGTTTTCTCTAAAACCCTTGCCAATTTACTAATATCTTGGGAGTTTATTATCTGTCCCCAAAATGGTACAAAGGATTTAGCACCATCACCCAGAATATGTAAGGGAGTGTCAGCATCCTCATCCCGCCTGGGACGAGTTCTAGAAACTTCGGCAGTGGTGGCAACATATACACCTGGTAACAGTATCCCTAAATAACAAGTACCCTTCCAGTCTCTTGGCAGCCATGGATATGCTTTGTTACCGCAAACAAAATAAACAGGATATCCTACGTACATAGGTCTATCCTCACTGGTTAGTACAGCAGTATTCATACATCTCTCAAATGTGCCCATTGGCTTGAACCCTCTCTTTGTATACAAAATGTAACAGAGTGCGGACTATGGTTAATGGTATAGGAAGGAGGCATGGCATCCCTATTACCTACGGGAGCCATTTTAAAAGTAATCATAGATTGGAAAGGTCAGGAGAGTCTATCAGAAGGCCTAGTAGAAGCAACGTTTAGCTTTTTCCTATTTGCAAACAAAGAAAATCCTAGAGATGCTAAAATCCGTTTTTCAAACTCATTGTGATTAGTACCATCAAAATTGCCAGTGACACTATCATTCCATCTGCCAAAGAATAATTCCCTGAGTGAAGCATAACAAGCAGTAATTAGAGGGAGTGATGTATATCCCAGCCCAATCCCTTTTCCCCGTGTTGTGGCATATGTGAGCAGTTTGTTTTGTTTAGAATGGCGTTCATAATCATCAAGAGGGTGTTGTTTTGATAACCTCCTCTATGTCTTGAGGCAGAAGAGTATGCAAATAATCACAAGGTGGAAAAACAGTGGAGATACTTGCAGTTGGCAATAGAATATCAAGTGGATGCATACTCTCCAAATACCAAAATACGAGTGCCAATGTAATTACAATAAAAGCTATTATTGTGATCAGTATCCATTTGGTCATAGGGGACCATGGCCCTCGATAGACGGGCCGTTCATCAGCAAAATGATCAGTATCCTTATTAGTATGAGTGACCCCAATCACAGGCATAGTTTCTCAGTGTCCGTTAAGAAGCCTCACTATTAGGCTCTTTTAATCCATCCGTCGGTGGCACTTGACCACGTGGCCTATCTTGATTAAAAGTAACTTTGCTAGTCCCTGCCTCTTATTGTACACAGCAGAGAAATGACAAGGGGCTGGCTCAATGTTGGTTTCTTGTGGATTTCTTGTGGGTGCTGGATCCTAGCTACACTTTCCTATTCTATTACATTAACGTAATGTCAGGCCCTAAATCTAAACCCTGTTTCGTAGTCGCAGATTGTACCTTGAAACTCCAAGTACAGAATCATCAGTGAACAGAGCATTGTCGTTTTCCTGAAGAAGATGAAGAAACAATAGTGATTGATGGTGAAGAAGAACATGAAGAAGAAGTAGCAATCTCCCCAGGCCCCACAGGCACAGGAAGGATTTTTGTGGCACACTTGGTGTCGATTAAAGCAGGCTCATTGTGAGCATCAAGATCATAAATTTCCCTCTCCTCCCATTTGACATAGGCAGAGGTAAAGGAATCCTCTCCACATGCGTCACGTGGATCCAGTGTCTTTTGCTGGTCACTCGTACTGCAGTTTGAGACGCCTAAAGGATCTGGTAGGGCCCCTTCCAATGAGGTACAAGACAGGTGCCTGTCTCAAAAATGTTCAACAGGACACTCTCACCAGGTCGAAGTCGATGACCTGGACCCTCATATTTTACATGGAGGGCTGCTCGTACTTGTAGGTGAATCAAACACAAGTTTTGAGTCAACTGCCACAATAATCAGACACAAGCGGATATTCAACGTACTTCAACTGTTTAGGTCTCGGTGCATTCCATAAATTTGCTGGTCTCCCCATGACAATCTCAAAAGGGGAGAGCCCTGTCTTTGGGCGGTTGTCCGCATCGATAGTAAGGCTATTGGCAAAGTGTCAGGCCATTTCAGATTGCTGTGTGCACACTCATTAGCAATTTTATTCTACAAAATATCATTGTGGCATTCCACCAGGCCGGCAATCTGAGCATCTCTGCCCCAGTGGAAACGTTTATCTATCTGTAAACCCGCACATACTTGCAGGATGACAGCAGCGATCGTTAGGCAGAATCATATGCAGTAACCTTTGGGAACACCACACAAAATTAAGACTACAAGTGACAGTACAAATTCACCTTTGGTACAAGCCTGCACTACACAGTAAAGTGGTAGCGATGGCTGAGCAGCAGACTTATCTCAAGAGTAAAGTGAGCAGTATCAATAGTTACACAAAGGACAGCAATTACTATGGTTCTGTTGTGAAGTTATTACATTATGTTGTTATTAATATGGAAGGGGAGACATGCATGCAATCCTAGAAGCCATGGAGGCGTGGAGTTGTCACTGCTGCCAGGTTCTAATGATGTCACAGGGCACTAGCTGTATGCTCAGTCCCCAGTGTTCTATAGTTGTCAGTTGGAGTTGTCCCTTGCCTACATTGGATGTTTCTAATGTGCTGGGGGTCTTTTACCTGTTTACTGAATAAATCCATATCAGAAAGTCTTACCTGCCTCCACGAGTGCCTTCATAACAGGTTCCAACAAACACTGACTCAAGGTTTCTGAGTAAAAGAATATACATTTATTTACACATCAGTTGTAAAACAATTCAATGAGTAAAGCCGCAGAAAAATCACACTCTTAATATACTGCAAAATCCCCAATCAATTCTGGACAAGTTAGGCTCAAAATGAAGTGTGAGCAAACGGCACCCCAGCAATTTACAAAGGAGGGAAAGACAAGGTTATACAGAATTAAGCAGCACCAACAAGTAAGTAGGCAGGGCAATCTAGAAAAGGCTTGCTACAATGAGGATTCAAATTAATAGGCATGGGCCAACGTTGATGATACAGAGGCTTTGCAGATGATCACACAGTTCAGAGTAGTTTGCGGTTAAGTCTTTGCAAAGAGTTTGAAACAAAGTTGGTCAGAAGAAAAGTTACTTAATAATGTAGAGAAGGACAAGCCCTGTGGGATGTTTTTACCCATGCATCCAAGCCCTACCATTAAACTGGGCACTACTGGCATTGAAAACATCATGATGGCCAGAACTCCCCAGAGAGTGCACAGGGAAAACATGAAGAATAGGCTGCCACCCATTTTTGCCTATGTTGTGAGCACAGGAGGGCACTGCCTAAAACCACCATTGGGCTACACACACAGTAGCCTGAACCCATTGGGAATGGCAATGCTGATTGCCAAAAGCAACCCAGAACTGTGGGGAATTCATTTTCTTAATGTCAAAAATGGATGCAATACTGGTGCTCACCACTATCAGAAAGCCGGCGTTTTATAACCACCAGACTTTTGTGTAAAACTGAACAAATGAACCCAAACCAGGCCAAGGAAAGACTTGCTAAGAGGTGGATACAATGTAAAACTATATTCTGAAATGACTTGAAGGAAGTAATTATTTAATGTATATATAAAAAATAGCTGGGGATTTCAGCAGCTTAAGTGAATTTGGGTTTAAATCCACTAAAATCGAAATATTTAGAATAAATGAGTGACCTACTTGTGAGTGTCACATAGGTTGCAAGTGTTTAAATGTCATAGTTTTGAACTTAGAATCAGCATTCTAGCTGCATGTGCAAAAATTGTAAATTGGATTTGAATGTAGAAAACTGGGAACTAAAGTGACATTTAGCTGAATTCTGCCTGACAACTACCCCCGACAGGAGAAACCTGATCAGCCACTCTTCCCAGGCCTAGCTGCATCCTGCTGCCCCTGCCAAAAGGAGATGACACCTCTCTGATTGGAAAAGGGGAGGAGCACCTGGGGACTGCAGGAAGTTGAACAAAGCCCTGTCCTGGACTAAGGCAAATGTTATATTGGGGAGGTCGTAAAATGGCTTCCTCTTGGGAGAAACTGGGAGGGGCAGTGCCTGTGAGAGCCAGCTGAGCTTGGGTGAAATGGATAAACCAGAAATTCCACCATGTGCTTTGGAAAACCACACCCCTTTGGGGCCAGAGCATGATTTTAAAAAGATTGATAATTCACAGTGCGGACTTGTCAAAATTATATAAATAACATCATCATTTTTGTGATTTTTCTGTGCACATTTTAAGAGGTGTTAGGACCCTGTGGCATGTTCTTGGGGATAGTAGCATAAAAAAGGGTTGTTAAAAATCTGACACTTTATCATCTGAAACCCATATCCCTGGTTCACATCTGTGTAAAATCTGGAAAGGTTTAGAGGTCGTTATCTGGATGAAAAGGGGAGAATTCTGTCATAAGTGGACACAACATCGTACAAAGACAGGGATCGGATGGTTTGGTGCTACAGAAAATATGTTAACTGGACCTATAATATTAGAAAAATTGTTCATAGATAAATATGTATTTGGGTCAGAAATAGATTTGTGTGCAATTTGACAAGGGGGGGTTCCTCTGACCATAAAACCTACAGCATCACTCTGACACTCCATTTCTTTCCCCCAATCAAGGGAGAGAGGAAAGCTCGGCCAATGATAAGTGAGAGGGGCAGGCTTAGCTAGGCCCAGGCACACACCCATTTTTAAAACACATAAAAGGAACATTGAAACCCAGGTAGAGACATTCACTTTCCACTTTCTTGCGGGATGCTTTGCCGGGAGACTTCAGACTTCACATCCAGAGATCCAGACTTCAAATCCATCAATCTCCAGAGATCAGAAATTAACTCCAGAATTTGTAGCAGAGAGGCCTGAATCCACAAGCTGAATCCTCTTCAGCAGGCCTCAAAACCAACCAAACTATTCAACAGCCGGGCGAGCTGTTTGAAATCTTTGCCAAGAACTTTTGCAAGAACCTGTAGCAGTATCCAGAAAGCAGTGCTGTATCCAGAGCCAGAGAGAACCAGAGACCAGATCGCTGTGAAGAACTGCTAGCAGAAGTCCAACCAATCCTGACCCGATCGGTGACGAAGTCGCATTCCTGTGCAAAATCTAGTGTGAGTACCCAGCTAGCACGGTGCCAATACCAATCTCTTAGTTTAAAATAATCTAATCCAAACTATTTTAGCTTATTAGAACTGCCTCCTAGAATAGTGTCATTCTGTCATCTTTAAAACTGAAAACTGTCATCTGTCATTCTGAGCTTTAAAATTTCAAATCCGAAAAACTACCTTTACTAAATCGGCCGTATCTCCGGAACCGTTTAAACTGTCATCTTAAACCTAAGATTCTAAGCTTTCCAACGAGCCTAGAACCAACTTCCTACTCCTTATAGTGCCTCCATAATTGCGCTCGACGCGCGCGTCTAAATTTGCCACGATTTGACATTTTGCTTAATTTCAGCCACGTGTGAAAATATTTGTCCTTGCGTTCCTTGCTGAAATTCGTGTGCAACCTGACAATCATTCATAGAGCATTGCTAAAGTGATCCTGAATTAATTTAAGTATCTCTCACTCACCCTGAACCTCCTATAGGGAATTAAAAGCAATTTTAGCATATTTTTCACTTCTTTGCATACCACATCAAAGTATATTGCCTGTGTTTAAAACCCCTACCTGTTTTCCTCTAAGCTTGCTAGGGGGGAACTGAATTATATTTGATTGCATTTCTGAGAACAGTGTGCTTTCCTTCCATCTCTTTACCTTGCATAAAGGGGTGGGGGGTGAATTGTCCAAGAAAAGTGATTACATTGTTGAAGTCATATCAAGTTTATTTTCTGTACTGCATTTTCATTCATCATTGCATTGTCCTTGAAGCCATAAAAGCATTCTCAGCTACTTTATCCTCTCTATCTCACTTCTAAGCCATCAAAAAGAGTGAACCACTGTAACATTATCCATTGTTGATCACTATCATCCTCACAAGTGTGCTATTAAATATTAATTTACTATAAAAGTGTGATAGAAATATGTTGTTTAATTTTCAAATAAACCTTTTAATTTGCAAAACAAATCTACTTCTTGGCTCAGTGGGGTCAGGGGGATTCTAAGAGAGGGATGTTATATAAGGGTAGTCATCCAGAGTAAACGAACTGGACATAAAAAATATATCAATAAGGGTTTCCCTCAGCATCCCAAACTAGGAATTGACTTAGCTGTAGTGTTGAATTGAATCCGCTTACAAAGTAGGGGCTCGGAGCCGGGACATTCTGGGTTAGAGTTACCACTTGTGCAGCTTAATACAGTGTGCCAACAGACCAGATACACATATCCGGTTAGATCACAACGCTGTTTAACACTGTGAAAGCACCCCTCAAAGGAACGCTCTAAGGAAACAGTCTGTTTTGCAAAATAAAATACAAACTTCTGTAAGTCAGGAAGGAACTCAAATTCCAGAATGACGACACTGGTAGACATCAAAATAGCCAGAGAGCACTTCTTACATAAGCTATTTGCGAGAGGTGAATGGATTGAGCAGAGCCAGGATGCGTGGTTGCAGGCAATCACGCAACAGGTCACTGCAACTGGGTTAGATATCTGGAGAGATCAGGGTCCCTTACATGTGGCCCTGAGTGAACTATACATGGCTCCTAAAGCTAAAGATGAACACGACAAGATGTTTAGGATAGCAGCATATTTGTATCTATATATGGGAGCCATGCAGGACAAATGTGCTGAAGGCCATGATCTGGCAAATAGGCAACAGATCGCGTTAGAGAAGGCCCAATCTGACCTGGTCTCTTCTGAGCAGAGGATGCACAGAAGCCAGGAGTCAGAAAATAAGAGCAGACAGTATCTCATTAAAATCAAAGAGGACATGTGTATCCTGCAACAGGAAAAGTCTGACCAGGATACCAGATTTCTGGCCTTGCAGAAGGAGTACCAAGAAGGTTTGGACTCCCTACTGCAGAGCCAGAAAAAGCTGGAGCAACAATTAGATTTCAATAGGGCATGTGCTGAGCAGGTAGTCATCCTGCAAAGCCACCTAGATAGGGAAAAGGCAGAGAGCAATAAACTGATCCTGAAAGACCTGGATACCCAGGCAGAGTTTGATCAGGAGCGCCAGAAAGCTGGTGCCCTTCAAAGGCAAAGGGACGACCTGGCGGCACAGATGCAGACTCTTAGTCAGGAAAGGGACACCTTATGCCAGGAAGTCTGCCATTTAAAAATAAAAACTGAAGAAAATCACCTGGCCCTCCAGGGGCTGGGTGACCTCCAAAAAGAGCATCAGAACCTGTTAGAGCACACCAGGAGGGTGGAAGAGGCTCTGGCAAGAAAGGAGCAGGCCAGTAGGGATGGGACTCAGGAGGTAACCCTCCTGCAGCAAAGACTGGCCCAATACTCCAGGACCAATCAGGAGGCACAGAGAGAGAATGAGGCCCTCTGCCAGCACAATTATAGGCTCCAGCAACAGGTAGCCATGCAGGAGAGACTGATAGAGTCTAGTAAGGCCTTAACTGAGGAACTGAAAGCGCAGGCTCTTGCATTGCAACAGGGAGCAGGGGCTGATAGAGATGAGGTTCGCTGGGAAAGGGAAACGCCTGAGCATAACCTCAGGAGCCCTAGCACCAGAGGCCTTCATCTCTCCCAGTCCCTGGACTCGGCCACCCCCATTTCCCCTGGCGCACATATGCACAGGGCCATAGGGATGGCAGATTACTATCCAGCCAAAAGGATGGGGCTCATAGGCCAGTACCACCCAGGAATGGATGGGCGGGCATCCGGGTATGGGCACCTAAGTACAGTGCAATTTAGTGGGGAACCCCAGGAGAGTAGGCCCACTAAGGGCATCCTGAAAACCTCTGCCCAGTTAGGTCAATGGGGGGGATACCCATTAAAATCTGGTAGCAAGGAGGGATCTGAAGACTCCTCTGAGCGTCATAGGACACAGGAGACCCGGACCCCGCATTCTGCTAGCTATTCCCAGGCTCGCAGAATCCGGGAAAACCTGGAAGATCAGACGGGCACCTCTGGGAGCAGTGCTTCTGAATCAGAGGATGAATGAACCAGGGTTACCCGAACCAAAAAGGCCAATACGGTGAAAAGGGCCTTGCTTAAGGACCCCTTAAAATAGATTAAGGCAATCAGGAGTGTTATCCCGCCTTATCATAAGAACGTCAAGTATTCTGTTTGGGAACACTTGGAGCTCTATGAGCAAATGATGGAGACTTTCCATTTGAAGGACAGCAGTAGCTGCATCCAGTACGTCAAATGGACATTCTCCCTTGAATACTCCAGTTTCTTTGCAGGGCAGGAGGACCAAAACCATTCAAGATGGTCCACATATAGGGCGGCCATCTTGAAACATTTTTCTGTACATAGAAATCTCCAAGAGGCTCTCAAGGCAGCCTACAATTTGCAATGTGGGGAGGATCAGGCCCCACAAGAATTTGTGCAAGAATTGAAGCGTGCCTTTGCGCAGACCACCATAAGGGTGCACACGGACAGCAGAGAATTCATCAACACATTTTTCCATGCTCTTCCCAAGTACATAATGACCCAGCTCGTGAGAGATTTTCACGAGAAAAGATCTTTAGACTGGGTCATTGAGCAAGCCACCCGGATCTATGAGGTGCAGAAGCCCATAGAAAATAAAAGTAATGCGCAGAAAAAACCCAAAACCAACAGCACTCCTGCTGCTGCCAAGGTGGCAGAGGTAAAGGTTGCCCTCGTTTTAAATTTGGAGATGGGGCGGCCTAAAAACCTGCCTGCACCAAATAATTCACAGCCCAGAAGGCCCTCGGGCCAGTCACAGACAGGGAGTCGAGGAGGTAGTCCTACAAATGGGGTCCCCCACTCCCCTGACTATGTAAGTCCCCGCTACAAGGGAAACCAACCAATCCTGGGTTATGTGTGGACTCCTCCAGCCCAAGGGGGGGGATCCAGCCAAGCACCTGACCCAGGGAACTTCCCTCCTAACTTCCCACAGGAGGGCAGAAATTCCCCAAACACTGGGCAGAACTTTTTTCCCAGGCATCCACAAGGTTTCCAGCCCCAAAACCATCCATCCTTCTTTCCCCAATTCCCTGAGCCCAGACAACCTAATCCGGGAGAGGGGAGGCCAAGGGTGGAGGGGTACCCAGATCTTTACAACCAGGGGTATTACCAGAGAAGGGATAGCTACCCTTCCCGGGATCAGCCCAGGGGAGAAAACAGAAGCCTGTATCAACCTGAGCGGGTTTCCCAATTTGAGCGCCAGGTCCAAAGTATGGCACTGGATCTGGGTCACATACTGAGGGCTCAACAGAACCCTCAGATGAGCATCCCACCGCAGAATTCCCCAAACTCTGGACCTGGTGCTCCAGAACAATGACGGGGGCAGCACCCCGATAACCCACCGGTTCCCAGGGAGGAGGCACAAGGGGAAGAGGGGTGTAAAGCCTTGGAGGAAGCTTCCTTCCCAACTTGTAAACAGTCCCTGGAAAACCAGGAACCGGAAACAAAATCTCCTGCCCCTGAAAGCCTGCCTCCCAAGGAGCAGAGAGGAGGTAGGAGAAACAAAGGACCCAAACAGACCCACTTTGTGGAGGAGGTACAGGTCTTCCAATTTGAGGGAGAGGGATCCTCAGAGGATCCTGGGAAAAGGATCTTCTCCTTCAGAGATGGGGGAACTCCTCCCAAGGAAAAATGGGTCCCAAGAGATTCCAATCCAGACTGGGTGGATGTGGGGATTGAGCTGTCGCCGCCCATCATCCTATCCCAGAACCAACAAAACCAAAAACCCCTGGTTCAAACCCATCCTGGTGACTGCCTCCCAAAAGGCAGGGGCGGCCCAGAACCGGAACCAGGGGAACCTAAAACCAAATCAACAGACTTGGTAGATGTGGGGATTGAGCTGTCGCCGCCCATCATTCTATCCCAGAACCAACAATACCAAAATCCCATGGGTCAAACCATCCTGATGACTGCCTCCAAAAAGGGGGGGGGGCGGCCCAGAACCCGAAACCATTTCCAGTTGCCAACTTTTTCTTTCAGATTCCCCAGGCTCTCCACAGAATTCTGCCCAAATCTCTTCGCTAGCAATGTCCAAAACCAGAAGGTTAGCCCACCAGTTGTCCAAAAATGTGCATTATCTGTGCCCCCTTGAGGAGAAGGAGGGAAGATATTATGCCCCGGTAAAAGTACAGGGGCAGGGTACAATTTTGGCACTGGTGGACACTGGATCCCAAGCTACCCTTCTGTCCAAAAGGGCCTTTGATTAACTAAATGCAGGAAGGGGGGAGAATTACCGTATTCCTCTCACCTCTCTTCCTGGACAACTGCAGAACTTTGAAGGGAAGGAAATTCTCGTCGAGGGGACTGCATATTTGGACATTAAAATTGAGCGACACAAGGTGAAACACCCGGTCACAGTAGTGACTCCAGAGGGCACCCCTTGTTTACTAGGGAATGACCTCCTGAGAAGGTTGTCACCCTTAATAGATTGTGTAAACAAGGTCCTCTGGACCCAGACTAGCCGACCAATAAAATTAAAACAGAGTGTCAACCACGTTAGTTTAAACGGCACCTGCCACATGGTTGAACAAAAATCTGACCAAGTAGAATTTCACTTCCAGAACAACCAAATTCCAGACGTGACAGTAATAGCAGTAGGACAACAGACTGGTGATGGGGGGTCCTCTCTATTTCTGAAAATCAACCTTCCTTCCAGTTTAAGGTGGTATTCCACACTGGAAGGAAATACTCTGAAATTCTTTACCAATCCACAATCAGACACTCCCCTCCTATAGTCCAGAAAGATGTGAAATCAGCTCAGAGCCTGGCAGATATTCAGCAAATTGGAGAGCAGTTGTTCATCCCTGTTCAGTTAAAAGATGGGAAGGACTCTGTTCTCGCTCGAGTGTGTGTGAACAACGGTAAGAGCTTCATCAGCGAAGCCATGTTCTGCCAACTCCCAAAAGGTCCAGCCATTCCCACATTCAAACTGACAGACAAATGGGAAATGGATCTGGAAACACCCAATTCGAAACATCTCCTGCCAAGCAGGTGTATGCTCAAAATCTCCATTGGCAACAAGAGCATAGTCCATAATTGTTGGGTCGTGCGAGACGTCACTGCCGCCTTTAACTTAGGCAGTGACATTCTCAATCGCTTCGTCATTAGTTTGGACCTAATAGACTTCAAAGCTTGGTCCCGATTAGCGGATAATCCCATGGGCTTTGATGATCAAGAAAAAGCATTTAGGTCAGCTCAATTGCTACCTTATGCAGTTGAAATTCAGCTTAAAGAGGAAGTCACCATCGCGGAAAGGACCCGACAATTCTCCCTGGAAGTGAAAGTTAAAAGAGGACAAACATTGAAAAACCCTGATGCTTATATTCATCTAAATGCTTCTCACCAATAACAAGGGTTACGGGTAAACCCAACACCATTAGTCAACATAGAACATGACACCATTCCAATAGAGGTGGATAACAGCGACTTAAAGAGTATTACTCTAGCCGCAGGCACCATTATTGGAATGGCGGTTGATGACCGAAATTTCTCCATTGATTTAGGAAATTAACTGTTAGGACAAATCCCCAAAGACCGTTTTGACAGTGAGAGTGAGGACAATACAACACCAGACAGGATTTTCACTCTGCGTGGGGGGAACTTCCTGGTGTACACTTCTTGCCCTTATGGTAAGGAAGATGTGACTTGTGACTTCAGGAGGGATGAGGTGATTTTCCAGTTCCATGAGGGCTGCCTTTCCCACCTGAAGCCTCCAGTCCAAATCAGCACTTCTGGCCAGGGACTTCTCCACCCAGCTGGAGGAAGCTGCTGAGATAGCTAAACCAGAAGTCTTTCCAGGCTTCAGGCAGATGGTGGAAGAGAGAGTCAACCTAGCTGATGCCTGTGTGACTCTGGAACAGAAGCAAAAGTTGAAACAAGTTTTCTTGGATTTCCAAGATCTCTTTGCGGTAGACTCATATGACCAACATCCACACAACAACAATTCCCATGGACCCTGGCATGACTCCAGTGTTTGTGAAGCAATATCGCTTGCCTCTCGCATCCATGGAGTCCCTTACTGAAATAATTAAGAACCTTGAGTCCCGGGCAATAATCCGTCCAGTACACAGCACCTTCAATAATCCGGTGCTGGGAATATTGAAGCCAAATGGCCAGTGGAGACTCTGTGCCGACCTTAGGGAGCTCAACAAACGGGTGCATACTTCCCGATGGCCTCTGCCCTACATTGAACAAGGGCTGGCCCAGATCCAGGGGTCACAGGTATTCACTGCAATAGACCTGACCAATGGATACTGGACTGTGCCTGTCAGTAGGGAGGACCAATACAAACTGGCTTTTACCTTTGGGGGCCAGCAGTACACATGGACCCGGACTCCCTTTGGATACCTCAACTCCGGCAATGAATTCAACATTTTCCTACATAAGGCCATGCCCGACCTGGGTGCGAGGGGTAACCTGGCTTATGTAGATGATGTGCTCATCAAAAGTTCATCTGTGGAAGAACACATAGCGGAGATCTGTTATGTTCTGACACAGTTGAGGGCCGCCGGAGCAAAACTTTCCTTTCAGAAAGCACAGTGGTGTAGAACCTGTGTTAATTTCTTGGGGCATGAGATTACTCCTCAGGGTCTCTGTCCCCAGGAAAAGAAAGTGGAAGCACTTCAGAAACTGAAAGACCCCACAACTCTGCGGGAACTAAGGAGCCTCCTTGGACTGACTAATTACAGCAGAAAGTTCATTGAGGGCTACGCAGAGATCACCAGACCCCTGATTCATCTTTTGAAGGGGGGGGTCAAGTGGGAATGGGGTCCAGAACAATCCGAGGCAGTAAGACAAGTTCTTCCTGGAGACAGGGTTCTCTAATACGTGCTTGATGGCAGTATTATACCAAAAGCATGACAAGGTCAATAAAGTAATCTCCTATGCGAACAAAACATTATCCTCTGTGGAGGAAAAATTCAACGATTGTGAGAAGGCACTCCTGGCAACGGTGTGGGCATTGAAGAATTACCGCCCGTTTATCCAGGGGGAACACATCATAGTGGAGACTCCACACCAGCCTCTGCAATATCTCCAAAGTGACAGAATCCGGGCCGGAAATGTGAGTAATTCCCAAATTACTTCCTGGATTCTGTCAATGCAAGGCTTTCCTGTGGAGGTCAGATATGGCCAAAACAAGAAAACTCCCCTCGCGCAAGCTCTGGCTGACTTGCATGATTGTGCCAGAGAAAACTGTCTCGAGGACGAAAGTCTAAAAATCAAGGAGAACATGGAGGCATACCTTAATTCCCCACACAAAGTCTTTGAAGAAGACAAGTGTGAGGGAATGCCCACTGTCCATGTGGATGGATGCTCTTACCATGTTGACAACAACGGGGAGAAAGAACTGGTGGCCGGCGTAGGGAATGCATGGGTGAATGAGTCCCCAGAACCCTCCGCTGGATACAAAATTGGTCCCCCAAGTAGTCAGGTGGCAGAATTGATGGCTGTGCATCAAGCCATCCTCATTGCTGTCCAACATCAACTCCACGAACTGGTCATGATCACAGATTCGGATTATGTACGGAACGGGTTCGTGGAGCACCTGGTTAATTGGAAAACCAGAGGCATGTTATGTGCTAATAACAAACCCTTGAAACATGGGAAGTTAATCCAAAATATTGATGATCTGGTCACATCAAATGGGATGACCATCTACTGGAAAAAGATCAAGGGTCATTCCAAAGTAGAGGGACCAGACAAAACTGGAAATGACTTAGCTGATCAGCTGGCCAAAACCGGGGCCATCCAAGGGGATCTAATAGAGATTGAGTCCCTGTTGGGGGAAATCCAAGCCACTGCTATCACTAGGTCCCAGACAAATGCTCACAATGATCTTTCAACTGCACAATGGAGTAAGGAGACCCCTGATGCTGATTTGATTACAGCTCAGAAGGGGGACCCAATAATTGGTAAGTTTTACCAACACATTGAGGACCATGAGAACTTTCCCCTGACGGATACCGATTACATTGGGAAAGAGGACCTAAGAGTGTTGATGAAATGTCCAAAAAGGTTCCGAATCCAAGACGGTTTGTTGGTAAGGAAATCCCAAGCTGGCCATGATCAGTGGGTGGTCCCTACCTCATTCCGAAGCCTGATGTTAAGTCACACCCATGATGCGGCCACCGCCGATCATAGGGGGTTTCACACAACACTGGAAAGCTTAAGAGAGGTTGCATACTGGCCACACATGGGGCAGGACCTCGACCAATACTTGAAGGGGTGTCTGCTGTGTGCACAATTTCAGCCATCATCCCTCACACACCGTGCACCTCTCCAAAAGAGGGGGATGACACTGCCATGGTCAGATTTGCAAATTGACTTTGTAGGCCCTGTAATTCACTCATCTAGAGGAAACAAGTACATGTTGACCGTCACATACTTGTTTACCAAGTGGGTGGAATGTCTCCCGGACCCAAACTGCAAGGCAGAAACAGCAGCTGCCCTGATGATTAACCACATCTTTTCCCGTTTTGGTCTACCTCAAAGGATTGAGTCAGACAGAGGTAGCCATTTCACCTGCGAGGTAATGACAAAGATGTGGGAGATACTGGGGGTCAAAAGGAAGCTACATATTGCTTACCGGCCAGCTTCTTCTGGAGCAGTAGAGAGATACAACCGAACCATTGTGAGCACATTAAAAAAAGTTTGTGGCAGATTCTGGGCCAACTTGGGATATCCGATTACCTCTGGTCCTAATGGCCATCAGATCTACCCCTTCATCTGCAACTAAAATGTCCCCATTTGAGTTGATGACTGGACGCAAGATGGTGCTTCCCCAGCATTTGCTCTACAGGACCCAAGAGCAGACACTGATAAATGCCTCCACAACTCATGAGTATGTGGAGAATTTAAGGAAACACCTTCAGCATGCTTTTGCCTATGCTCAGTGGAATCTAGAAAGATCAGCTGATAGCATGAAAACCCACTACGACCTGAAGACCACCAGGAAGGAATATACTGTGGGAGACCGGGTCTATCTATACAATTTCCAAAGGAACCAGGCCAAACAGCGAAAATTGTTGCCTACATGGAAGGGACCGTCTGAAATTATAGACAAGGTCTCCCCAGTAGCGTATAAGATCCGCATCCCCAAAGGTAGTCTGGTGGAAGGGGAAGACAAGTGGGTACATATAAATCAGCTAAAGTGTTGCCATCCCAGGCATACTCTGCAGCAACTGGAGGAGTCCTCTGCAATACTAGAGGGGGCCGCTCCAGATTAATTCAGTTCCCATCCTAAAATATCCCACATATAGTCTCTAAAATATTATGATTTGAAAAAAAAATGTTTCATGTTATATCTTGTTTTTTAAAACAAGACTGAAAAATGTAACCGGATGTATAAAATGTATGTGTTCGCCACACATACATTTAATAGTGGTGGAGAAATGCCTACGAATAGGTATTGCCGCTTTTGCTTTATCATCCTAGGAGAGATGAAACCATGGAGACTGACCACGGAAGGCGACCTGGGGACCGGCAGTGAAGATCCGAGGGGCCCGGGGTACCGCCCAATCCTCCCATCAGGACCAGCAAGGAGAACTGATTGATCGACTGGAGGGAGGAAAAGATGCTGAACTGTGCCATCTACGGAATTGGAAGAAGATGAGGCGAATATCCCAGATCTTGCGAGTTCCATCAGTGAAAGGTCAGAATGGCCATCGCAAGAGGGGGGGCTTGTGGGATGTTTTTACCCATGCATCCAAGCCCTACCATAAAACCGGGCACTACTGGCATTGGAAACATCGTGATGCCTAAAACCACCATTGGGCTACACACACAGCAGCCTGAAACCATTGGGAATGGCAATGCTGATTGCCAAAAGCAACCCAGAACTGTGGGGAATTCATTTTCTTAATGTCAAAAATGTATGCAATACTGGTGCTCACCACTATCAGAAAGCCGGCGTTTCAAAACCACCAGACTTTTGTGTAAAACTGAACAAATGAACCCAAACCAGGCCAAGGAAAGACTTGCTAAGAGGTGGATACAATGTAAAACTATATTTTGAAATGACTTGAAGGAAGTAATTATTTAATGTATATATAATAAATAGCTGGGGATGTCAGCAGCTTAAGTGAATTTGGGTTTAAATCCACTAAAATCGAAATGTTTAGAATAAATGAGTGACCTACTTGTGAGTATCACATAGGTTGCAATTGTTTAAATGTCATAGTTTTGAACTTAGAATCAGCATTCTAGCTGCATGTGCAAAAACTGTAAGTTGGATTTGAATGTAGAAAACTGGGAACTAAAGTGACATTTAGCTGAATTCGGCCTGACAACTACCCCCGACAGGAGAAACCTGATCAGCCACTCTTCCCAGTCCTAGCTGCAACCTGCTGCCCCTGCCAAAAGGAGATGACACCTCTCTGATTGGAAAAGGGGAGGAGCACCTGGGGACTGCAGGAAGTTGAACAAAGCCCTGTCCTGGACTCAGGCAAATGTTATATTGGGGGGGTCGTAAAATGGCTTCCTCTTGGGAGAAACTGGGAGGGGCAGTACCTGTGAGAGCCAGCTGAGCTTGGGGGAAGTGGATAAACCAGAAATTCCACCATGTGTGTTGGAAAACCACACCCCTTTGGGGCCAGAGCATGATTTTAAAAAGATGGATAAGTCACAGTGCAGACTTGTCAAAATTATATAAATAACATCATCATTTTTGTGATTTTTCTGTGCACATTTTAAGAGGTGTTAGGACCCTGTGGTATGTTCTTGGGGATAGTAGCGGAAAAAAGGGTTGTTACTCCAAATGTATGCATGTTAAAAATCTGACACTTTATCATCTGAAACTCATATCCCTGGTGCACATCTGTGTAAAATCTGGAAAGGTTTAGAGGTCGTTATCTGGATGAAAAGGGGAGAATTCTGTCATAAGTGGACACAACATCGTACAAAGACAGGGATCGGATGGTTTGGTGCTACAGAAAATATGTTAACTGGACCTATAATATTCGAAAAATGGTACATAGATAAATATGTATTTGGGTCAGAAATAGATTTGTGTGCAATTTGACAAGGGGAGGTTCCTCTGACCATAAAACCTACAGCATCACTCTGACACTCCATTTCTTTCCCCCAATCAAGGGAGAGAGGAAAGCTTGGCCAATGATAAGTGAGAGGGGCAGGCTTAGCTAGGCCCAGGCACACACCAATTTTCAAAACACATAAAAGGAACATTGAAACCCAGGTAGAGACATTCACTTTCCACTTTCTTGCGGGACGCTTTGCCGGGAGACTTCAGACTTCACATCCAGAGATCCAGACTTCAAATCCATCAATCTCCAGAGACCAGAAATTAACTCCAGAATTTGTAGCAGAGAGGCCTGAATCCACAAGCTGAATCCTCTACAGCAGGCCTCAAAACCAACCCAACTATTCAACAGCTGGGCGAGCTGTTTGAAATCTTTGCCAAGAACTTTTGCAAGAACCTGTAGCAGTATCCAGAAAGCAGTGCTGTATCCGGAGCCAGAGAGAACCAGAGACCAGATCGCTGTTAAGAACTGCTAGCAGAAGTCCAGCCAATCCTGACCCGATCGGTGACGAAGTCGCATTCCTGTGCAAAATCTAGTGTGAGTACCCAGCTAGCACGGTGCCAAAACCAATCTCTTAGTTTAAAATAATCTAATCCAAACTATTTTAGCCTATTAGAACTGCCTCCTAGAATCGTGTCATTCTGTCATCTTTAAAACTGAAAACTGTCATCTGTCATTCTGAGCTTTAAAATTTCCAATCCGAAAAAGTATCTTTACTAAATCGGCCGTATCTCTGGAACCGTGTGCTAGGAGCGAGTTTTAACTGTCATATTAAAGCTAACATTCTAAGCTTTCCAACGAGCCTAGAACCGGCTTCCTAGTCCTTATAGTGCTTCCGTAATTGCGCTTGACGCACGCGACTAAATTTGCTGCAATTTGACATTTTGCTTAATTTCAGCCACGTGTGAAAATATTTGTCCTTGCTTTCCTTGCTGAAATTCGTGTGCAACCTGACAATCGTTCATAGAGCATTGCTAAAGTGATCCTGAATTAATTTAAGTATCTCTCACTCACCCTGAACCTCCTATAGGGAATTAAAAGCAATTTTAGCATATTTTTCACTTCTTTGCATACCACAGCAAAGTATATTGCCTGTGTTTAAAACTCCAAAACTCCTGCCTGTTTTCCTCTAAGCTTGCTAGGGGGGAACTGAATTATATTTGATTGCATTTCTGAGAACTGTGTGCTTTCCTTCCATCTCTTTACCTTGCATAAAGGGGGGTGGGGGTGAATTGTCAAATCAAGTTTATTTTCTGTAATGCATTTTCATTCATCATTGCATTGTCCTTGAAGCCATAAAAGCATTCTCAGCTACTTTATCCTCTCTATCTCACTTATAAGTCATCAAAAAGAGTGTACCACTGTAACATTATCCATTGTTGATCACTAACATCCTCACAAGTGTGCTATTAAATATTAATTTACTATAAAAGTGTGATAGATATATATTGTTTAATTTTCAAATAAACCTTTTAATTTGCAAAACAAAACTACTTCTTGGCTAGGTGGGGTCAGGGGGATTCTAAGAGAGGGGTGTTATATAAGGGTAGTCATCCAGAGTAAACAAACTGGACATAAAAAATATATCAATAAGGGTTTCCCTCAGCATCCCAGACTAGGCATTGCCTTAGCTGTAGTGTTGAATTGAATCCGCTTACAGCCCTCGGATTCGCAAAAGAATTCAAACACTTTCCCTGTGGTTGGACGGAACGAACAACCAGGTTAGAACAGTATCTTAAATGAAGAAGAAGGCTGTAGCTGAGGCAGATGTTCCTGGCTGATCCTGCAGGCTCAGGGTTCCTGAAGTGACTGTCAGACTGACATGAAGTAAGAAGACTGGAGGGTCCTGCACTACCCAGGTAAGAAACCAGCAGCAGAGCAAAGCAACAAATAAAAGATGTGCTCCTTAAAACCCAAACAGGTTCTGGTCCTCCTGGCTATCCGGTTCACTGCAGTTGTGCACAGCACATTCCACCAGGGGAGGGAGTCCTTGCTTGGTGTTTGGCAAACTGGTTGGTCCCACCATTTTACGGGAAGAAGATTCCTTGCAGATCTTCTCTGTTGTCGAAGTTTGGGGATTCCTACCCGCAGCAGGGCTTCACCGGGATGTTCAGTCATGGTAGTGGTCCTCTTCTTTCAGCTCGATCCAGTGGCGACTCTGCCTTCCATGGCACAGAGACCTGTTTTTTTTGCATTTTTCCCCCATTCACACACCATGGCTGCCGATCACACAGCAGGGTGGCCGTCCTGGCGGGACAGTCACCACAGCCAATTATACAGAGTGCAGCATGGGTCTCAAACCCCTCCCTCACATCCTGTCCCCCTCAGACATTCAGGTTCCTAAGCAGAAGCCTGCCAAAGGACAGTGTACAAAGGAACCAAACCTAGTTTGGCATGCAGAGTAAAACACGAGAAAGGCTTTTACAAAAAGCAATGGTGAGTAAACCCAGCCGGAACCAAATAAAAGTAAATGGGGTCCAGCGGATTTAAGTTTGAGGCTACTACCTTAGCCTAAAATAGTACCAAGGCTATTTACATAAACCGCAGTAGGAAAAATTGGGTAGATACCACTCCCACCAGCCAAATCTTAACGAAAGGGGAACAAAATAATGTTCCATGAGAGACAGACAAAAAGGGATAACTAACTAACTATTAACCCTTTCCAGTACTCTATAGAAGATAGTTTGTACTGGGTCTGTGAATTTAAAAAACGAATAAAGTCAATGGCAACTTTAAATGGTCTGAGGGAAGGTAGTCAGTCCCAGAATATGGAGTTTAAAGTGGGAAGTCTGAAAAAGACAACCCTGTTTCACTGCACTAAGGGTGTTGTGTAACACACAGTAAAAAGATGATGCCCTTGGAGTAGGTGAAGCTCCACAGTCTATGAACATAAAAATGTAAAACACACACAGCAAAACACATGTAAGAGTGGGAAAAAAAGGCTCACACTCTTACCAGGTGACAAAAATAAATCCTAGAAATCCAGCAAAGCTGCTGAGGGACTCAGTAGGTAAGGGAAATTAGCCAATCTGGATAATTCTCCCTAACACTTGCCCCTCCCCCCAGACTAAGGGACAGGAGGATCTAATCCCCACAAGAATGGACCTCCTGTTGCAAGTTGGTTAAATGGCCTGCTGAGTACACCAGCAACCTTTTGTAACCCATGCTAGGACATTTTTTTTCCAATGATTTTCATGTGTAGACTATATGACCTACAAACCTGTTGTGGTACATCTCTATTTTTTAATGTATAGGGGATCTGTTCTAACAGTCCCTCAGAAGTTGTAACAACCTCTGAACCTACAAAATGGTTTTTCAAGGGATCCTTGGAAAGGGATCCCTTAGATCTAGAGGGGCCTCCATGGTTATTCACCACCTCTCTGACAAGAGCAGGTTGGGTCTCAGGTATCTTGGTTGGAGGGGCAAGGTACGTGCTGCCACTTCCTCTGAGATCTGACTTTACCTATTTTAGAAGTGTCCCTCCAAATACAAGGATTTCCATTGGAGTCTCTAGCAAGAGCTCAAAGAGTCTTAACGTGTTTAGCCTTAGACCTATTTTTCCTGATTTTCCAACAGCTTTAAGAATTAACAGTTCTCACAGGCCTAGAGAGGGGTCCAATCTGTCTATCCACCTCTGCCTTAGAAGCAGGGGGAGTCAAATACTTTACAATTGGATGGGCAATGGTGGAGTTTGGTTGGGGCTCCCATTTCCCTAGTATACTAGCCTCAGATTAGCATTGGTTAGAGGTCAACTTACTAACACCAGGGCTTGCAGTGGGGTTCTCTGTCGAGGTTCCCACAGCCTCAGAGTGGTCCCTTAAGGTTGCCTCTCTAGCAAATTTGGTTTGGTTCTGTTTTCTCTCACTGCAAGGCCTGGGGGTAGTGGATACTACTCCTAGAGCTTTTAAATCATTCCCCAACACGACTCTCCCAGGCACCTCATTCTGGACACAGACAGGAATCCTCACTGTCATATTATTACACTGAATGAGAGCTGGCAGAAATGGAACCAACTGGACAGGGCCTCCAGAACCTATAGTGGGACCTTTGGGTGCATTAGCACCATACTCAGGCTTTGAAAAAGCTTTCATCCACTACTGTTCTGCTGGCCTCAGTGTCTCTCCTGGCAGGAGTATCCTGGCCATTGACAAGAACACTGTCCATATAATACCCTCTAGAGTTTTCTGGAATGGAGTTGTGCATATCATATTCTGTATCTTACCCAGTCCCATGTACTCTAAGGATACAGTTGCCTGGAGATCCAAGGGTGCTTCAGCAAATAGTTCAAAGTGGGCATTAGCCATGTGTACTTCTTCCTCTGGGGAGAAGGCTAAGGAGGCAGTGTGGATCCCTGCAGGTTTACCCTTGCACCTGGGATCTCCTTTCACATGATCAGTCGACCCACAAACATAGCATTTACCAAATGCTCTCTGGAATGGGGGTTTCTGCTGACCTCCCTGTGGTTGAGCACCAGAGGATTCACTAGCCCTATTTGGTTTCCAATGTGGCTTACCCTGGTTATGTTTGGGGGCCTCTTCTGGATGGGAGGTATTAGAATTTTCCTTGTTATCTTTCTTTGGCTGATTTCCATCATCCTTCTTCTGAGTTGCCCCAGAATCCTTGTGAGTAGCCCTGTTGGCAACCCACAAGTCAGCAGCCTTAGCTAATTTATTTGGATATATCTCCTTAGAATCAGCCAAGTGCTGTCTGAGCTCAGGAGAGCAGGCATCATAAATTGACTCCAACATAACAACATTTATCATACCTTCATAAGTGTTTACTCTGTAACCCTTAACTCAACCATCTATGTTTTTCAAACATTCCCATACCCAGGTAGCCCAAGGGGTAACATCATGCTTTTTGAGGGTCCTGAACCTCTTAAGGTACTGGGAAGGGGTCTTCCCAAATTTAGCAATTAAATCTAGCTTCACACACTCATAATCCATCCAATCCACCTCCCCGAACTTCATCACAACATCAGATGCAACAGTGGGTAGCCTAGAGAAGAGCCAAGGAAGCAACTGATTCCCAGAAATGCCTTGAATACCATGGTTATATTCAAACATTGCCAACCAATCCAAAATATCAAGCTTAGCCTCATTCATACCAACAATTTCTTTAGGCAAACAGGGTCTCTTAGGGCTGGAAGACCTAGAAGACTCTCGGAGAGAAGCATTTTCAATAGACGACGTTTTCATTTCTAAGGCATGGTTCATCTCCATTTCTCTGAGCTTAAAATCTTGATGCTTTTGTTCAGTTTGAGCATTCACACGTTTGAATTCCAATTCAAGCCTCATATTGTCTAGAGCAATGAATTCAGGACTGAGTGTAGGACCAGATGGGATCCCAGTGGACAAAGGTTGAGGTTGTTGAGCAGGTAGAGGAGCAGTAAGGCCTACATTGTGAGACACATCTGCATCATCGAACTCATCCATAATAACTGACACATTATCCTCCTCATCATTTTCCACATTTGCTGGAGTGTTATGTATTTCAGACCCACTCTCCAGTCTTTGTTCCTCTAACAACCTTTCAATTAATTCTGACTGTTTGCCTTTAACAGAGAGATTCCTTTCTCTACACAGATTTTTCAGATAATCAAAAGTGTAACTAAGGAGGATCTCCTGACTGTAGGTTTCCATATCAGACATCATTAAAATTGAGGTTTTTAGTGATGTTTAGCCTTGTGGTTAGTTGACCAAGGTAATAGCAGCACTCTAAGTGTAATCACTATACTTGATCCTCACCGCTGTACACCAGTGTTAGTCAGAATCATATGCAGTACCCTTTGGAAACACCACACACAATTAAGAATACAAGTGACAGTACAAATTCACCTTCGGTACAAGCCTGTACTACAAAGTAAAGTGGTAGTGATGGCTGAGCAGCCAGACTTTTCTCAAGAGTAAAGTGAGCAGTAGCAATAGTTTCACAAAGGACAGCAATTACTATGGTTCAAACAAACACTGACTCAAGGTTTCTGAGTAAAAGATAATACATGTATTCACACATCAGTTGTAAAACAATTCATTGAGTAAAGGAGCAGAAACATCACACTCTTAATATACTACACAAACCCCTATCAATTCTGGACAAGTTAGGCTCAAAATGAAGTGTGAGCAAAATGGCACTCCAGCAATTTAAAAGGGAGGGAAAGACAAGGTTATACAAAATTAAGCAGCACCAAAAAGTAGGCAGGGCAATCTAGAAAAGGCTTGTTACAATAACGATTCAAATCAATAGGCCTGGGCCAATGTTAATGGTCCAGAGCCTTTGCAGAGGATCACACAGTTCAGAGTAGTTTGTGGTTAAGTCTTTGCCAAGAGTTCGAAACGAAGTTGGTTGGAAGAAAAGTTACTTAAAAGAGTACAGAAGGACAAGCCTTCGGATTGGTGAAAGATTTCAAACACTTTCACTGCGGTCAGACAGAACAAACAACCGGGTTAGAACAGTACCTTAAATGAAGAAGAAGGATGTAGCTGTGGCAGATGTTCCTGGCGGCTCCTGCAGGCTCATGGTTCCTGAAGCTACAGTCAGACTGACACGAAGTAGGAAGACTGGAGGGTCCTGCATTGCCAAGGGAAGAAACCAGCAGCAGAGCAAAGCAACCCAAACATGGTCCGGTCCTCCTGGCTATCCGGTTCACTGCAGCTGTGCACAGCAAATTCGACCAGGGGAGGGAGGCCTTGCTTTGTGATTGGCGAATTGGTTGGTCCCACCAGCTCAAGGGAAGCAGATTGCTTTCAGATCTTCTCTGTCGTTGAAGTTTGGAGATTCGGACCAGCAGCAGGGCTTCACCGGGAGGTTCAGTCGTGGTAGTGGTTCTCTTCTTTCTGCTTCTATTCGGTTCTCTCGATCCAGTGGTGACTCTGCTTTCCAAGCCCCAGAGACTATATGCAGTTTTCCCCCATTCACCCTGCCTGTCAATCACACAGCAGGGTGGCTGCCCTTTCGGGACAGTCGCCACAGCCAATCATACAGAGTGCAACATGGGTCTCCAAGGATACCTTGTGCAGGGAGTCTCAAACCCCTCCCTCACATCCTGTCCCCCTCTGACATTCAGGCGCCTAAGGAGGGCTTCTGTGCAGAAGCCCGCCAAAGGACAGCAAACAAAGGAACCAAACCTGGTTTGGCACACAGAGTAAAACACGATAAAGACCTTTACAAAAAGAAATGGCGAATAAACCCAACCAGAACTAAATAAAATAAATGAGGTCCAACGGATTTAAGTTTGAGGCTACTAACTTAGCCTAAAACAGTACCAAGGCTATTTACATAGACAGCGGTAGGATAAATAGGGTAGATACCACTTCCACCATCCCTGTGCAGTGCAACGACTCCACGTTTCCTCCTCGACGAGATCTTCTCTTTCCCCTGGTCAGAACCACAAACCTCAACCACTACCAGGAACAACTGCCCCCGCTGGAGCTTCCTTTCTCTTTAAGGTACTGTGTCCTGCCTGGCCTCCCCTTTCAACAGATTGCTAAAGGTGACCCTTAAATCCTTGGCTTCTAAACTGGGTTGGCTCCAGGTCTTCTAACTATATCTTTTGACTCACCCCAACCTCTTTTGAACACTCTGCAAAGACTTTCAGTGCACTTTAAACCGTGTGATCCTGGGCACATTTTGCTTGGCTCCATTTAAAGTTGGCCTGGCCTATGAACTTTGGCTTTACAGTATAACCTGCCTTTCTCCCCTTGCTCTGAACTCTTAAAAGTGTTGGGAACTGTTTTATCTTATGCTCTGCCTTTTCTCTCCCTTTTTAACCTAAACTATTGGAGTGCCATCTAGGTTAAGCGCTCACTTCTGTCTTAACAAATAGTTGTGCTTTAACCCTGACTTGTCTGATAGTTATCAAGGGAGGTGTGTGCACTTACCTGACTGTGTTTTAGATTACTTTTCGATGAGAGCGCTAGTGTATTGCCTAAAGTGTGTTTTAAATAAATAATTATATACTTTTTATACACAGCTCTGGTCAGTGTTTGTTTGCTCTACTGTGTCTTGACCCTATTGTGTATACTCTGCATACTGCCCTACTCTTCTTGAGAGAAGTCTGACTGCTCAGCCACAGCTACCAGATAAATCTGGGTGGTGCAGACTACTACCAATTGGGTTTACTGCTGCTCCTGTAGTCTTAATCATTTTGCAGTGTTCCCCAAGATAACTGCACAGGATTCTGCCTAACACTGGTGTACAGCGGTGGGATTTGTACTGAGTATACATTTTCGAGTGTCTAGATACCTTAGTGCTACTAACCACAAAGCTTAGCATTGTTAAAGTTAATTTTTAACAAGTCAAATTATGGAAAGTTACAGCCAGGTGTCCCTGTCTGCAAAAATTGCTGATTGTTTAAGAGTTCTTTGTAGACATAAGGATCTTCCTGTTAAAGGCAAGAAAATGGAACTAATAGAAAGATTGTTAGAAAACCAAAGTCTGGGTAGTGGTTCAGAGGAACCTACCTCTCCAGCAAATGTAGACAACAATTTATTTATTTATTGATTTATTTAATGTGTTACAGTTTAGTTAATAAACTTTACACATATCTAGAAACAAGAATAAATAATCGAATTAATTAATTTCCAGAATCAAACTATTATATCATTACATTGAATAAAAAATACCATACATGACAATTAATCTCCACTTTGAAATTAAGATTACACAGTTAAATAAAATAGCAATACTAATAATAATAATAAATCTGACCTAGATACAGTCATACATACTAAAACCTAAAACAACCTAAATCAAGCCCTATGTACATCAAATCGGAACTCAACAGGGTACGAATTACTAACCCATAACTAAGAAGAAACAATTAGGAATTACAGTTCACAATTATAGAGTATCGCATAGCACAGTAGGGTTCTCATATAAGTGTGTCTCATCACTAATCCTAAGTATAGATAAGGCCACCTATTCAGATCTTAATGCCCAGTTTTCCCTCTATAACCAACCAGATGTTATATAAAGAAGTTAAAATATGGATATTTTCAGAATTTAAGCAGTGATGCCAAAATAATGCCTTAGAGATTGCTGCAGGATCATGAGTATACTTTCCCATATGTTGATGTATTATATCTGTCATACTACTACATTGTGTCAGGACATGATGTGCTGTCTCCAAAACATTATTGATTTTACACAATCTGCAAATCCTTAGTTCCAACAGTATTTGATCTCTCCGGCCCGTGACCCATAGTGTCGGGAGTTGATCCAGTCTTAATAGGAGTATAAAGCGTCGCAATCTTTTACAAGGGCATAAGTTAAGGTAGTCTTGCGGTTTCATATATGTGTACAACCTGAATTTCACAAATTCATAACTTTTCAGTGCACTGAGGTGGGCAAAATTCTCCAACCAATCCCACATATCTATTCGCTTGTCAAGGGCCCTCTGAACTTGCTTGGTATAGTCCCCTTCGCGATACATCCATCCTATATCAGCAAGATGTCTTAACATTATAGCAGCAAGTGAGAGGGAATTTTGTTTTTTACATATTTCCTTACCCACAGCAATCAATACTGGATTTGTTGTACCACTACGCATTTTAATAAAAAGCCCCAATCTCTTTTTCATCACTATAGCTTTCAATGAAGGTAATCCCAGCTCTAAGCGTATAATGGCCATTGGAATTCCTGGAGCTAGGCCCAAAACCCGCCGCCAGAATTTCCCTTCTATTACTTGTAACCAGCTAAGATCTAGGTCAAACAGGGCCTCTAATCCGTAGATCACCATGGGTGTAAAAACCTGCACATAGAGTTGGCGTGTGCCCCATAGCGTAAAACCTCCTTGCTTGTTAGTGAAGTTCGCAACCAGCGATGTGACCTGCGCTGCTCGCATCTTCCGAGAATGTTTACATATACCATAGTCCCCGCTAGGCTCAAAATCAATACCCATATACCGATATTGTGGGGCGTAAGGGATTATGATCTTACCCACCATAAGATTTACGCGTGACACTCTTTTGTTGGTAAATCGCAATACCTTAGTCTTATCAAGATTGATAGTAAGGCCGTTACGATTCGCATAATCCCACAAAGCTGTAGCCGATCTACGCAGGCCACTGATTGTATGATCAAAAATGACCAAGTCGTCTGCGTAAGCCAGGACAGTGCATACCAACTCCCCAATCTTAGGTGGGCAATTTGAGACGGCCGTTATGGCCACTGGTATGTCATGGACATACAAATTATATACCAAAGGGGCCGTCACACATCTCTGTTTCACCCCCCTGTTCTGCTGCACTTTATCAGTCAGGTGTCCCTCTTGGTCTAATTTCAGTCTAACTGAAGTATTATAGTGCAGCAATCTAAGGTAATACAGGATGCCTGCTGGACAACCAAGACCGTTAAGTTTAGACCATAAACGTTCTCTCGGAATGGTATCGAAAGCTGCTTTAAAATCAATATATAATGCGTATAAAGGTGGTGCACCTTTATTGCGTGCCTTAGATCTCAATAGGTTCATGACCATTAAGTTGTGGCTCGTTGAATAACCCTTCCTAAATCCACACTGAAAGATGGACAGAATGTTAGCCCTTTCTACCCATGATTGTAGGTCCTCAAGCAGTAATGAGGCAAACAATGTACCCGTTGTGTCCAACATGGAGAGGAGCCGATAATTAGTGGGATCTAGACGATTACCCTTTTTAAAGACTGGTATCAGTACTGCTGTTTGCCATGAGCTCGGAATAAGCCCCTGTATCATTATCTTTTTAAACAGTATAGCCAATACGCTCGCCCAAAACTCGGGCTGATTTCTCATAACTATATTGGCTAGACCGTTAGGTCCTGGAGCTCTGGACGGTTTAAGAGTCTTTATCTTGGTAATTATGGCCGCGTATGAAATATCAAAGGCCATATAGGGGGCCAAGGTTATCTGAGGGCACAATTCGTCTCTCTGTATAATTGTATTACGGGCTAGTAAAAACTTAACCCATTCCTCAGCTTTGATTGGATTAACCATTTGGCCCTTCGATGACTCCCTAGCTTCCCCCAGGAGTGACCAAATGCTACGAGTGTTTTTAGAACAAATCGTCTGCACTAATTTCTCGTAAGCCCTGGTATTTACGGCAGATAATATATTTTTAATAATAGATCTATATTTATTTTTAATTTTCCTCGCAGCTACTTGTAATTCTTCAGATGGTCCTAACTTTTTCTTACTCATACGCAGTTCCCGTCTCAAGTCCCTCTTGGCATCTCTAATCTTATTATTATAAGAGCAAGGCCCAACCTCCGGTCTAAACATGCTCGTGGTCGGAACCGTAGCATGTGTATGAGAAAATGCTTTTATCCAATTTTCTATTAATTCAATAGACATGGTGTGGAAATCGGGTAAGTTTGGCCATTTATCGATCTCGAGTGCCAGTGCTGCCTGGTTAATGTTCTTCGCCGACCACCTCATATTAGAGCCTGATTTATTCACGTGGACTGTGCCCATATTGCTCTTATCAAGAGCTCTCTGTTGGATGTTTAATACACATCGGAGTGCTGAATGATCGCTCCATTTATTTAATGATACAAACATATCTTCCACTAAGAGGAGCATTTTAGGGCACATGAAGATGTAATCTAGAGTACTACTATACAGCCCATTGGACCAAGTATGTTTCCCCTGGTAGTCACTATTAGTATAGCCGTTCAGCATTTCCAGGTCCCATTCATCAAGCAGCCGACGCCAACGTGGCCCCTCGATGTCAGTTTTAGTGTGAGTTAAGAGATGTTTGGGTTTTGAGGATATTTCCCTGTCTCAGCAGGAATACGACAATTAAGATAGCCCACAACAATAACTGCTCGATTACCAGGTAGAACCGACCAAGAGGCCAATAATTCATGAAGGGCTTCTTGAATAGGTTCACTGATCCCGGCATGCGGGGGATTATATATATTTATCAATAGGAACTTCTCCTTATCAACCTTTGTTCCATATTCAACCTCTACTGCCAACATATTATCGCAAACATTACAAGGTATCTGTCTCGAGGGCAGAGAGCTAGTCACACCTATCAAAAGCCCTCCAAATGGTCTCCCTTTATTGCCTCTCTTAGCGAAGGATTGATAATTCGTGTAGCCATCAAGTAATTTTTTTTATTATTGATTGTTTGGTTGAAACAAATCAACCTTTCAAAAGAAGAAGAACAGGTAAGAGCATCATAACACAGTGATAGAAAATATTAAAGATTTTTTTTTTTTCTTTTTTTTTTTTAAAACAATCAAATAATATAAGACAGAACAAGATATCTATTCAACATTAAAACAGAACTCTTGAATAGGTTAAACACAAAGAACAATAATGAAACATGATGTCTGGCTGTCTCTAACAATCCAGTTGTTACTTTGAATCATAGATTGATCGACAAGGCATGTTCAAACTCAAACTCAAAGGCCAGCAGCTAGGCCTCGAT
This sequence comes from Ambystoma mexicanum, assembly GCF_040938575.1. Taxonomy (NCBI): domain Eukaryota; kingdom Metazoa; phylum Chordata; class Amphibia; order Caudata; family Ambystomatidae; genus Ambystoma; species Ambystoma mexicanum. The sequence continues at coordinate 1,370,349,460 of NC_090931.1, forward strand.
GTAACTGGACAAAAGCTGCGTCATCCGCATTTTGTGAATTTAAATTTCTGGGTTTATCAACAAAAGACTTTCCAGGAATTTGATAACAGCAATTTGGATTGGCAAATATGCAGAATTCAGAATGGTTAGCCAACATTCCTCGTATTCAAGAAACCCTAAATACCGACAATGGCGTCCCAAAAGCCTGGATCTACGAGAGGTTAGAGCAGGGCATTCAATAATAAGATGCTCCAATGTCTCTGGATGAAGGCCGTTCTTGCAGAAGCGGCAGACATTTTCATTCTCCGATATTATTTTGCGTCTGTGAAGTATGGCTTTGGTGGGCCAGATGTTAAAACGTAAGCGCATGATTGCGACGCGAATGTTGGCCGCTGGTGATTTGACTAGATAGAGAGGAAGTGTGCGCATCTTTTTTGGAGGAAACCGGAAAACATTGCCATCACAGTAGGTTCGGCAAGTTTCACCTGTCTTAATCCAATCAAACTCATACAGCTGTGTCTTTGCCTTATCAGGGTTATTAATTAATGTGTCCAAGGAAACACTTGCATTGCTTAAAGCATAATATGCAGTAGTAGACCATGAGACAAAGAATTTTTGTTTTGTGTTAAACATGTGTTGTGAAAGTTCCAATAGTAGAGTATGATTTTTAGAAGCTATGAGGCATTTTCTAAAAAGCGCACACAGACGCCAAATGTATAAGGCCTCTAATGAGATTAAACCCAACTCATATCTGATCCAAGAAATTGGGACGCAAGCTGGTAAATTAAGAATCTTTTTCCAATACTGGCTTTCCCATTTGTAAAAAGCAATCTTAGACTGACAAGTGAGGGTTTCAAGACCATACAATATTGATGGAACTGCTTTTTGATTCCAGTAGGCGAGAGCTGGAACAATGGAGAATTTGCCATATCTGGACATGATCAGCCTAGCTTGAGATGTGGCCGTTGTCACCTTTTTTTGAACCCCATCTAAATGTGCAACGAAGGTTCCACGCAACTCAAATAACATGCCCAAATAGGTATATTTGGGGACAATCAGTAGATTTGTCTGACTAATGTTCCACACAAACGATTTGTTCCTTTTGGCTGGATGGTACAACATTATCTGGGACTTGTTGGTGTTAATCCTTAAATCATTCTGGATGATATATGCATCGAAAGCTGTCAACAATTTTTGTAGACCAATTTGGGTTTTTGATAACAGAACCATGTCATCAGCGTACATTAGACTTTGGACAAGATGATTGTTAATCTTTGGAGAATCTGAGTTAAGGTTTTGAAATGCAAAGGCTAGGTCATGAATAAAATAGTTAAAAATGGATGACGCAAGCAGACAGCCTTGTTTAAGCCCACGAGCCGTGGGGATAGAAGAGGACAAGGTTCCATCAAGGGTGAGTCGTACACTAATGCATGTGTTAGAATGGAGAGCCAAGATGATTTCAAACAGTGTTTGCGGACAACAGTCGCGTTTTAATTTGGTGAAGAGAAGAGTGCGAGAGATGGAATCAAACACTGAATGGAGGTCAATAAAGGCCAGAAATAATGACTGTTTTGACTCTTGACAACATGCCTTAATAGAATTTAGTGTAAGAAGGTTGACCTGAGTACCCATCCCTGCAATGAAACCAGTCTGAAACGGATCTCTAAGGGAGTTCTGGAGCGTCCACTTATTAAATTCAATTAATACAATTTTAGTAAAAATTTTGCTCGGTGAGTCTAAAAGTGCAATTGGGCGATAGTTCTGGGGTAAACATCTATCGCCTTTTTTGAAAATTGGAATAATAATAGAAGATTTCCAAGAAAGTGGTATGGTACCTGAGTACAATATTGCTTGAAAAATGCGATAAAGTATGCAAGCCCAAGTATCAGGGTTATATTTTAGGATGGCATTGGAGATGCCATCTGGGCCAACGGCTCGAGAAGAACTAGCATTTTTAATGATTGAGACAATGTCATTGATTGTAAATGCTAGATTCCAGACGGCCGCTCTACCAGAGCCGAAGAAGGCGGGATCAAAATTGGCATCAGCATAGAGAACTGTGAAATATTGAATCCATTGTAATTCATTTACTGCATTTAATTGTGCATCAGCATCTCTATTGCATGCATGATTTTGTAACAAATGCCACATTTGGGCCGAGTTTTTGTTGGCAAGTGATTGTAACATTGTTTCACTATCATGTTGAAACATCAGCGCTTTATGGCCCTTTAGCCAATTTTTATGTTGTGTTTTTAAATTTGTAAGCGCTTTCCAGCGAGTGGGAGAAGGATAGTTTTGTATCTCGCGCTTTAGACGCCTAAACTCAGTCTTTCGCTCTTTAACTAACTGATCAAAGGTATGGGGGTGTTTAATCTGGTGTTGCCTGGGAATGGACATGGTATGCATAAACTGTGCAAGTATCTCAGTATATTGAACCCCTGCACTAGACAGATTCTTTTGGATTAGTTTTTCAAATGTGCGGAGTCGCTGATCTGTCCATTTCAGTCTAGATCTGGCTGCATTAATGCCAAGTCCACAGCTGTTAGAGGACGATTTTGAATTGAAAATTTGCAATGAAAAGGTCAAGGATAATACCTTGTGATCGCTGCCAGGATATGCAGTGATCGATAGGTCCTGACAGAGTTTAAACAATGGTAAGTCCACAAAAATATAATCAATTGTGCTTGCACTGTTATTGCGAAACCAGGTCGATCGAGGAGGCAAATCACCTTTAAAAGCCCCATTAGTCATAACAAAATTGCGTTCATTCATCAGCTGAATCCAACGTGAGCTATCTTTTGAATGCGGATTGTCAGCAATGCAATTCATGTTGAGATCTCCCAGTATAATGGTGAAATTAGTGATGTTCGCCATGTTTATGATGTCCAACAGAGAAATGAGACCACGATAAAAATCATCGTCAGAACATGCAGCAGGATTTCTGTACACATTCAACAAAGCAAACGAGGCAGAATCCAGATCAATTTTGACTAGCTGTAAGTGAACCCCAAAGGAGGCCCATGCAGTTACATGGAGTCCAACCTTTTGGAGAACAGCAACCAGCAAGCCTGAGGTGGGTCGGCCTTTAGTTCGGGTAGCAGGGAGAAGTGTAATTTCATACCCATCCCACACCGGGGGGACTAAAAACCAGGTCTTCTGAAAGGTGAAGATATGATAGACAACTGGCATGGCTTTAATGAGTCATGCAGATGATTATGCCCCCTAGTGTTCCAACACGCAAGATTCAGACAATTGCCATTCTGGCACAATGATGGTTAATTCTGAATGAAGGGTCGGGATTCTTGAGCTAAATTCGTGTCACATCTGGCAAGTTGTTGTTTTTTATAGATGCATGGTTTAGGGTTAGGGACCCTGGTTTGGGGCATATTGACATGCGGATCATGTGCCAATAAAAATCCCATGTCAAATAAAGCCATTCTGGCTCGCCAGAAAGTGTTAGCCACGATGGTCGACGGGATCCATAATCTGATGACAGAGTTGGAAGTAGCAGAGATGAATTCAATTTGTGCTATATCCAAGGTCGTCACATCCCTTAATTCCTCAATGTCACTAAGGATGTTCAAAACGCTCCTTCTATTCAAGTTATAGACAGGATAAGATCCCTCTCGACATTTTAAAATAAAAGTGCATGGCGAGAGTGTGGAGGACACCTGGGGAAGAGGAGAGCGGGATCTGCTTGATTCCAAGTGATGGGATTGGGGCAATCTAGATTGATGCGTTTGCTGAGAATACAAGTCTTTAACCCCAGGCGCTTGAGACTCAAGGTTATACTGCTCAAGATTGGAGTAGTTGCACATATCAGAAGGTGTGCAAATTAACTGAGAAGGTACTGTAGTGACAGAAGTGAGTTGTGGTTTGGGTAAAGCGGAGAACCTATCCTCAAGATATTTGTCAACAGCTTGTTTCAACTCCATCATTGAACTCTGAATTGGTGCTGATGGTAAGGCCAAAAGCTGTCCAGCCGTTGGGGCAAAAGAAACGCTTTTTTTGGGTAGTAAGTCTATTGTAACTCGATCTGCACCCTGCTCAACCGTCTCAAGTGACTCAACCAATTCGTCCAAAGGTGGATGAGAGGGTATCAGTGCCGGGGTGTCAACAGACAGGGCAGTTAAAGTCTCCTTTGTTTGGACAGATGATGAAACACCAGAGTGCAGCCGTGTAGGGGGTGAGACAGCTGAGGGTTTTGTGGGGGAGAGAGGTAAAAGGGTTTGTTTTGTCCCTTTTGCCAAAGACCCACCAATAGCTTTGAAAAAGGCATTCAAGGTGTTTTTGTTGCCTCTACGGGGCATCTGTTTCTTAGTTTTTTTTACCAAGGCATGCGGGTTTTTCGGGACTTGTGTGGTCCCGGGTCTGCCACTACCGACTGCAAGGGCTGCTGCAGCAGTCGGCATTTCCAAAGAAGGTCCCTCAGAGAAGGGCAAAGGGACGGGAGGAACAGTGACAGCAGGTTGAAGTGGCACCTCAGAGGCAGGTAATAGGGCCATGTTCTGTAAAGCAGGCTGAGTAGAGGGCACAAAGGTGGGAGTCGTAGAACTAAGTGGGGGGTCAATGGCACAAATTATATTTTGAATATGAGGTAGGGGAGGCGGAGCGGTCACACTTTTCACTTGTAAAGCAGTGATCGCGGGCGGAGCTCCCAAGCTTGTGTACCTGTCAATGTTGGTAAAGCTACCGCAGGTAATGATTGAGGCCTCACAACTCGCCAAAGGCTCTTCTGAAGGGACAGAAGGAGGAGTGCTTAAATGTTCATGGCGGCGACTCCAGTGTAAGAGTTCCTCCAGTTGTGTTCCTTGAGTTTCGATTTTGGTATTCCAAATGTCAAACATTTTGTGCATTCCCAAAATAGAGGTATTGATGGCCTGTAGGGCTAATTCAACACCAATGTTCGCGCCTGCTGCTGGCATATTGCAAGCAGGCACAACTGCGCGAGGCGTGGGGAAAGCGAAAGAGGCAATTGCTGACTCTATAGGAGTAGAATAGGAGCAATGAGAAGAATGGTTAGGTAATATCACATCACAGGGAGTTTTCGTAGAATGCAAAGATTCATGCTGGCTTGCATATAATGAAATGCTAGTACTATCTAAAATAAAGGGGGATACTGGTGAGATGGGGGAGAAGGTTTGATTGGAGTGAGTGCTGAATTTTCTCCTCACATTACGTGCTTTCAGTGAGGCAAGGATCGTTTTGTCGGAGATGCAACGGGTACGGAATGGACTTGTTGGATCAGCCGACAAACATGGGGGCACCCTACATGAGACCGGTTGCTGACTGATGGAAGGAGGGTTAGACCCCTCAAGCCCTTGTATTAAAGAGGGGGTGGCCCGGGAGGGAGTTAAAACAGGAGCTGTCGCCGGGCCCGTGTTGGAATTAGCAGGAGCGGAAATGGGCCCGACTACAGTTCTAGGAGATAGAATGAACGCCGGGATTTTTGTCTGGAACATCCCGGGGGGTGGGCAGCCAGGCTTGAGATGTAAGACAGAGTCTGGCATGCTTGACATTAGATGTGAGGCAACTCACGCACTAACCTGAGAGCGTAGATATGGGGCCAAATGAGGGGAGACCACCGCTAAGAAACCAGGTCACAGTCACGGTGACGCGGTGAAGCGGTAAAGCGGAACTTAGCCGTGAACTTGCTCGTGCGCGCGCGCTGTGCGCGTGGGAACGTCTTTAGTAGGAAATGGGGAGTTGAAGACACACCTTTTCCTGGGCAGGGCTAGCAGGAGATGTCAATCACCGTGGCTGGTGTAACCAGTAATGCGGTCCGCTTGAGCGCGAGGTGAAGCACTGTGACCAAAGCAAACAAACAAACATGTTTGTTTATGTTTGTTTGTTTATTTATTTATTAATGCGCTCCAAGCCCGTGGGCAGTCGGGCGCAGCAAAACAAGTAGATTCGAAACTTAGTTACAGAGGCCTGAACACAGCCTATTACAAAAACAGTGGTAATTTACAGCAGGTGATACAGGTGAGGCAGTACATGTAGGATCAACAGGAGGAAGCGCAGAGGAATGTTGTCTTAACAGGTGTTGCAATCGTTGTTGTGCAGCCATTTGATGGCATTAGATCTAAATCTAGTGTAAGGTAGGGGGCGTCTGAGGTCAAGTGGGAGTGTGTTCCATGCTTGGGCAGCTCTGACTGGGAAGCTAGATCCACCCGCCGTGGTGAGTTTAAATCTAGGGACTTCAAGTAAGTAGGTGTTTGCAGATCTTGTCGATCGGTTAGAGGACCTCCATAGGATTCTTTCAGCTAGGTATGGGGGTGCTTGGTTGTTGAGGCATTTGGCTGTGAGAGAGATGGTTTTGAGGAAGATTCTGTCCTTGATCTTGAGCCAGTGTGCCTCGGTCCGATGTTTGGAAATGTGCTCTCTACGTGGGATATTCAGGGCTGCTCTAAGAGCATTATTCTGTAATCTTTGTAGTTTGTCTGTGACCGCCTTGTTTGCACCTGAATATAGGGCGTTGCAATAGTCCAGTCTGGACATGACAAGAGCATTGGCCAAGGTGAGGCAGCTGGCACTTGACAGGAAGGGTCTGGCAGCACGGATAAGTTTACACGTGTAAGTGGTTGTGGAGGCTAGGGAGTTCACTTGCTTTTTGAGGGAGAGAGCTGAATCGAGGTAAAAACCTAGAGTTTTAACCTCGCGCATAACCTTAATAGTATTATTGTCGATGTTGAATGAGGCATAGTCCGGGGTGAGTTTAGAAAGGTTATGGTCTGAGCCGAGGAGCAATATTTCAGTTTTATCGTCGTTCAGGCAGAGGCCATGGGTGACCATCCATGCCTGAATGAGGATGTAGATTTTATTCACCAAAGCCAGGTCCGCTCCATAGTTGCCCGAAAGGGGTATGAGGATCTGGGTGTCATCTGCGTAATTTGTATAGGTGACACCCAGTCTGTCCAACTTGTCAAACAGTGGCTTGGTGAAGATATTGTACATGGTGGGTGAGACACAAGAGCCCTGAGGGACTCCACATGTAATTTGGATGGGGTCGGCACAAGTGGATGTGGAAAACACTCTCATGGTACGGTTGGCTAGAAAGGATTGTACCCATGCTATAGCTTCTCCTGTGAAATTGGCAGCGAGCTTGAGGTGGTTGCATAAGACTGCATGATCCACCAGATCAAAAGCTGCTGACAGGTCCAGTAGGAGCAGCAGCGCTGTTTTACCACTATCCTTAAATTCATCCATTTTAGTTTTAAGATCTATTAAGGCTGTTTCGGTGCCATGGAGGGGGCGGAAGCCCGATTGGCGTGAGCCAAGTAGATGGTTGATTTCTAAGTAATCTTGAATTTGGAGATAGGCCACTCTATCGATGATTTTTAGTAGAAAGGGTACAGTGGTGATAGGCCTATAGTTAGTCGGGATGGAAGGGTCAAGGGTTTGTTTTTTAAGAAGGGGGAGGACCCAAGATTCTTTTAGGTTGGCTGGCACTGTATTGGATTTGAAGGAGGAGTTAATGAGCTTCGAGATAAAGGGGGCTAAATCTCTAGCTGCGTCCTTTATTATTTGGGCAGGGCAACTGTCGCCCTTGCAATTGGAAGGCTTCAGTGAGAGTATAACCTTCTCAGTGTCGATGATAGAGATAGGTTTAAAGCTAAAAGGGGGGATAGTATTGGGTTCAGTCACTAGTGGTACTTGTTGAACAGTGGGAGAGAGGGTGTCCTTTTTATTAGTTATTTTAAGTTGGAGGGTGGCAATTTTATTTGATAGGGCATTCTGGATATTCGTGCACCATATCTTGTCTTTGGGAATTGTATCAGTAGGTTGGATGGGAGATTCCATTTCCCGGAGGATGGCAAAGAGTTCCTTAGTATTAGATTTGGCATTGGTAATTCTGTTATTGAATACATTTTTTTTAGTGTTGATAATTTCAGACTTGTAAAGTTTAGTAAATTGGGTTAAGTTAGCCTTGTTGTCGTCGGTGGGCGAGTTACGCCAGATAGTTTGGAGTTTTCGTTTCTGATTTCTCAGGTCTTTAAGCTGGGGGGTGAACCAAGCATTAAGGTGGGCTTCTTGTTTAGCTTTGCGTAGTTTTGGGGGTGCAATCGTGTCTAGAGCATGAGACATGGCTTTATTAAAGGTGTCTACTAAGGTGTCTGGGTCAGTGTTGTCTTTCAGGCCATTGATAGTGGGGAGGAGAAGGGGGATAAGTTTTTCTGTGGTAATGTCTTTTTTACTTCTAGTGGGAAGTGGTGGTATCATTTTGATAATTTTAGGGCTGAGCAGGTCAAGTGTGGCAGTGAAGTTTATTAGGTGGTGGTCGGTCCATAGTTGAGGGGTGATGTCAGTAATGACTATGTTGCAGTTAAGTTCAGATACCCAGTCAAGGGTCCGTCCTTTAGTATGTGTGGGGGAGAGGACTTTTTGTGTAAGGCCGTGGTCATTTAGAATAGCTGTTATGGCGAGGGCATTTTTGTTGTCTGGCTCATTAAAGCCGATGTTGAAGTCGCCCAGCACCAGCATTTGCGAATGATTTTGGTTATTGTTTGCTATGAGGGTAGTGAGATCGTCTTCAAAGGTTCCCATGGGGCCTGGGGGCCTATAGATCAGGTGAATGGATAGCGTACGGTTATTGGAAAGTTGCACTTTAGCTGATAGTACTTCACAGGAAGTACATGGGGGAGAGGTGGTGAGTCTGATGGGCAGAGTAGTTTTGGTAATGATGGCTAAGCCACCGCCTTTAGCGTTAGGTCTGTCTACTCTATGGATCTGGTAATTCTCAGGTATGGCTAGCATCAGGGAGGGTCCTGCTGCCTCGTGGAGCCATGTTTCTGTTACGGCAAGGAGGTCAATGCTACTAGTGTTTAGTATGTCAGCGATCTCAGTTGCATGGGCTACCATGGATCTTGCATTAATCAAGGATCCTGTAAGAGGTAAGGTGTTCTTAGTGGTGGGATAGCTTACCGGTTTATCAGTGAGCTTGTTATGACTCAGGTGTTTTTTTTTTTTGTGATACCGCGTGGGTTTTGGGGTCGGAGCTAAAGGTGTTGTAGTTTGAGTTTGCTTGTCCAAGTGCGTCTGTGTGGTTAAGGGTCTGGCAGTATAGTTGGTGCTGTTTCTTTTAGGTTCGTATATGCAAGGTAGTCTTGCCCTAAGTCTTAAGTTTCTGTCTGAGGGGGGGCTAGTGCTGTAGGTAGCAAAGGCCATGATTATAGTTATGAGGGTCAGGGAGGTCAGGTTACTACGCATGGTAGTTAGTATGGTTAGCTGGTACCGTTAATAGCTTCCCTTACTTTGCTAGGATGTCTAGCTAGAGTAGGACAGTGTAGATAGCAGGTGGCTAGTTGTTAGTCAGGTTTACCAAGTAAAATAGGGCATGATATTCAAGAATCACAGTGTGGCATAAGAATGCATAGTCCGTTAGCGACCGTAGGGTACAACACAATAGCAATGGTCCAATAACGACCATAGGGCGCAACACAATAGCAATGGTCCATTAACGACCATAGGGCGCAACACAATAGCAATGGTCCATTAACGACCATAGGGCACAACACAATAGCAATGGTCCAATAACGACCATAGGGCACAACACAATAGCAATGGTCCAATAACGACCATAGGGCACAACACAATAGCAATGGTCCATTAACGACCATAGGGCACAACACAATAGCAATGGTCCATTAACGACCATAGGGCACAACACAATAGCAATGGTCCAATAACGACCATAGGGCACAACACAATAGCAATGGTCCATTAACGACCATAGGGCACAACACAATAGCAATGGTCCATTAACGACCATAGGGCACAACACAATAGCAATGGTCTGTTAGCGACCATAGGGAATGACAGGGCAGGGTAGCATAATTAGGAGCCAACTGAGAGCAATGGGTCAGGGTGGTAGTTCAGAGTTTAGCAGATGCTAGATTTGAAGATCAGTCAGGTTATAGTGCTGAATATGGAGGTGCACCATGATGATTGTTTGCTGTGTGAATAGAAATTAGCAGCACATATGTACTCACGGGTTTTGTTGGGCGATTGCAGAATGTGAGCTACTTCTCTGAGTTAGCAAGAAGCTCCAGACTGCCGGGCTAGTGGCACAAGTGGCGAACAGGAGGCAAACAGGGCCTTTCTCCTGGCCTTCCTCCGACGGCTTCCGCCTGCCGGCGGTGCTTGCTGGGGCAAAAGCGGGCTGGTTGCTTAGCAACCTGGTCGAGCCTCGTTATGGGCCCGATTCGCGCCGGCCATTTTGGAATGGGCCGCGCTTTGGAAATGATCGAAGAACAGCTGATTCTTCCGACGATCAGCTGTGCAGGCAGCAGAATCTCCTGGTGTTGGGAGGGGGGGCTCCAGCCCACTCCTCCTCACGGGTGCTGGTGATGCCTGATGTTGGGAGGGGGGGCTCCAGCCCACTCCTCCTCACGGGTGCTGGTGATGTCTGTGATGTCATTGATGTATCAATGTCATTGATGTATCAATGAACTGCTAAAAGTCTGTGACCAAAATAGACAAGCATATGTCAGGAAGTTGCTGAAGATGGAGAACTCCTTCTAGGGTTGAAGTCCAAGTGTAAACAACCAAAAGCAAATCACCTGACTAGGCGAAGTCCAAATCAGTCCAAATGCACAAAGTCCTCACGAGCGGTAAAGCAGAACTTAGCCGTGAACTTGCTCGTGCGCGCGCGCTGTGCGCGTGGGAACGTCTTTAGTAGGAAATGGGGAGTTGAAGACACGCCTTTTCCTGGGCAGGGCTAGCAGGAGATGTCAATCACTGTGGCTGGTGTAACCAGTAATGCGGTCCGCTTGAGCGCGAGGTGAAGCACTGACTAGGCGAAGTCCAAATCAGTCCAAATGCACAAAGTCCTCACGAGCGGTAAAGCGGAACTTAGCCGTGAACTTGCTCGTGCGCGCGCGCTGTGCGCGTGGGAACGTCTTTAGTAGGAAATGGGGAGTTGAAGACACGCCTTTTCCTGGGCAGGGCTAGCAGGAGATGTCAATCACCGTGGCTGGTGTAACCAGTAATGCGGTCCGCTTGAGCGCGAGGTGAAGCACTGACTAGGCGAAGTCCAAATCAGTCCAAATGCACAAAGTCCTCACGAGCGGTAAAGCGGAATTTAGCCGTGAACTTGCTCGTGCAAGTAATAGAATGTCCATTGCCCATGTCTCCTGGTGGCATATCAGGCTATGTTTCACAATAAAATTAACCGAACCCTCCGGCGCCAACAGATGAGCAAATCCTCTTGTATTCCACGATAGACAATACAATGATGAAGGTAATATGGATCAAAGTATTGATAATCTTGTTGTAGATTCAGAAGAGGAAAGGGAGGCTAATGTAACTGTCCCCACTGCCCCTCTGCCTGCCCTCACACCTCAAGCTATGTCTACTGTACCGGTGTCAGGTCCCACATTAAGTCCTGAATTCATTGAACTAGAAAAACTGAGGCTTGAATTAGAGTTCAAAAGAATTAGTGCCCAATCTGAACAAAAACACCAAGAACTAAGGCTCAGAGAAATGGAGCTCAAGCATGAGCTGGAGATGGAGAAATTATCTGTTGAAACTGCTTCTCTCCACGGATCCTCTAGGAGTTCCAGTCCCAAAAGACCCTGGATGCCTAAAGAGATTGTGGGTATGTATGAACCTAAGTTGGATGTGTTGGATTGGTTGGCTATGTTTGAGTATAATCATGGGCTCCAGAACATCACAGGGAATCAGTTGCTTCCTTGGTTGTTCTCTAGGCTCTCCCCAGTTGCATCTGATGTGGTAATGGAGTTGGGGGAGATGGATAGGATGGATTATGAATGTGTGAAGCTAGCTTTAATAGCTAGATTTGGGAAGACCCCTTCCCAGTACCTTAAGAGGTTTAGGACCCTCAAAAAGCATGATGGTACCCCTTGGGCTAACTGGGTGAGTGAAAGTTTGAAAATCTTAGAGGGATGGATTAAGGGTTACAGAGTGAACACTTATGAGGGAATGAGAAATCTTGTTATGTTGGAGTTAATTTATGATGCCTGCTCTCCTGAGCTCAGACAGCACTTGGCTGATTCAAAGGAAATAGGTCCTAGAAAGCTAGCTAAGGCTGCTGACTCGTGGGTTGCCAAAAGGGCTACTCACAAGGACTCTGGGGCAACTCAGAAAAAGGATGAGGGGAATCAGCCATCAAAAGGGAACCACGAGACTTCTAATACCTCCAAACCCAAAGAGGCCCCCAAACAACAAAATTACCAGGGTAAGCCCCAAGGGAAGCCAAATAGGGCAAGTGAGTCCTCTGGTGTCCAACCAGAAAGAGGTCAGCAGAAGCCCCCATTCCAGAGAGCATTTGGAACATGCTATCTCTGAGGGGCAACTGACCATATCAAAGGAGATCCAAAATGTAAGGGTAAACCTACAGGGATCAGCACAGTCTCCTTAGCCTTCACTCATGAGGAGGAAGTCCAAATGGCTAGTGCTCACTTTGAAGTCTTTGCTGAAGAACCTTTGGGTCTTCAAGCAAGTGTATCATTAGGGTCCATGGGTCTGGTTAGTAATCAGAATAGGAGTGTGTATGACTCCATACCAGAAAACTCTAAAGTTTATTACATGGACAGTGTTCTTGTCAATGGCCAGGATACTCCTGCCAGGCGAGACTCTGGGGCCAGCAGAACAGTAGTGGATGAAAGCTTTTTCAGGCCTGAGGATGTTGCTAAGGCACCCAAAGGTCCCACTATGATGCCTGGAGGCCCTGTCCAAATGGTTCATATTCTACCAGCCCTCATACAGTGTAACAACATGACAGTGATGATCCCTGTCAGTGTTCAGACTGAGGTGTCTGGGAGAGTCCTGTTGGGGAATAATCTAAGAACTCTAGGAGTAGTATCCAGTACCCCCAGGCCTCCCAGTATGGGGACCCAGAACCAAACCAAATTGGCTAGAGAGGCCACTTCAAGGGACCACTCTAAGCCTGTGGGAACTCTACTGAGAACCCCATTACAAGCCCTGGTGTTAGTAAGTTGACCTCTAACCCAGGCACATTTCAGGCTAAAATGTTAGGTAAATAGGAGCCCGAACCAAACGCCATCATTGTTCCCCCAGTTTTAGAGTCTGTGACTTCCCCTGCTTCTGAGGAAGAGGTGGGTAGACCAACTGGACCCCTACCTAGGCCTAAGACAACTGGTAATTATCAGTGCTGGTGGAAAACCAGAAAAGAAAAGTCTAAGGCCAAAAACCTTCAAACTGTTGGACCTTCTACTGAAGACTCCAACTCAAATCCTAGTATTAGGAGTGAAACTCCTAAGGTAGGTGAGATAAGATCTAAGAGGAATTGGAAGCAGGTACATTGCCTAACCCCAACCCCTCCAACCAAGAGGCCTGAGATCCAACCTGCTCCCAACAGAGAGGTGGTGAGGAACCTCGGAGACCCCTCTAGATCTAAGGGAATCCTTTATAAGGATCCCTTGAAAAAGCCTAACACAGGTTCAGAAGTTGTACCAACTTCTGAGGGACTGGTCAACCAGATCCCCTATACATTTAACAAGAAAGATGTTCCTAAAAGGGTTTGTAGGTCATATATCTTACAAAGGAAAACCTTTGAGTTATCCATTGAACACAGGTCAAGGTGTCACCACCAAACTGCTGATGGTCTCTCTAGGATGTTTATAACCGACTAGAGGTATGAGATTCATCCAAGAGTGGATGCAATCCTCCTGTCCCTTAGTCTGGGGGGGGCGAGTGTTAGGGAGAATTCTCTGATAAGGCTAATTTCCCAAACCTAGTGAGTCCCCCAGCTGCTTTGCTGGATTTGTGGGGTTTGCTTTTTTCTCCTGCTAAGAGTGAGACTCTTTTACTCCCACTCTTAGACATGATTTGAGGTATGTTGTTATTGTCATTGTTATTGTTATTGTTATTTTGCATTTATATAGCACCTTATATACCATCGGTATGGTCTGAAGGCGCTGGTAGGTTGAACACCCTTGGGAACCAAAGTTCATATCAGTAGAGAGAGTAGAAAGAGACAAAAGGGTGGGTGTGGGCACCGGGTATGTGTGCAGCTCGTGCGGTGTCCGTTTAATAGCTGCATTCTAGAGGTAGGTGTGCTGGTTGAGAGGTCAGTAGTATGTGTTCGTTCTGGCAGGATATATCTAGAGGGGATGTGGCTGCGTTAGGCCTGAGGAGAACGCCTGGTTGGGGGGGTGTGTTACCAGCAGTGATTACTTAGAATGATGTGGAGTGAGCGGCGAGTGTTGGTATGAGAACAGTTATACCGAATGGTGTCATAGTATCACTGTGTTCTAGTTGAGTGGTGATGTAAGGAGAGAGTAAGCATGGTGGTGAGATAAGATGGGTTATATACGCTTTCAGATAATCTCTGCATTCCAAATCATAATATATACGTCGCGTGCTCCAGACCGTTCCATGCACTCCTATTCACTCCATTGATCCCAGTCTGTTCCATATATTTAAGTCATGCATTCATGCATTCCGGCTTACTGCGTTCGTTTGAGTTCGCGCCGTGTGCTCCAGTTCGCCATGCGTACTCCAGTCATTGTGAGCTAAATGCTCTTTAAGCGTTCTCTGCGTTCCAAACCATACTTTATATGTTGTGCATTTCTATGCGCTTCAGTCCGTTCCATGCCCCCCTATCCAGTCTTGTTTGCCCCACACATGCACTCTTGTCTGCCTCAAGCATGTACCCACTCACCCCCTCTACCCACTCACCCCTCTACCCACTCACCCCCACTACGCACACAAACCCTCGATGCGCTCACCCCCTCTACACACTCACCCCCTCTACGCACACACCCCCTCTATGCACTCATCCTCTCTACGCACTCATCCCTTCTTTGCATTCATCCCTTCTATGTACTCATCTTCTCTACACATTCTTCCTCTCTACGCGCTCAACTCCTCTACGCAATTCAACTCCCTTTACGCACTCATCCCTCTACGCAATCATCCCTTCTGCGCACTTATCTGATCCCCGCACTCGTCTGTTTTAAGCACTCTTGTCTTTCACGCATTCAATATCAGTATTCTGTCCTATTTATTCATCTCTACACTCATCTGTTCTATACCTTCGTCCATTATGTACACTCATTCACTCTGTACACTTATCCACTCTGTACACTTATCCACTCATATGATCTAACCCTCATCCGCTTTATCCACTCATCCACTCTATTCACTCATCTGCCCCATCCACTCATCCGCTCAATCCACTTATTCTCCCATCCGTTCTATCCACTTGTCCGTTCTATCCTCTCAGCCACTCTATTCACTCATCCGCCCTATCCATTCATCTGCCCTATCCACTCATTCTCTCATCCATTCTATCCACTTGTCCGTTCTATCCTCTCATCTGCTCTATCCGCTCTATCCACTCACCCACTCTGCACATTCACCCCCTCGACGCACTCACCCACTCTGCGCATTCACCCCCTCGATGCACTCACCCCCTCGACGCACTCACCCCCTCCACGCACTCACCCCCTCCACGCACTCACCCCCTCGACGTACTCACCCCCACGACGCACTCACCCCTATGACGCACTCACCCCTACGACGCACTCACCCCCACGTGTACTCATCCCCACGATGCATACACCCCCACGACACCCCCACGACGCACTCACCCCTCCTCTGCACCCCCACTCCCTCTGCGCACACACTCCCTCTATGTTCATACCCCCTTTATGCACTCACCCCCTCTACGCACTCATCCCCTTTACGCACTCATCCCTTCTACGCACTCATCCCTTCTACGCACTCATCCCTTCTATGCACTCATCCCTTCTACGCACTCATTCTCTACGCACTCATTCTCTAAGCATTCTTCCTCTCTACACACTCATCCCTCTACGCGATTCAACCCCCTTTATGCACTCATCCCCACTACGCACTCATCCCTCTACGCATTTATCCCTTCTACACACTTATCTGATCCCTGTGCTCATTTGCTTCCCGCACTCATCTGCTCCTCATAGTCATCTGCTTTAAGGGCTTGTGCCTGTCATGCATTCAGCAGCGATATTCTATCTTATATGTTCATCTCTACCCTCATCCATTCTATACTTTCATCCGTTCTGTACAGTCATTCACTCTGTACACTTATCCACGCATACGCTCCATCTACTCATCCGCTTTATCCACTCATCCAGTCTGTACACTTATCCACTCATACGTTCTAACACTCCTCTGCGTTATCCGCTCATCCTCTCTATTCACTCATCTGCCCTATCCACTCATCCGCCATATCCATTCATTCTCTCATCCGTTCTATCCACTTGTCCGTTCTATCCTCTCATCCATTGTATTCGCTCATCCGCTCTATCCATCCATCCACCCTTTCCACTTCAATCCTCTCTTCCACACTGTCCACTCCTCTCGTCTATCCACTCCTCTGGTTTATCCACTTCTCTGGTCTATCCACTCCTCCAGTCTATCCACTCCTCTGGTCTAACCACTCCTGAATTCTGTACACTCCTCTGCTCTGTCCACTCCTCTGCTCTGTACACTCCTCCGCTTTGTACACTCCTCCGCTTTGTACATTCACTAGGTCTACACACTCTTCACACTTCCATATTCATGCGTTGTCCATATTGATGTGCTCTACATACTCATCAGGGTCACAGACCCGTCATTTCTACACACTTATCCCGTATATGCTCATCCGTTCTGGACATTCATCTGTTTTACGCACTTCTGCGTTCTACTCGCTTCCCTGTATTACGCGCTCATCATGTCAATTCTACACATCCAGCCGCTCTACACACTCATCCACTCAACATGTTCATCCATTCCATACACTCATCCGGTCTACATATTAATTTGATTCCCAGATTCATTCAAACTATATAGTTATCTGTTCTAAGTAATTCATCTACGCCATTCACTTTGTTCACTCCGCATGCATTCTATCCATTTTGGGAGTTTATATCTCTTTCCTGTTCCCGTATGATTTACTCTTATTAACCATTTCACTGCTTTGATCTACTTTACTCATTTAGTTCTGTTTGCCCTTCTAGATTACATTGGGGGTCATTAGCTCTCAGTTTCTCGCATCAGGTGGTTTGATGGATTGGTGTCATTGAGTTGCTCTTGGTCTGTTTGGGTTAGTTTGGTATAGGTTGGTTTTAGGGGAAGAGCCAGGTTTTCAGCAGTTTGCGGAAAGCCATTAAATCCTCGGTCTGGCGGATGTGGGGTGGGAGTGAGTTCCATAGCATGGGGGCCAAGGCTGAGAATGATGATCCGCCCAACCTAATTGAGTTTGTCTTCGGAATGACTAGGAGGCCCGCTGAGGTTGATCTTAAGGTGCGGGGAGCGGGGGGTTGTAGGGTTTTAGCTTGTCTTGAAAATATTGAGGTCTGGTTTTATACAGCGCTCGATGGGAGATGCACAAGGTTTTGAAGGTCACCCTGCGGGCTACTGGAAGCCAGTGCAGCGTCTTAAGGGCTGGGGAGATTTGGTCTCTTGGCCCAAGTGCAAGAAGCAATTTGGCTGCCGCGTTTTATGCCCTTTGGAGTTTATTCAGTTGGTACGCGTGGACTCCGAGGTATAGGGGGTTTGCGTAGTCCAGGCTTGATATAACGATTGTTGGACCGCGGAGAGTCTGTTGGGAAAGGAGAGATATGGAAAGATGCGTCTAAGGGTTTTAAGGTGGTAGTGGCAGGATTTTGAGACGTTGTTGACTTGGCACGAGAGTGTTAGGTCAGAGTCAAGGGAGAATCCAAGATTTTTCACTGAGTTGGAGGGGGTCGGAGACTTGCCCATGGCAGAAGGCCAGGGTAGTGGTTGTGGGAGAAGTTCCAGGTTGCCACATACCATGATTTTAGTTTTGGAGGGGTTTAACAGGAGGTGGCTTTGGGTCATCCAGAGTTCTATATCAAGGAGGCAGGAGGCCAGGTCAGGTTTGCAGTTGGGTTTTGTGTTCAGGAGTTTCAAAATTATTTGGGTGTCATCGGCGTAGTTGTAGCACAGGATGTTGTATGAACGAATTATTGGTGGGAGGGTGATCAAGTAGAGATTGAACAGGAGGGCGGAAAGGCACACTCCTTGTGGGACTCCTGTGTCAACTGGTTGGGCTTGGGAGGTATAATTGGAGAGTATCGTTATTTGGTACCGATCCTTGAGGAATGAAGCTATCCATTTAAGAGCGGTTCCACGAATTCCTAGGGAGTGGAGGTGGTCTAGGAGGATTGAGTGATTGATTTTGTCGAAGGCGACAGATAGGTTAAGAAGGATCCCGCAGAGTATGCAGTCATTTTAAGGTCATCTCAAATTGAGGTTAGGATGGTTTCAGTTCCGTGACGGGCTCTGAAACCAGATTGAGCGGGCTCTAGGAGATTGTTGGCTTCGACAAAGGCATTTAGTTGGGAGTAGGCAGTTCGGTCAATGAGTTTGGCAAGCAATCTGATGTTTGAGATGGGGCGGTAGATCGAAAGATCGTAAGATATCAATGGAAAATAAAGGGACTGCCGATCCCTCGGGCGTTGGGTATGATTTATCTGGGGTATAATCTGAATAACTCTGATTCGATTAATAAATGGCAAGTAGAAATTTCAATCAAAGCTATGCCTCTGATTGCACAAATGAAACTGATTTACTCAAGAATCTGCAACTTTTCTATGATTCCCTTGATCGACTTTTACAAGCTCAAAGTAGAGGCAATTATTATATATGGGTTAGACTTGTGTTACTTGGAAATTGGTCCCATGCTAAATAAAATCCAAGGGAAAATACGGAAGAAAGTTTTACACTTGCCTATGTCACTCCCAAATTCGCTCATTATACATGAACTAGGACTGACATCCCTGGCTACCAAATACCTATGGCGTAAGCTTGCCTCCCATGCAAAAATGTTAGACCCATTGATGAATTCCCTCTATGAAGTTCTTGGAAACATGTTAAAAAAGGGTGTTCCAACGTCTGTAGCTGAGGCAGGAAAAGTGTGTGACGAAAAGCTTGTATTATTAGCCATGGAAACGGAAGATCTAATAAAACCTTATTTAAAGAGTACGCAAAATTTCAACACAAACAGTCACCCCTATTGCCATATTTGAGACAGTGCCCTGGTCACAAGATTCGTTCTCTCTATATGAGGTTTAAATTCAATCTCTTTCCAACATTAGAGCGTACTGAGAAATGGTCTAACTGTGTATCTTTAGAAGATGAAGGCTGCAGATTTTGCAAAAATCGCCAAAAAGAAACTCGTAAACATCTTGTTATATACTATGTTTTCTTTACAAAAGTACGGCAAACTAACCTTTTGAAATATTGCAATGAAATAACAGCTTATCAATTTGAAATGCTTTGGATACAATGTATGTGGGGGCGACAGAATGCCTTTGATCACAGTACAATTGTTATATGTCATTGAAAAGAACTTAAAGTGTATGTAATTCCGCTTAGATAGATCGGCCGATGAGCTTTCAGATATATCAGCTGACGAGGTGGCAGTGCATTCAGCATAAGTTTGAAAATGTAACAAGTATATATATACTGATGAGAAATTATTGATTTTAATTTATCTACATATCTCATACTCTATTGGAGGAGGAGATAATGCGTGGGTATGTATAAGTTATGTCTATCATAGTATTTAAACTGTGAATATGGTTTTGCGTAAAGAACCGCTGTGTGAGCTCATTTTGTATCGAGTAATTGGTTTCTATGGTATAATGTTGTTTTAAAAAGATAGTAATGTTATAAAGTAATATTATAATTGTTGTAAAGATAATTTTGTATCGAAAAACAACAATAAACTTTAAAAAAAAAAAAAAAAGATGGGGCGGTAGTTT
This sequence comes from Ambystoma mexicanum, assembly GCF_040938575.1. Taxonomy (NCBI): domain Eukaryota; kingdom Metazoa; phylum Chordata; class Amphibia; order Caudata; family Ambystomatidae; genus Ambystoma; species Ambystoma mexicanum. The sequence goes on from NC_090931.1 coordinate 1,370,369,181, forward strand.
TTGGGCTCGAGAGGGTCGAGCGAAGATTTTTTAATTAGAGGTTTGACATAAGCCGTTTTGAATGCGTCGGGAATGATACCAGAGGAAAGGGAGGTATTTATGATGGTTCTTGCGTGTTCACCTGCGCAGCTGGAAGTGAACATTTCTTTGAGGGTTGTGGCTGGTCAAGGGTCCAGTGGCGAGCCAGATGGTTTGCGGGCAGATAGAAGTTTGTGAAATTGCTCTGGTGATATTGGACTAAAGGATTCAAACGTTGGTTGCGTAATGGTTGCATCTGATGGCGTGGCCGGCATGGGGGGGGAATTGGTTGGAGGATGTAAGAGAGCTAGGTTGGTGGCTAGAGTATTTGTTCTTTCGAGAGCTGTGGCGAAGAAGTGGAGGGAGAGTGAGTCGCACAGTGATTGTGAGGGAGTAGGGACGGTTGTGTTGCAAGCCGGATGGGTGAATTCGGAGATGATTTTGTGGAGTTCTTTTCTTGGGTTTTTGCAGTTTTGGATTTAGAAGTTGTAGTGGGCTTTTTTTGCTTTCCGGATTTCGGCCGTGTACTGATAAAGGTGTCAGGTCAATGTGGCCCTATTCACCTGGGTTTTGTCTTTCTGCCATTTGCGTTCTAGGTATTTATATAGTTGTTTAGTGATCATCAACTCAGGAGTGAACCATCTGGGGAAGAGGCCGCGGCGGGTTGATGGTTTGCAAGGGGGTGTGAGCTGCGTCAAAGATGCATTGAACCATGAGTCAAAGGCGTCGGGGGTTAGTTGTTTGTTCAGTAGGCAGGTAGGTGGTGGAGACTGGAAGAGTGCGTCGGCTAGGTCCGGGACGATTATTCGTTTTTTCCAGAATTTGCGTAGATTCGGAGGTTCAGATTCGAGTATGGGAGGGCGGTCGGGTGAGTGAATGGTGAACGAGAGAATGAAGTGATCGGACCAGAGGATAGGGGTGGGGTTTTTTAAATGAATCAGGGTGTTGGAGCTAAAGATGGCATCAAGAGTGTGTCCTTTGTAGTGGGGTTGGAGGTTAATTGCGCGCAGACCGTCGACCAGAGAGTGTGTCATAGGGTTGCTGGGGATGTCGAGCCATATGTTGAAGTCTCCAAGAAGGGTGAGATTGGGGTGGTTTAGTTGAAGGGTGGCAATAGAGTCGCAGAGGTTGTTTGCGAAATGTCTGTCGTAGCCAGGAGGTCTGTAGATTATTAGGAAGCTGTGTGAGAGTGACAGGGAGAGGGATAGTCTAACGAGGAGAGATTCGCAGGATGGAATGGAAGGTTGGCTGTCAATGATTGAGACGTGGAAGAGAGACTTGAAGACGAATGCTATTCCTCCTCCTCTAGAAGGATGGTTCAGTGTGATGAGGGAGTATTCGGGGGGGAAGGCTTCACTGGCGATTGGGGCGAAGTCGTCCGAGAGCCAAGTTTTGGTGATGAAAACCAGATCTGGTTTGTTCGAGGTGAGGAGGTCAAAGATGCAGAATCTGTTTTTTGCTACGGAACGGGCATTAAATAGGATGCAGTTCACATCGGGAGGCGAGGTTGGTCTCGGAGCAGGAGCGGAAGGTGGTGGTGGCTGAGGGAGAGGAAGCTGGCGAGGGAGATGGGTAGGGTGGGAGACGATCAATGGGAATAGTGGGCGAGCAGCAGAGTTGGTGGGTTTCGGGCAGAAATGAGTGGCTGTGTGAGTTGGGAAGCTCGGGGTTGGCTCAGGGGATTTGAAGGTAGGTTGTGGGTGGTTAGGACTTTTGTTTGTTGTTGAAGAGAAGTCGAGGGAGAGGGGTTTCAGGCAGGGTGAAGCTACGGGGGAAGGAGGTGATTGGGGTACGGAAGTTGTGGGTCGAGACAGGGGAGGCGAGGAGTGCTGAGAGATTGAGGGGGACCAGGTACGGTTCCTCTTTAGTTTCTTTATTGTTTTTGGAGTGTGGGAGAGAGTAGGGGGTTCAGAGGGGGAGAGGGATGCGGCTTCGGTTCTTGCTAAGGCTCGGCATGCAGTTTTTAGGGAGGGGAAATGGTGTGTTCAGGGAGCGGAGGCGGTGGGTGTTTGTGGGCAAGGTGGGGGGGACCCTTGCCGGGCGTGGTGTCCTCACTATGATAGTGAGGGGAGCGGGCATGGGTAATGTGGGCTGATCGGTGGTGATGTTCGGGGGGTAGACTTCTTAGGGTGGTTGGCTCGCCATCGTGCCCCTCTGGCTTGGTGTTTGGAGAGGCGAATGGTAGGGAGTGCAAAGGAGGGTGGGATGATTTGGGAAGGGGGAGATGGGAGGGGAGGCATAACGGGGAGTGGGGGCAGATTATGGTGGTCATTTCTGACGGACTCTGGAGGAGTGGATGCACTCATGCCTAGTACGAGCTGTTAGGTGTAGTCTCAAGTGCAACTTTACAGTTTATTGGACTTTATAAGTTCCGCTGTTTCACCGGCTGTGAGAGGTCTTGTACTCAAGGGTCCAAGAAGTGGGGTGATATTATTCACTTATTCTAGGTTTTAGTGTACAATTTGTGTCCGAACATGCAGATATTAGGCTGTTTGAGATAGAGCTAGATCCTAGGAAATGTTAACTGGGCGGCCTATTTAGTTGTAGCTACAGCACAGTTAGCACAGTTATGCTGGATCCTAGGATATACTAACTGGGCGGCCCATTTTTGTTGTAGCTACAGCACAGTTACGCTGTTGGATAGGCTTTCTTTAAGTAAGCTGTAATACAGGTATGTTTATTATTATTTTAGGCAGAGTTTGCGATGATGTTGGGCAACTTCTAAATTCAGTTTCTAAATGCACATTTTTAGAATTACAGAGAGGCTGTTGAGTACATTTCTAAATTCGCACGAGGCAATTGGACATACTTCTAACATTCACTAAGAGGCTATTGGGTACATTTCTAAGTTTAAGTTATCACAGAGAGGCTATTGGGCACACTTCTAGAATCACAGAGCGGCTACTGGCCGCAATTCTATATTCAGCGAGGCGGTTGGGCACACTCCTGGGAACACAGAGAGGCTATTGGGCACACTTCTAAATTTAGCTTCTTAAATGCACATTTCTAGAGTCACAGAGAGGCTATTGGGCACACTTGTAAAGTTCAGCTTCTAAATGCACTTCTAAGTTTAACTTTCACCGAGATGCTAAGGGTGCAATTCTAAAATCAACTTCTAAGTTCAACTTTCACCGGTATGCTATTATGTGTACATCTAAATTCAGCTTTCACAGAGAGGCTGTTGGGCGCACTTCAAAGTTCAGTTTCCACGTGGAAGCTAATGGGTACACTTCTGAGTTCACAGAGAGGCAATTGGGTACACTTACTTTTCACAGAGAGGCTATTGGGCGCACTTCTAAATTCAACTTCCAAATGTGGTTCTAAATTCAACTTTTCACAGGGAGGCTATTGGGCACACTTCTAAATTCAACTTTTCACAGAGAGGCTATTGGGCACACTTCTAGATTCAGTTTTTCAGAGAGAGGCTATTGAGCACACTACTAGATTCAACTTTTCACAGAGAGGCTATTGGGCACACTTCTAGATTCAGCTTTCCACAGAGAGGCTATTGGGCAAACTTCTAGATTCAGCTTTTCACAGGGAGGCTATTGGGCACACTACTAGATTCAACTCTTCACAGAGAGACTATTGGGCAGACTTCTAGATTCAACTTTTCACACAGAGGCTATTGGGCACATAATAAAATCACAGTGGGGCAATTGGGCATACTTCTAATTCAACTTTCACAGAGGTTAATGGACATAATTCTAAATTCAGCATTCACAGGGAGGCTATTGGGTACGCTTCTAAGTTCGGTTTTGCACAGATAGGCTATTGGGCACACTTCTAAATTCGACTTTCACAGAGAGGCTAATGGGCACACTTCTAAATGCAACTTTCTCAGAGAGGCTATTGGGCACACTTCTAAACTCAGCATTCACAGAGAGGCTAATGGGCACATTTCTAAATTCAACTTTCACAGAGAGGCTATTGGGCACACTTCTAAGTTCAGTTTTGCACAGGGCGGCTTATGGGCACACTTCTAAATTCAGTTTTGCACAGAGAGGTTAATGGGCACACTTCTAAATTCAACTTTCATAGAGAGGCTATTGGGCACACTTCTAAATGCAACTTTCACAGAGAGGCTATTGGGCACACTTCTAAATGCAACTTTCACAGAGAGGCTATTGAGCACACTTCTAAATTCAGTTTTCCACAGAGCAGCTAGTGGGCAAACTTCTAAATTCGGTTTTGCACAGAGGTGCTGTTGGGCACACTTCTAAATGCAACTTTCACAGAGAGGCTATTGGGCACACTTCAAGTTCAGCTTTCACAGAGTGGCTATTGGGCACACTTCTAAATGCAACTTTCACAGAGAGGCTATTGGGCACACTTCTAATGCAAGTTTCACAGAGAGGCTATTGGGCACACTTCAGGTTCAGCTTTCACGTACTGGTTATTGGGCACACTTCTAAATGCATGTTTCACAGAGAGGCTATTGGGCACACTTCAAGTTCAGCTTTCACAGAGAGGCTATTGGGCACACTTCAAGTTCAGCTTTCACAGAGAGGCTATTGGGCACACTTCTAAATGCAACTTTCACAGAGAGGTTAATGGGCACACTTCTAAATTCAACTTTCATAGAGAGGCTATTGGGCACACTTCTAAATGCAACTTTCACAGAGAGGCTATTGGGCACACTTCTAAATGCAACTTTCACAGAGAGGCTACTGGGCACATTTCAAGTTCAGCTTTCACAGAGAAGCTATTGGGCACACTTCTAAATGCAACTTTGACATAGAGGCTATTGAGCACACTTCTAAATTCAGTTTTCCACAGAGCAGCTAGTGGGCACACTTCTAAATTCAGTTTTGCACAGAGGTGCTGTTGGGCACACTTCTAAATGCAAGTTTCACAGAGAGGCTATAGGGCACACTTCAAGTTCAGCTTTCACAGAGTGGCTATTGGGCACACTTCTAAATGCAACTTTCACAGAGAGGCTATTGGGCACACTTCTAATGCAAGTTTCACAGAGAGGCTATTGAGCACACTTCAGGTTCAGCTTTCACGTACTGGTTATTGGGTACACTTCTAAATGCATGTTTCACAGAGAGGCTATTGGGCACACTTCAAGTTCAGCTTTCACAGAGAGGCTATTGGGCACACTTCAAGTTCAGCTTTCACAGAGAGGCTATTGGGCACACTTCTAAATGCAACTTTCACAGAGAGGTTAATGGGCAGACTTCTAAACGAAACTTTCACAGAGAGGCTATTGGGCACACTTCTAGATTCAGCTTTTCACAGGGAGGCTATTGGGCACACTACTAGATTCAACTTTTCACAGAGAGGCTATTGGGCAGACTTCTAGATTCAACTTTTCACACAGAGGCTATTGGGCACATAATAAAATCACAGTGGGGCAATTGGGCATACTTCTAATTCAACGTTCACAGAGGTTAATGGACATAATTCTAAATTCAGCATTCACAGGGAGGCTATTGGGTACGCTTCTAAGTTCGGTTTTGCACAGTTAGGCTATTGGACACACTTCTAAATTCGACTTTCACAGAGAGGTTAATGGGCACACTTCTAAATGCAACTTTCTCAGAGAGGCTATTGGGCACACTTCTAAACTCAGCATTCACAGAGAGGCTAATGGGCACATTTCTAAATTCAACTTTCACAGAGAGGCTATTGGGCACACTTCTAAGTTCAGTTTTGCACAGGGCGGCTTATGGGCACACTTCTAAATTCAGTTTTGCACAGAGAGGTTAATGGGCACACTTCTAAATTCAACTTTCATAGAGAGGCTATTGGGCACACTTCTAAATGCAACTTTCACAGAGAGGCTATTGGGCACACTTCTAAATGCAACTTTCACAGAGAGGCTACTGGGCACATTTCAAGTTCAGCTTTCACAGAGAAGCTATTGGGCACACTTCTAAATGCAACTTTGACATAGAGGCTATTGGGCACACTTCTAAGTTCAGCTTTCACAGAGAGGCTATTGAGCACACTTCTAAATTCAGTTTTCCACAGAGCAGCTAGTGGGCAAACTTCTAAATTCGGTTTTGCACAGAGGTGCTGTTGGGCACACTTCTAAATGCAACTTTCACAGAGAGGCTATTGGGCACACTTCAAGTTCAGCTTTCACAGAGTGGCTATTGGGCACACTTCTAAATGCAACTTTCACATAGAGGCTATTGGGCACACTTCTAATGCAAGTTTCACAGAGAGGCTATTGGGCACACTTCAGGTTCAGCTTTCACGTACTGGTTATTGGGCACACTTCTAAATGCATGTTTCACAGAGAGGCTATTGGGCACACTTCAAGTTCAGCTTTCACAGAGAGGCTATTGGGCACACTTCTAAATGCAACTTTCACAGAGAGGTTAATGGGCACACTTCTAAATTCAACTTTCATAGAGAGGCTATTGGGCACACTTCTAAATGCAACTTTCACAGAGAGGCTATTGGGCACACTTCTAAATGCAACTTTCACAGAGAGGCTACTGGGCACATTTCAAGTTCAGCTTTCACAGAGAAGCTATTGGGCACACTTCTAAATGCAACTTTGACATAGAGGCTATTGAGCACACTTCTAAATTCAGTTTTCCACAGAGCAGCTAGTGGGCACACTTCTAAATTCGGTTTTGCACAGAGGTGCTGTTGGGCACACTTCTAAATGCAAGTTTCACAGAGAGGCTATTGGGCACACTTCAAGTTCAGCTTTCACAGAGTGGCTATTGGGCACACTTCTAAATGCAACTTTCATAGAGAGGCTATTGGGCACACTTCTAATGCAAGTTTCACAGAGAGGCTATTGGGCACACTTCAGGTTCAGCTTTCACGTACTGGTTATTGGGTACACTTCTAAATGCATGTTTCACAGAGAGGCTATTGGGCACACTTCAAGTTCAGCTTTCACAGAGAGGCTATTGGGCACACTTCAAGTTCAGCTTTCACAGAGAGGCTATTGGGCACACTTCTAAATGCAACTTTCACAGAGAGGTTAATGGGCAGACTTCTAAACGAAACTTTCACAGAGAGGCTATTGGGCACACTTCTAGATTCAGCTTTTCACAGGGAGGCTATTGGGCACACTACTAGATTCAACTTTTCACAGAGAGGCTATTGGGCAGACTTCTAGATTCAACTTTTCACACAGAGGCTATTGGGCACATAATAAAATCACAGTGGGGCAATTGGGCATACTTCTAATTCAACTTTCACAGAGGTTAATGGACATACTTCTAAATTCAGCATTCACAGGGAGGCTATTGGGTACGCTTCTAAGTTCGGTTTTGCACAGATAGGCTATTGGGCACACTTCTAAATTCGACTTTCACAGAGAAGCTAATGGGCACACTTCTAAATGCAACTTTCACAGAGAGGCTATTGGGCACACATCTAAACTCAGCATTCACAGAGAGGCTAATGGGCACATTTCTAAATTCAACTTTCACAGAGAGGCTATTGGGCACACTTCTAAGTTCAGTTTTGCACAGGGCGGCTTATAGGCACACTTCTAAATTCAGTTTTGCACAGAGAGGTTAATGGGCACACTTCTAAATTCAACTTTCATAGAGAGGCTATTGGGCACACTTCTAAATGCAATTTTCACAGAGAGGCTATTGGGCACACTTCTAAATGCAACTTTCACAGAGAGGCTATTGGGCACATTTCAAGTTCAGCTTTCACAGAGAAGCTATTGGGCACACTTCTAAATGCAACTTTGACATAGAGGCTATTGGGCACGCTTCTAAGTTCAGCTTTGACAGAGGGGCTATTGGGCACATTTCTAGATTCAACTTTCGCAAAGAGGCTATTGGGCACACTTCTAAATTCAGTATTCCACAGAGCAGCTAGTGAGCACACTTCTAAATTCGGTTTTGCACAGAGGTGCTATTGGGCATACTTCTAAATGCAACTTTCACAGAGAGGCTATTGGGCAAACGTCTAAATGCACGTTTCACAGAGAGGCTATTGGGCACACTACAAGTTCATCTTTCACATAGTGGCTATTTGGCAAACTTCTAAATGCAACTTTCACAGAGAGGCTATTGGGCACACTTCTAAATGCAAGTTTCACAGAGAGGCTATTGGGCACACTTCAGGTTCAGCTTTCACGGAGTGGCTATTGGGCACACTTCTAAATGCAAGTTTCACAGAGAGGCTATTGGGCACACTTCAAGTTCAGCTTTCACAGAGAGGCTATTGGGCACACTTCTAAATGCAACTTTCACAGATAGGCTATTGGGCACACTTCAAGTTCAGCTTTCACAGAGAGGCTATTGGGCACACTTCTAAATGCAATTTTCACAGAGAGGCTATTGGGTACACTTCTAAATGCAACTTTCAAAGAGAGGCTATTGGGCACACTTCTAAATGCAACTTTCACAGAGAGGCTATTGGGCACACTTCAAGTTCAGCTTTCATAGAGAGGCTATTTGGCACACTTCAAGTTCAGCTTTCACAGAGAGGCTATTGGGCACACTTCTAAATGCAATTTTCACAGAGAGGCTATTGGGCACACTTCTAAATGCAACTTTCACAGAGAGGATATTGGGCACACTTCAAGTTCAGCTTTCACAGAGAGGCTATTGGGCACACTTCTAAATGCAACTTTCACAGAGAGGCTATTGGGCACACTTCTAAATGCAATTTTCACAGAGAGGCTATTGGGCACACTTCTAAATGCAACTTTCACAGAGAGGATATTGGGCACACTTCAAGTTCAGCTTTCACAGAGAGGCTATTGGGCACACTTCTAAATGCAACTTTCACAGAGAGGCTATTGGACACACTTCGAAATGCATCTTTCACAGAGAGGCTATTGGGCACACTTCTAAATGCAAGTTTCACAGAGAGGCTATTGGGCACACTTCAAGTTCAGCTTTCACAGAGAGGCTATTGGGCACACTTCTAAATACAACTTTCACAGAGAGGCTATTGGGCACACTTCTAAATGCAACTTTCACAGAGAGGCTATTGGACACACTTCTAAATGCAACTTTCACAGAGAGGCTATTGGGCACACTTCAAGTTCAGCTTTCACAGAGAGGCTATTGGGCACACTTCTAAATGCAACTTTCACAGAGAGGCTATTGGGCACACTTCTAAATAAATGCAAGTTTCACAGAGAGGCTATTGGGCACACTTCAAGTTAAGCTTTCACAGAGAGGCTATTGGGCACACTTCTAAATGCAACTTTCCAAATGCAAGTTTCACAGAGAGGCTATTGGGCACACTTCAAGTTCAGCTTTCACAGAGAGGCTATTGGGCACACTTATAAATGCAACTTTTACAGAGAGGCTATTGGGCACACGTCTAAATGCAACTTTCACAGAGAGGCTATTGGGCACACTTCTAAATGCAACTTTCACAGAGAGGCTATTGGGCACACTTCAAGTTCAGCTTTCACAGAGAGGTTATTGGGCACACTTTTAAATGCAACTTTCACAGAGAGGCTATTGGGCACACTTCTAAATGCAAGTTTCACAGAGAGGCTAATGGGCACACTTCAAGTTCAGCTTTCACAGAGAGGCTATTGGGCACACTTCTAAATGCAACTTTCACAGAGAGGCTATTGGGCACACTTCTAAATGCAACTTTCACAGAGCGGCTATTGGGCCCACTTCTAAATGCAACTTTCGCAGAGAGGCTATTGGGCACACTTCTAAATGCAACTTTCACAGAGAGGCTATTGGGCACTCTTCTAAATGAAACTTTCACAGAGAGGCTATTGGGCACACTTCTAAATGCAACTTTCACAGAGAGGCGATTGGGCACACTTCTAAATGCAACTTTCACAGAGAGGCTATTGGGCACACTTCTAAATGCAACTTTCAGAGAGAGGCTATTGGGCACACTTCTAAATGCAACTTTCACAGAGAGGTTAATGGGCACACTTCTAAATGAAACTTTCACAGAGAGGCTATTGGGCACACTTCTAGATTCAGCTTTTCACAGGGAGGCTATTGGGCACACTTCTAAATGCAACTTTCACAGAGAGGCTATTGGGCACACTTCTAAATGCAACTTTCACAGAGAGGCTATTGGGCACACTTCTAAATGCAACTTTCACAGAGAGGCTATGTCCTGGATTTGTTATGTGCTTATGGGCTATGGGGTTTCTTTTTTACTCCATAGGGTATCATCTTTTGTTCTGTATGTGTGGTACACAGCACCCTCAGTGCAGTGCCACAGGGGTGTCACAATGACCCCCCAAACATAGACTCCATACCCTGGGACTGACTACTGTCTCCCAGGGCATGTAAAGTCACCATTGGCTTTACTAGTCCAAAAGTGTGAACAGAACCAGTACAAACCAGCATATTGTGGAAGTACTGGTAAGGGGTAATTTGATTTCCCCTGGGTCTGTTTTCGAGGGGGTACTGTCCCGCCCCCCCTCGTCGAGTTTTTGGCTGGTGGCAGTGGTTACCACGCGAAATATTCCTCCGGAATATTCTCTATGGGATTTTCCCATTGATTTTAAACGCACCACTTTTTGGTGTAATGTTAAAGATACCGCTGGTTTATTTATTTAATATTAAACCACCGGTTGGGTCTTTTTGCCAGAACTCGATTCTAAAATGGCGTTTGTGTCCGTCTCTGTAACTCTGACCAAGGTTGAGCCCTTTGTTCCACTATTTTGGCGGGCTTCTCCACAGAAGCCCTCCAAGTGGTGCCACTCTGTCTGGGTTCCACAGGAAGGGCGGAGGGGGAATTGGCACCCTGGACTGTGTTGCCTTAGCAACCCAAGTCGCACTCTACTCTGATTTGCCTGGTGGTGAGCCGCCCGGCTCACCACTTAGCATGTGTGATTGACAGCTAGGCTGATGAATGGGGGGGTTTTCTGCATAAAAGCAGTACCTTTGGGACTGGAACTTCAGAAGTTGCCACAGAACCTAAGAATCCGAAGAGGGAAGAAGCTGAGCCACCTGCAACCGACGACACCACCGGTGAAGCCCTGCTGCAACAAACTCACCACTTTTCCAACGACAAGAGAAGATCTTCTGCTGGAGAGTCTTCTCCCTTTGAGCTGGTAGGACCAACCAGTTTGCCCTTTTTTGCTTCTATAGATGTCACTTGATCGAATCGCCCGTGCCAAGCACCCCGGCGGCCGGATAGCCAAGCTCACTACTTTTGACCGCGAATAAAAGGACCGCACCTTTTAATCGGGAACTCCGCGGCTGGTTTCATCCCTGTGCAGTGCAACGACTCCACGTTTCCTCCTCGACGAAAAGGTATAGCATTATCCCCTTCCCACCTCTGGCTCCTCTAGCTATTTGCTGCAATAACACTCTAGTTTTCAGGTCTCCCTTCTTCTTTTCATTCTTCTCCTTCTCCGTATTAACGCTGTTTTCATAAAGCTGTGCCATGTGTAACACTTCAGATTTTGATTTCGCTTGCCATGTGCTCTCAGAAGTCATAATCTGTGATTGGATTTCATGCAATAATCCATGCACAAATGTATCAACGAACAACCTCTTTCCTGGCTCTGCACTTAAATCTTGACCACTAAAATCCAAAAATAATTGCTCAAATCTGTTAAAATACTCTGTTGCACCCTCTGACTTCCCGTGCATGCAAGCTTATCCCATATAATTATTTTCTCAGGAACCAGAGTTTTTAATTTAGTGACTATTCTATCTGGCAACATCAGTATCACCTTTCCCTTTCTGCTTGTACTAAGGCATCCCATGTATCCCCTATCCCTGCCTGATCATCTACAATTCTAATCTGCTTCCACAAATCAACAGGAAGGATCATAGGAAACAAGAAATCTATATCACCCAACGTGAAAACTGACAAATGCAAAACATATTCTATAAAATACTGTTGGATTCTTCCTAATATCTGGAAGATATTGCTTAATGGTATTCACTTCCTGTCTAGGAAACGGAACATGGACAAACTGATATAATGTGCTTCAATTGTAGCAGCAGGTGTTCCTGCTACGGTGTCAGCAGGAATCTCTACTTTTGGAACAAATATCGGAGGAACCTCCCTCATTGGCAATTGTAAAGAAGGCGAATCGGAATGTCTATTAAGTAGTAAGGCCAAATCATGTGACAAAGAAGTCAATGTAGTATCTGCCAAAAATGCTCTTTTATAAATAACCATCAAGTCTGTGGGAAAAAATACCTTTTTCTTCATAAATTCATCTTGTAAATACTCAACCATCACCTGTAACACTTTCCTTTGATTTGCCGGAGCATACTGACTAAACATGTCATGCACATCAATGGGAGAAATTGCAACATCCGAAATTGACCTTAAAGCTTCTCTTGTGCAAATGCGCATTTCTTCACTCATTGGTTTCAATGGAGGAAGAAATTGCTTCTGCACATATGAAGCCTGCCGTCCATTTTCACTCATCTCATCTTTCTGTAACCGAACAAGGTCCCTTTTAAACTCAAATACCTTCGTAACATGCTCATATACTTTTGCTGCAGTGCCCTTAGAGCGGCCAAGGACATTCAGATCCTGCAACCCCTGTGGGACATTAATGTCTGTCAAATCACTCCATATATCAACTAAATATGTTCCCATCTGTTCTATCAAAATACTCTGTTCAGGAATACCCCCTTGATCAGAAATCGCAACCAAAACAGCCAATTCATCACCCTCTTTTAAGTACTTCTCAGTCCACATATACAATTCTCTCTTTCTGTCTTTAGGTACTGTGCCATGAGTCACTATTCTTGGATCAGCTCCCGCCCCTTCAACCACTACAGTTGGAGCAGAACTACCCGGCAAAGAGAGCTCATACAAATCTTGTTCAGTAGGCAGCGAAGGAAATACCGCTGCCGGTACAGACAGAACTACAGGGATGGCAACTGTTGGCATGGGTATAGGTGCAGGAGGGGGAACAACAACGGGAGGAAGAGGAACAACAACAGGAGCAAGGGGAACAACAACGGAAGGAGGCACATAAGGAGGCGGTGCAGATCAAAAAGTTCTACGCTCATTGGAGAGTTTATTAATACACTTGTCTGATGTATGAAACCTTGAGAGGGATATATCTTTTGCACATCTAGTTGGAAAGCCCTGTCCATACCTCTAATGGATTCTGACTGTTTCTGTTGATCATGCAACATTGCTTTCTCAGCATTCGTCATGTGTCTACGTGCAAGCTTTTCTCTACTTTTGAGTTGCTGCATAGCTTCCTTTCTCCAATCACTAACTGCATCAAATGCTCCAGGCCTAGCCTTTTTTCTCAACAATACAGATTCTAAATGCTCTAGGCGGGCAATTTCAAAACAACCATAAACTGGCCACTGAAGTTCGGGAACATGTCTGGTCTGTCTGTGCCAAATATCATTAAATACAATAACTCCCAGGCAGTACTTACAGTACATATTATAAGCCGGCGATCCTTCGGGTGGCGCCGGTTGGCCATGTTCCAAAGATTGTCTTCCATTGCGGAAAAATACTGCAAAGCAGGATGACAATTTCCCAGGCATTGTTAAATCACAATCTTACCCAGCGACGTTTGTTTTTGCAAAAAACAACATTTGCAACAAAACACATATCAGGACTTTTAGGAATCAGGGTACGACTCACCTGATTTCAACCAACAAAGGTCCGATCGGACATCAAATCGTCGTGGCTGGCATTTTCGTCAAACAAGCCTCGATACCGGGACCCTCGTTGTGATGCCCTCTAAATGCTGCCCACCATCCAGTGATTGGGCATGCAGTACTGCAGAGGAATCGCGTTTCACTTTGCAGGGTGCCCCGTCACTCTCCGATCCTGGTCCAGTGGCCTCGTCTTCATTGTAGTGATGTGGCATCAATCTTGAGGGTCCCTATTTGGTCACCATCTGAAAGATTTAAGAATATCAAGGCTTACTACCACATAATAGCAATACGCCAGTCACGAGGTCAAAGTGACAATTGTACTTTTATTAACAAACAGCTGTCTGGCTCTCAACACCCTGCAATGTGTGCAAGCAGACACCGTGAGATGAGAGAGTCATGAAGAGTCCACAAATGCACATATTTATACAAATTCTTCACAACCTTGAACACATTGTCCAGCCCCTCTTTGTGTAATACATAACCTAGGGTTCATGACCTAAATACATAACTAATTCATGCTTAAACATCTTTGCATAGTACGCTGTTTTCCATCAAACATTTCACATGTTTTCCAAATGCAAGGCACAAAGGTAACATTCCTCATTTGACTCGCTTATATTTGTCTACCATTTGTTCTTAAGCTTGAAGTCAATTAGTTTCAAGGATTTTAAACAAGGATTTCTGCAAGAGCATGTTCAGCTATTTGTTATTTTACTTTGCTGTTTGAACAAGGAAGACACTGTTGGGACTGATGGTATCTAAATAAGTGATTAGTACAACTTTTGTTTAGCTCCAAGGTTCCTTAGTGTAGGATAAACAATCCACCTTGTCAGCTTCAACATTATTATCTATGTTGACATTATGAAACAGCACACAGTTAATTTTGTTCTGCTGAAGCCAAAAACATACATTCTGAACATGGGACAGAAAGCAGGAGTCTATCACAATGGAGGATAACTCAAAATGGCAGCATAGTCTGCCTGTTTCAGGTTCATTCAATGCAATATTACAGTGCAAGGCGAATGTGTTTAGGCCAATACTTACTATTAGGCGGTATTATGTAAGATATATTTTCACACACGCACCCTCCTCTCACATGAAGAAAATGTCCTCCTGTGCCTTAAATGCCTCATTGGGGGTATCCACACGAGGCTATCCCTTTCATCTGTACTCCTCCAATGGGCCTGCCTTCTCTATCCTGAGGCCTCCCCCAAAGATTCATCCTCTACCATCCTCTAAGAGAATATGCAGTGCAGTGTGGTACAGGCCCTCGAAGTTACACCCACAAAAAGGACAGGAGTGACACATGCCCCTCTATGGACAACCAGACCTCTTTGTTCCCTTCCTCCCCAATGAGGGCATTTACTAAAGTAAAGAAGGCAAAGTTCACTCCAGGTTCCCCTTGAAAGACTACACTGACCAGCATTCCATAATACATATAGACCTGCACCGGAAGTTGTTCCCTGAAGAGTGCCCAAGGCATGAACACATTAGTAGGAGTAGAATACTGAACAGTTGCTGTGAACTGGGAACCAGAGTGCACCCCTCCACTCCCCAAGTCATTAACATCAATTTGGAACTTCAGGCTCCAGTGGGACTGCACCAGTGTGACACATGTCCTACTACAGACTGCCAGATAGTTGGTGTTTCCTGCCTCCCCACTGGGGGCATTCTACTACAGGAATGGGGGAGAGTTTGTTCCTGATTTTCTGTCAAAGTCTACTGTGACCAGCAATCCCTGCAGCCATGGTAATGAACAGGTACGTCCCAACTGCCTCCATTAAGAGCGCATGCATCTCGAAAACGTTAGGAGGAGGATAACACTGAGCAGGTGATGTGAACTGGGACACAGAGGGCACCTCCTCACACCCCAAGGCATACAAGTCATAGCGGAAACCTGCTCCTATTGTGAGGAGAAATGTATCTGCTGTTCCAGCCTGACAATGCTGGGACAATGCTGGGAACCGTGTTTGTGTTTTGTGTGCTGAATGCTCAACTTGAGAATCCAAAAGTGTGTAGCCTGAGAACTACAGAAAAGCAGAAAACAAACCCAAGTGACACAAATGAACAACACAAGTATCAAACAAACTACTAAAAATAAAAAAAATCAACTTAAAAACTTGCCAATAATACTATAATACAATGACTACAACACAATACAAAACAGTACACAAAAAACACAAATAGGGTATTGCAATCTTCATTGTGTTTTTATGGGAATGCAAATAGGTGTAGTAAACATTGTTTAGCTACTTTAATTGGTATGAAAATCCACAAAAAGGGAAATGCAGAAGAGGACAAAGCACACTTATTGCATACTTTTTATATGGGGAACTAGCACAAGAAACCATCAGACAAAGATCAAACACTAAGACAAGGGGGAACAAAACATGGCTTAAAAAATATGTTAATCAGCAAGAAACTGTTCAAAGGACAAACAACAAACCCCTATCACTCCTCCAAACTCTTAAAGGACTTTTCAAAATCTCTAAAATGCACCACCCGCCCTCCGAGTGTGAGGCAACCCTGTGTAACATCTTTACTCACACCCTAGCCAAAGCCACAAAGGAACAGGAAGAGAGATAGGCCTTTTATAGTAGTACTAACCTCCAATAGGAGATTTGTGTGCTATGATTGGCTGAATAAACTTGGACGAGCTTGACAAATCACTTGACTGGCTGGATAAACCTGATAAAAGAACTGAGGTGATCCACTCCTGAATAGGCAACACATCATTGGACAAGATCACAAAGACCTAGCAAGTTTTGTCAGGGTTTTCATGGCACCAAAAACCCATCCTTTTCTTACAGTAGGAAACAACTGCACACCCTGAACATCCTTCTTTAGCCCTTCTCTATGATCAAGTATTCAATACTCAGACATTCACTCACGACTCCATGCATATCCATGGCTTTCAATTAAGAATCCCAACAAGCATCCTAACATGCATTAACACAACACATATAGGGGGTCATTACGACCCAGGCGCTAAGTACGCCAACTTTACCACCATGGTGTAAATTACATTTACACCATGGTGGATGGCGGATTTACCGCCCCATTCCAAGGTGAGTGGGGCGGTAAATCCCCATTTCCCATTTTCCCTTCCCCATTCCCATTTTTGCCCCATAGGGCATAATGGGAGTGGGGAAGGCGCTAATTACGCCACCGTAAATTACGGTGTCGTAATTAGCATCATGGCGGGTTAGCGCCATGGATTTTAACGGCTGCTAAAAGCAGCCGTTAAAATCTGAATAGGCGTTAAGGGTTAACGACGGCGTTAACCCTTAACGCCTGGGTCGTAATGAGGCCCATACTATTTATTAATCATTAGCACCTGGCTCGGGTGTTTCTCAGTTTAACAAACTCACCGATTTGTGCGTTTGTGAGCCTTACCCGATGGTAAGGCTGCACACCCTGTTGTGCGTACCTCGTGCCTGTGTTCGCTTGTTGTTTTTTTTTTCAAGCCACCATGGAAAGGGAGAAGGGACTACATGTTAAGGCTCTTGATACTCTCAGGCCAGTAACTATGGGCCCCGGGGGCATTACCTTATGAGGTAATACCCATAAGCTCCTGCTTATAGAGACAGCATTGCAGTCTAGTAAACATCCAGATATGTCTAGCAGCAAGTCATACCCTTTTCTCAATTTCAGCCTAGCAATGCACCCAAGTCTAGCCCGGGCCCAATCACATACTTTTTCTGAGGACAAATGGCATTCTGGATTAAATATGGTTTTAAATCTTAAAGTATTGTAAGCTAATTTTACAGAACAAATGTTCTTATTTTGCTTGTTTACACACTTGTTGATATAAAGTGGTGGTGAACAGGCGCCTGACCAGTTTGAACGGGCCAAAGAGCAAGTGTGGACAGGGCAGTGGCAAGTAGAAACACAGACAGGTACAGAGAAAATCATGGCAAATAAAGTTCACTATGGCCATGTACTTTTCTTGTTCACAGTCTGCTGTAACCAAGTATATCCTAACCAGGGCCTTATTAAGAATTTAGCGGTAATGGAAAACGTTCAGTAGTTCCTGCACTCTGCCAAATTACAAGTTACACTTTTGAAACTCATGGAAATCACCTACTTTTGTGTGGAAGTTAGATCCTTCACACAAAAGCATTGCAGCAAGTAGTAATATGGTGTTACCCCATGGGACTCTGAAATGGAGAATAACCAAAGGGTCTCTATGGGGGTCATTACGACCCAGGCGCTAATTGCGCCAACTTTACCACCATGGTGTAAACTATGTTTACACCATGGTGGATGGCGGATTTACCGCCCCATTCCAAGGTGAGTGGGGCGGTAAATCCCCATTTCCCATTTTCCCTTCCCCATTCCCATTTTTGCCCCATAGGGCATAATGGGAGTGGGGAAGGCGCTAATTACGCCACCGTAAATTACGGTGGCGTAATTAGCATCATGGCAGGTTAGCGCCATGGATTTTAACGGCTGCTAAGAGCAGCTGTTAAAATCAGAATAGGCGTTAAGGGTTAACGACGGCGTTAACCCTTAACGCCTGGGTCTTAATGAGGCCCTATGACTCTGAATCCTGAGGAAATACCGCCAAACTCTACGTGAGGCCCGTAGTCTCCAGCTTAGACTTTTCTCCTATACTTCCTTTAATTCAATGCACGTTTAAAGCAGGTTGGTCGCTGCTATGTCTAATTGAGCTCTACACGGAGGGATGGACTGCATTCTTCTTACGGTAACAGAGGGGATACAGTCATAAAAACAGCTTATGCCTTTTCAAACCAATGTTGTTGATTCAACTTGAGTGCACCTCTGCCAGGGTACCATCACAGAGTGACAAACACAGAAATGTCAGTGCATGTGTTTGTTCACCCGGAATGCACCCACTACTGGGCCCAGGCACAGAGTCAAGACAATAGTCTGAGTCAGCATAAGTAAGCAATTGAAACAACATTCTAAAGAAAAACCCTTATCTAGAATAACAAAAATTGATTTGTCTGTTTGCGCTTAATATTGGGTAATGTTATTATCCAGTGTAATGGTATTTATGTTATTAGCCACCCCTACGAAATGTGTGTTATCCACCGGAGAAGGACAGTCCACTTGAGCTGGTCCTTCCCTTTGCGTTGCAGATTACACACGGATCACTGCAGAAGATGTTTAAATCGCCAAGATGGGAAGGCCCTCACGATTGCTAGACGTTTGGTCTTTCCCAACCAAAGAAAATGCACATGACAAGTACGAATTTGCCTCTCTCAAGATTAATATGAACACCCAAAAAATAAACCGAGGAATGCTTTCCTATAATGTTGCTGCTAAAGTATAAAAGGTGCCCAGCTTTTAGTCCAGAAAAGCTGTCAAAATCCTAATGAGTTTTTTCACAGGTTTTCCCCATTTTTCATGAACTACCTTTCAAGTGTTCTTGTGGGTAAGTATCTTGCTCTCGAAATCTGTGTAGAAAATAAGTGGGTGGTCGTTGTCCACTTGCGTGTTCGCATGACTTGTGCCCTGACTGGTCCATCACAATCTCCTTTAGTTTCACACACTGCAGCAATTTTACCCACAGATAAGAAATTCCAGCACAACAATAATATACCAGGGTGAACACAAAGTCAAAAAATGAGCCACTTCAAAAATAGTCATTTTTGGCACGACTGGAAGGTGGGGGCTGTCGTTGCAAACCAGCCTGGGGAATAACATTATTTATAGTCTAATTATTACTCGTTGGTTGTTCTGTGCTCCACGGTCCCCACACTAGATTCACACGCTATCAAGTGTTGAATATAAATAATGAAATGTAAGATGGGGCAAATAAAAGGGTATTATGAACCAGGTTTAAAGATTAAACTGTTGAAGCCCGTTAATAGGGGACTTGGTAGTACATGGTAAAAAATGGTGAATGGATTTTATTAAAGTAAGAAAACTAAGTGCCATTATTTGTTGCTATTAGAATTTGTCATTTTAATGTTTGTGCTTCTATTTCAGTGTACTGGGATCGAATGAATTTGCATCAGAAGCTGGCCATCGAACACTAACTGGAACTGGCTCTTCAGTGGAAAAAGAGGGGGACTGGAACTAGCGAGTGCCTGATCCCGGTCCTGGTCTGTCAACAGCATCAGAAGTAAGCACCCCTTGAGTGAAAATGAAAGTTGGTTGACAGCCCTATTAAAAGTAATGCTTTATTTTCTCAATCAATATGTAAGTGAAATCTTAATCTTCCTCCTGCCCCATCTCTCCCCTCTTTCCCCGGCAGTCCTGTGAAGACATCTTGTGGTCGATACCATAGTAAAATTTGCAATAGACTATATGCGTAAGCCTACAGCGCTATCATTTTATGTATTGTCCTTACAAAACTGTTTTGTTTCACCAATGCACGATACAATTTTAATAAATGACCAATTAGGCAGAAACATAGAAAAGCAGTAAGTAAACAAGATAAAAAGACCACCAAAAAGAGAGAATTTTCTTGTGGATGTGACTTTATTAAATATTTGAACAATTTACATATCTTGATATAGATTTTCAGTTTCATTTCTTATATGCACAGAGAACATTTCTTCTTGTTACAGACTTCTTGGTGAACCCTGTGAAACCAAGGGAGACAGTGATGATGGCAAAACAAAGACAGATGAGCAGCTTGGAGCGCTACATGCTGGAACTTGAATGTAGCGAATAGGCAGAAAAGAAGCTATAAAAGGTAAATAAATACCATTCAAAATATGCATCTTAATTATATTTATTTGGAGATTGTACATTGCACATTGTCTACTGTGATTCCTTTCAATGCATCCCTTCTCTACTCTGTCCTCCTATATCTACTTGCCCTTTACCATTCTTATGTAACCACTCCCCCTCTCATTCGCTCGTTCTTGCTCTCCCATTCAAGCACATACAAAAAACCAAACTGGTACCATCTACTCAGTCCCAAAGCCTTACTTTCCCTCCATCCAAACAAACCAAAACCCTCCTACAAATCCTCCACCTACTGCACATACTTCTGTTGTCTTTTGCTCCTACTTCAACTCCTCCCAACCTCGCCTAAGCATCTTTCACTGCCAGCTGACACTCCTTGATTTGTATAGCCCTCCCTTTCCTGTCTAGATACTTCCTTGTGCTTCCTTTGGACACTTGGCTCATTTGTTTTCCCTTTTCATTCACTAGCTGATCTACTGTAATTTCCTCCCATACCTTTCCCTTCTGTTTTGGGACTTCCCCTGGAAGTCTTCATGAGGGCCCTTTTCCGCATTTCAATCTCCATTGTTCTACTCCCAGCCATGAGGTCACTGTGCTTGTTTTCTGTTCCTCTTCTATCCTTGGTGCCTCACTTTACAAACAAGATTTGTGGAGTGTTCCATGGTCTACCCTATTCCTGTGCAGTCTCTTGCTAGTTCCAGTTCGTCAGCAGCTCTGTGCTTCGTGCAGGGAGTGTTGGGTCTCCCATTCTGTTCCTGAATGGGGAAGGAAGTTAATGTCCATTAGGGCAACCAGTTTGCTCCTCCTGTTCTGTACTGGGTTCTATCTGTAGGGCCAGAAACAGGAGAAACCCAGACACTTTGTAGTACATGCCCAGGGGGGTCGTGGCATAAGCCCCCCAAATCCCTCACCCCTCCTCTGTGATAGGATTGGCTCTGGCATTCGCCTTGGTAAGCCTATGACAGGTTGGGAGGGGTCAAGACCCTGACCCGGCCACATAGTGAAAAGATCCTCTAAATAATTAAAGATGAATTAGAAGCCTGGGTGCCCAAACACCTAACCTGGTGGGGAAGGGTACTAGCAATAGTGAACATAAATCAAAAGTGGATGAATCAGTTTTCCTCCTGGAGAACAAATCCAGAGCAAAAGGAGGGTCACCGCCAACATGATGCTGAATATTTTGTAGGCATGAGGGAGTTGGAGGTGTTTTTTCTGTGATGGATGGCTAAGTAAGCTCGGGGACCGTGATTACCATGGGATTAAATGCAGTGGGGTGCTTCATCACAGATGTCTAAATTCAGTATGAGATCTGTATTTCTAAGGACTGTGTGGCACCCCCAACTAGTCTTGTTCGAAGATGGAGGTATGTTAAGTATATCATGGAATCAAAACCCAATGTATTCATTTTTACCTTTAGAGGTTCAAAATCCCATACATGTATTGACCATCAAAGAGATGGCAGTGTTGCAAATCCAAGCTCCCATCAGATAAGTACAATTTCCTGTTAAACCCTTTCCTCACTTAAATTACTACTTTTGAATGTCCCATGCAGCTACACAGTGAAAAGATTTTCTTTATTTGTGTTTTCTATAGGTAAAATAGAAGACCAGCCAACAAAGGACTCTCTTGTTGAACCTGACATCTTTGGTAGGTTTAAAATAATGGGGGTCATTACGACCCAGGCAGTAAGTACGCCAACTTTACCACCATGGTGTAAACTATGTTTACACCATGGTGGATGGCGGATTTACCGCCCCATTCCAAGGTGAGTGGGGCGGTAAATCCCCATTTCCCATTTTACCGTTCCCCATTCCCATTTTTGCCCCATAGGGCATAATGGGAGTGGGGAAGGCGCTAATTACGCCACCGTAAATTACGGTGGCGTAATTAGCACCAAGGCGGTTTAGCGCCATGGATTTCAACGGCTGCTAAAAGCAGCCGTTAAAATTGGAATCAGGCGTTAAGGGTTAACGACGGCGTTAACCCTTAACGCCTGAGTTGTAATGAGGCCCAATGTGTCTTTCCCCTTTGAAAATACTGTGGGTGTTAAAATTTAACTTGGATTTAGGTACTAACTTAGTATCCCTTGTCTTCCATCCATACAACCCCATGTAATTCTATCACTGTTCTGTGCACTGATAAACAGTCCCTCATCCACGCATTCACCCATGCTGTGGCAGGAGAAGAAGATTGGTGCCATGAGGCTATTTTTGTATCTGCATGCGCAATGTGTGGTGTGTGTACATTATCTTTTAATTTCTGTGCCATTATTTGGTCATGAATGTATTACCTGTATTTTTATAGATATCAGGCAGTCTGTGTGTGTACATCTCTATTTACACATTCAAGTGATTTGCTGCCATCCTGCTCCTCTTTAATAGATGCTTCCCGTGCCTCATCAATTTCCTTTCTTCTCCTGCTGTCACTTCCCTCCCTTCTTTTGGCTTTCTTGCCTCCCCCCTCTGCCTCCTCCTTGGCTACCTTGCCATCTCCTCCTTACTCTTCTGCCCTCCCTCAGGCTCCTTCACCTCCTCAGGGCATACCTCTGATTTGTAGCCCCCCTGGAAATCTCTCAAGGTT